>NC_089840.1:161338882-161648427 GCF_035609145.1 Eleutherodactylus coqui
TATTTGCTTTTCCTATTTATGACATAATCAATGCTCGTGCCAATATTCACGTTTCTATGACACCGAAAAGTGAAAAAATTACATTCCGTACGTAAAATTTGGACGCTAATTCTTTGGCACTTAGAATTGAATAATCGAGTTGGGACCCATTAGCGTTTCCTATTTATGATATAATCAATGCTCGTGCCAAATTTCCTGTTTCTATGACACCGGAAAGTAAAGAAATTACATTCCGCACATAAAATTTGGACACCAATTCTTTTGCGCTAGAATTGAATAATCGAGTTGGGACCTATGAACTTTTCCTATTTATGACGTATTCAATGCTCATGCCAAATTTCCCGTTTCTATGACACCGGAAACTGAGAGAATTAGATTACATACATAAAATTTGGACACTAATTCTTTTGCGCTTAGAATTGAATAATCGAGTTGGGACCCATTAGCTTTTCATATTTATGAGACAATCAATGCTCGTGCCAAATTTCATGATTCTATGACATTGGGAAGTGAGAGATTTAGATTATGTACGTAAAATTTGGACGCTAATTCTTTTGCGCATAGAATTGAATAATGGAGTTGGGACCCATTAACTTTGCCTATTTATCACATAATCAATGCTCGTGCCAAATTTCCTGTTTCTATGACACCGGCAAGTGAGAAAATTACGTTCCGCACGTAAAATTTGGACGCTAATACTTTTGCGCATAGAATTAAATATTAAAGTTGGGACCCATTAGCTTTTAATATTTATGACATAGTCAATGCTCGTGCCAAATTTCCTGTTTCTATGACACCGGAAAGTGAGAAAATTACATTCTGCACGTAAAATTTAGACGCTAATTCTTTTGCGCATAGAATTGAATAATGGAGTTGGGACCTATGAACTTTTCCTATTTATGACATAATCAATGCTCGTGCCAAATTTCCCGTTTCTATGACACCGGAAAGTAAAACAAAATTACATTCCGCACGTAAAATTTTGACACCAATTCTTTTGCGCTAGAAATGAATAATCGAGTTGGGACCTATGAACTTTTCCTATTTATGACAAAATCAATGCTTGTGCCAAATTTCACGTTTCTATGACACCGGAAAGTGAGAAAATTAGATTCCGTGCGTAAAATTTGGACGCTAATTCTTTTGCGCATAAAATTGAATAATGGAGTTGGGACCCATTAGCTTTTCCTATTTATGACATAATCAATGTTCGTGCCAAATTTCCCGTTTCTATGACACCGGAAAGTGAGAAAAGTACATTCCGCACGTAAAATTTGGACGCTAATTCTTTTGCGCATGGAATTGAATAATGGAGTTGGGACATATTAGCTTTTCCTATTTATGACATAATCAATGCTCGTGCCAAATTTCCCGTTTCTATGACACCGGAAAGTGAGAAAATTAGATTCCGCATGTAAAATTTGGACGCTAATACTTTTGCGCATAGAATTGAATAATGGAGTTGGGACCTATTAACTTTTCCTATTTATGACATAATCAATGCTCGTGCCAAATTTCATGTTTCTATGACACCGGAAAGTGAGAAAATTAGATTCCGTACGTAAAATTTGGACGCTAATTCTTTTGCGCATAGAATTGGATAATGGAGTTGGGACCCATTAGCTTTTCCCATTTATGACATAATCAATGCTCGTGCCATATTTCCTGTTTCTATGACACCGGAAAGTGAAGAAATTACATTCCGCAAATAAAATTTGGATGCTAATTCTTTTGTGCATAGAATTGAATAATCGAGTTGGGACCCATTAGCTTTTCCTATTTATGACATAATCAATGCTCGTGCCAAATTTCCTGTTTCTATGACACCGGAAAGTGAAGAAATTACATTCCGCACGTAAAATTTGGACACCAATTCTTTTGCGCTAGAATTGAATAATCGAGTTGGGACCTATGAACTTTTCCTATTTATGACATGATCAATGCTCCTGCCAAATTTCAAGTGTCTATGACACCGGAAAGTGAGAAAATTAGATTCCGTACGTAAAATTTGACGCTAATTCTTTTGCGCATAGAATTGAATAATCGAGTTGGGACCTATTAACTTTTCCTATTTATGACATAATCAATGCTCGTGCCAAATTTCATGTTTCTATGACACCGGAAATTGAGAAAATTAGATTCCGTACGTAAAATTTGGACGCTAATTCTTTTGCGCAAAGAATTGAATAATCGAGTTGGGACCCATTAGCGTTTCCTATTTATGACATAATCAATGCTCGTGCCAAATTTCCTGTTTCTATGACACCGGAAAGTGAAGAAATTACATTCCGCACATAAAATGTGGACGCCAATTCTTTTGCGCTAGAATTGAATAATCGAGTTGGGACCTATGAACTTTTCCTATTTATGACATAATCAATGCTCCTGCCAAATTTCACGTGTCAATGACACCGGAAAGAGAGAAAATTAGATTCCGTACGTAAAATTTGGACGCTAATTCTTTTGCGCATAGAATTGAATAATCGAGTTGGGACCTATTAACTTTTCCTATTTATGACATAATCAATGCTCGTGCCAAATTTCATGTTTCTATGACACCGGAAAGTGGGAAAATTAGATTCCGTACGTAAAATTTGGACGCTAATTCTTTTGCGCATAGAATTGGATAATAGAGTTGGGACCCATTAGCTTTTCCCATTTATGACATAATCAATGCTCATGCCATATTTCCTGTTTCTATGACACCGGAAAGTGAAGAAATTACATTCCGCAAATAAAATTTGGATGCTAATTCTTTTGTGCATAGAATTGAATAATCGAGTTGGGACCCATTAGCTTTTCCTATTTATGACATAATCAATGCTCGTGCCAAATTTCCTGTTTCTATGACACCGGAAAGTGAGAAAATTACATTCCGCACGTAAAATTTTGACGGCAATTCTTTTGCGCTAGAATTGAATAATCGAGTTGGAACCCTTTCGCTTTTCCTATTTATGACATAATCAATGCTCGTGCCAATATTCACTTTTCTATGACACCGGAAAGTGAAAAAATTACATTCCGTACGTAAAATTTGGACGCTAATTCTTTTGCGCATAGAATTGAATAATCGAGTTGGGAACTATTATCTTTTCCTATTTATGACATATTCAATGCTCCTGCCAAATTTCGATTTTCTATGACACCGAGAAGTGAGAGAATTAGATTCCGTGCGTAAAATTGGGACGCTAATTCTTTTGCGCTTATAATTGAATAATCGAGTTGGGACGCATTAGCTTTTCCTATTTATGACACAATCAATGCTCGTGCCAAATTTCCTGTTTCTATGACATCGGAAAGTGAAGAAATTACATTCCGCAAATTAAATTTGGATGCTAATTCTTTTGTGCATAGAATTGAATAATCGAGTTGGGACCCATTAGCTTTTCCTATTTATGACATAATCAATGCTCGTGCCAAATTTCCTGTTTCTGACACCGGAAAGTGAGAAAATTACATTAGGCACGTAAAATTTTGACGACAATTCTATTGCGCTAGAATTGAATAATCGAGTTGGGACCTATTCGCTTTTCCTATTTATGACATAATCAATACTCGTGCCAATATTCACGTATCTATGACACCGGAAGTGAAGAAATTACATTCCGCACGTAAAATTTGGACGCTAATTCTTTTGCGCATGGAATTGAATAATGGAGTTAGGACCCATTAGCTTTTCCTATTTATGACATAATCAATGCTCGTGCCAAATTTCATGTTTCTATGACACCGGAAAGTGAGAAAATTAGATTCCGTACGTAAAATTTGGACGCTAATTCTTTTGCGCATAGAATTGGATAATGGAGTTGGGACCCATTAGCTTTTCCCATTTATGACATAATCAATGTTCGTGCCATATTTCCTGTTTCTATGACACCGGAAAGTGAAGAAATTACATTCCGCAAATAAAATTTGGATGCTAATTCTTTTGTGCATAGAATTGAATAATCGAGTTGGGACCTATGAACTTTTCCTATTTATGACATAACCAATGCTCGTGCCAATATTCACTTTTCTATGACACGGGAAAGTGAAAAAATTACATTCCGTACGTAAAATTTGGACGCTAATTCTTTGGCGCTTAGAATTGAATAATCGAGTTGTGACCCATTAGCTTTTCCTATTTATGACTTAATCAAAGCTCCTGCCAGATTTTGAGTTTCTATGACTTCGGAAAGTGAATAAATTACATTACGCACGTGAAATTTGGACACCAATTCTTTTGCGCTAGAATTGAATAATCGAGTTGGGACCTATGAACTTTTCCTATTTATGACATAATCAATGCCTGTGCCAAATTTCCTGTTTCTATGACACCGGAAGTGAAGAAATTACATTCCACACGTAATATTTGGACGCTAATTCTTTTGCGTATGGAATTGAATAATGGAGTTAGGACCCATTAGCTTTTCCTATTTATGACATAATCAATGCTCGTGCCAAATTTCCTGTTTCTATGACACCGGAAAGTGAAGAATTTACATTCCGTACGTAAAATTTGGACGCTAATTCTTTTGCGCATAGAATTGAATAATCGAGTTGGGACCCATTAGCGTTTCCTTTTTATGACATAATCAATGCTCGTGCTAAATTTCCTGTTTCTATGACACCGGAAGTGAAGAAATTACATTCCGCACGTAAAATTTGGACACCAATTCTTTTGCACTAGAATTGAATAATCGAGTTGGGACCTATTAACTTTTCCTATTTATGACATGATCAATGCTCCTGCCAAATTTCACGTGTCTATGACACCGGAAAGTGAGAAAATTAGATTCCGTACGTAAAATTTGACGCTAATTCTTTTGCGCATAGAATTGAATAATCGAGCTGGGACTAGAGATGAACGAACACCAAAATGTACGGGTGTTCGTTATTCGAAACGAACTTCCCGCGATGTTCGAGGGTTCGTTTCGAATAACGAACCCCATTGAAGTCAATGGGCGACCAGAGCATTTTTGTATTTCGCCGATGCTCGCTAAGGTTTTCATGTGTGAAAATCTGGGCAATTCAAGAAAGTGATGGGAATGACACAGAAACGGATAGGGCAGGCGAGGGGCTACATGTTGGGCTGCATCTCAAGTTCACAGGTCCCACTATTAAGCCACAATACCGGCAAGAGTGGGCCCCCCCCCCTCCCAACAACTTTTACTTCTGAAAAGCCCTCATTAGCATGGCATACCTTTGCTAAGCACCACACTAGCTACAACAAAGCACAATCACTGCCTGGATGACACTCCGCTGCCACTTCTCCTGGGTTACATGCTGACCAACCGCCCCGCCTCCCCCCCACAGCGCACACCAAAGTGTCCCTGCGCAGCCTTCAGCTGCCCTCATGCCACACCACCCTCATGTCTATTTAGAAGTGCGTCTGCCATGACGAGGAACCGCAGGCACACACTACAGAGGGTTGGCACGGCTAGGCAGCGACCCTCTTTAAAAGGGGCGGGGCGATAGCCCACAATGCTGTACAGAAGCAATGAGAAATAGAATCCTGTGCCACCGCCATCAGGAGCTGCACACGTGGGCATAGCAATGGGGAACCTATGTGCCACACACTATTCATTCTGTCAAGGTGTCTGCATGCCCCAGTCAGACTGGTAATATGTACCTTAACAGTAACCGCGTTGGTGGTAATGTGGTGGTGACTGCGGACCTAGTAGCACGGTTGTATTTTGTTGGTTTTCGGAATGCGGCCAGGATTAAGTGGGCCGTGGCGGGGGTATGGTGTGGGGGCTCTCTTGTTGTGTCGGTAAAGGTGAAATTCTTGGACTGCCACCAGACGAACCAATGCAAAGGCATTTGCCAAGAATGTTTTCCCTGTTGGAGGAGGAGGGGGATGTTTTTGAGGCACTACGTGTCCTCTCCACGTGTCCGTGGTTATATGCACCTTAACAGTAACCGCGTTGGTGGTAATGTGGTGGTGACTGCGGACCTAGTAGCACGGTTGTATTTTGTTGGTTTTCGGAATGCGGCCAGGATTAAGTGGGCCGTGGCGGGGGGATGGTGTGGGGGCTCTCTTGTTGTGTCGGTAAAGGTGAAATTCTTGGACTGCCACCAGACGAACCAATGCAAAGGCATTTGCCAAGAATGTTTTCCCTGTTGGAGGAGGAGGTGGATGTTTTTGAGGCACTACGTGTCCTCTCCACGTGTCCGTGGTTATATGCACCTTAACAGTAACCGCGTTGGTGGTAATGTGGTGGTGACTGCGGACCTAGTAGCACGGTTGTATTTTGTTGGTTTTCGGAATGCGGCCAGGATTAAGTGGGCCGTGGCGGGGGGATGGTGTGGGGGCTCTCTTGTTGTGTCGGTAAAGGTGAAATTCTTGGACTGCCACCAGACGAACCAATGCAAAGGCATTTGCCAAGAATGTTTTCCCTGTTGGAGGAGGAGGGGGATGTTTTTGAGGCACTACGTGTCCTCTCCACGTGTCCGTGGTTATATGCACCTTAACAGTAACCGCGTTGGTGGGAAATGGCCTCGCCGCCATCATGTCTTTGGGAAGCCTCTGTTTCCACACCCCAGAGACATACCATTAGCAGCGGTATAGGCAGAGCCCAGAATTCGTAACATTTGAGCCGTAGCATTAGGACAGGCCCCACTAACATATCAGTAGCACCATTATAGGAGGAGCGCAGTCTTCGTTCCATGTCAGCAATAGTAGCACTCAAGACAGGCCCCAGTAACAATTCCGAAGCAGCAGTATAGCGGGAGCGCAGTCTTCGTTCCATGTCAGCAATAGTAGCACTCAAGACAGGCCCCAGTAACAATTCCGAAGCAGCAGTATAGCGGGAGCGCAGTCTTCGTTCCATGTCAGCAATAGTAGCACTCAAGACAGGCTCCAGTAACAATTCCGAAGCAGCAGTATAGCGGGAGCGCAGTCTTTGTTCCATGTCAGCAATAGTAGCACTCAAGACAGGCCCCAGTAACAATTCCGAAGCAGCAGTATAGTGGGAGCGCAGTCTTAGTTCCATTTCAGTAGCCTTAGTATAGCCAAGGCCCAAGTTACATTTATGTAGCTAAAGTGTAGGCCAACCCCACACACCTTTCTGTACCATGAGTGCAGGCGAAGAACATACAAATTGCTATGATTACACTGTAGGTGAGGGCCCCAAAAAATTGGTGTACCAACAGTACTAATGTACCTCAGTAAAAATTGGCATGCCCAACCAAGATGGCAGGTGAATTGCTTTGGTTAATGTGGCTTAAGTGGTAACTAGGCCTGGAGGCAGCCCAGTGTAACGAAAAATTGGTTCAAGTTAAAGTTCCAACGCTTTTAAGCGCATTGAAACTTATAAAAATTGTTCAGAAAAATTATTTGAGTGAGCCTTGTGGCCCTAAGAAAAATTGCCCGTTCAGCGTGATTACGTGAGGTTTCAGGAGGAGGAGCAGGAGGAGGAGGAGGAATATTAGACACAGATTGATGAAGCAGAAATGTCCCCGTTTTGGATGGTGAGAGAGAACGTAGCTTCCATCCGCGGGTGCAGCCTACGTATTGCTTACGTATCGCTGCTGTCCGCTGGTGGAGAACAGAAGTCTGGGGAAATCCAGCCTTTGTTCATCTTGATGAGTGTTAGCCTGTCGGCACTGTCGGTTGACAAGCGGCTACGCTTATCTGTGATGATTCCCCCAGCCGCACTAAACACCCTCTCCGACAAGACGCTAGCCGCAGGACAAGCAAGCACCTCCAGGGCATACAGCGCTAGTTCAGGCCACGTGTCCAGCTTCGACACCCAGTAGTTGTAGGGGGCAAAGGCGTCACCGAGGATGGTCGTGCGATCGGCTACGTACTCCCTCACCATCCTTTTACAGTGCTCCCGCCGACTCAGCCTTGACTGGGGAGCGGTGACACAGTCTTGGTGGGGAGCCATAAAGCTGGCCAGGCCCTTAAAGACTGTTGCACTGCCTGGGATGTACATGCTGCTCGATCTCCGCACCTCCCCTGCTACCTTGCCCTCGGTACTGCGCCTTCTGCCACTAGCGCTGTCGGCTGGGAATTTTACCATCAGCTTGTCCGCAAGGGTCCTGTGGTATAGCAACACTCTCGAACCCCTTTCCTCTTCGGGAATGAGAGTGGGCAGGTTCTCCTTATAGCGTGGGTCGAGCAGTGTGTACACCCAGTAATCCGTCGTGGCCAGAATGCGTGCAACGCGAGGGTCACGAGAAAGGCATCCTAACATGAAGTCAACCATGTGTGCCAGGGTACCTGTACGCAACACATGGCTGTCTTCACTAGGAAGATCACTGCCAGGATCCTCCTCCTCCTCCTCCTCCTCCTCCTCCTCAGGCCATACACGCTGAAAGGATGACAGGCAATCAGCCGGTGTACCGTCAGCAGCGGGCCAAGCTGTCTCTTCCCCCTCTTCCTCATCCTCCTCATGCTCCTCCTCCTCCTCCTGTACGCGCTGAGAAATAGACAGGAGGGTGCCCTGACTATCCAGCGGCATACTGTCTTCCACCGCCCCCGTTTCCGAGCGCAAAGCAGCTGCCTTTATGGTTTGCAGGGAATTTCTCAAGATGCATAGCAGAGGAATGGTGACGCTAATGATTGTAGCATCGCCGCTCACCACCTGGGTATACTCCTCAAAATTACCAAGGACATGGCAGATGTCTGCCAACCAGGCCCACTCTTCTGAAAGGAATTGAGGAGGCTGACTCCCACTGCGCCGCCCATGTTGGAGTTGGTATTCGACTATAGCTCTACGCTGTTCATAGAGCCTGGCCAACATGTGGAGCGTAGAGTTCCACCGTGTGGGCACGTCGCACAGCAGTCGGTGCACTGGCAGCTTAAAGTGATGTTGCAGGGTGCGCAGGGTGGCAGCGTCCGTGTGGGACTTGCGGAAATGTGCGCAGAGCCGGCGCGCCTTTACGAGCAGGTCTGACAAGCGTGGGTAGCTTTTCAGAAAGCGCTGAACCACCAAATTAAAGACGTGGGCCAGGCATGGCACGTGCGTGAGGCTGCCGAGCTGCAGAGCAGCCACCAGGTTACGGCCGTTGTCACACACGACCATGCCCGGTTGGAGGCTCAGCGGCGCAAGCCAGCGGTCGGTCTGCTGTGTCAGACCCTGCAGCAGTTCGTGGGCCGTGTGTCAGGACAGTGTCCGGGATATGGGGGTCCCTGAGATATCCCGCAACCCCTGTCCCTGCCTACTTGCCCCCCTGGGCTAACCCCCAGGGCGACAACTGGGCGGCGGTCCCTACCCTCACTAGGGAAGCGGGACACGGGAAGACAAACAGACACTGAAGACAAACAACGGTAGAATGGTCAGACAATCCGGGTCGGCAACAGGAGGGTACGCAGTACAGGGGGGTCAGGCAAAACGTAGTCAAGGTCCAATAGCAGAGGTCAGGAAAGCCGGGGTCACAAACAGGAGTCAAAAGAATACGCGGGTGCAGCTGGAAGACCGAACTAACACTGGCAAGGCCTGAGAGGAAAACACACCTATTTAAATGCTGTCAGCGCTCCCGCCCCAGAAGCTGATTGGGGCGGAGAGCCTGACAGCAGCAGGGCTAATCAGGGAGGTGCTGGGGACACGCCCCCAGTCTAGCTGCACAGACAGTTACTAGGGAAGCCAGCCTGGTAGTCGAGCGACTAGAAGCACCAGCTGCCTCCCTAGCAACCCGGCGGCGACCAGTCTTACAGCGGCCCGGGGAGATCACCAGAACCGGGGTACCTCTGCGCCGCGCTCCTGTACCCCGGGTGGCCGGACCGGTGGTGCGGGCACGGCGGCCCCGAGAGTTGCCGGTTCTGACAGTACCCCCCCTTCTACGGGGGGACACCGGACCCCCATGGCCAGGTGCGGGCTTAAGCGGGAAAGCCCTGTGGAATGCCTGGACTAGGCGTGGCGCATGAACGTCCCTGGCAGGGACCCACGTCCTATCCTCAGGGCCAAATCCTCTCCAGTGGACCAGGTACTGCAGCACACCTCTAACCCGTCGGGCATCCACCAGCCTTTCTACTTCATACTCCAGTTCCCCCTGTACCAGAGAAGGAGGAGGCGGGTTCTGGGTGGGTAGAACTGGAGTCACATACTTCTTAAGTAAGCTTTTGTGAAAAACCTTGTGGACCTTCCAGGGGTCAGGAAGTGCCAACTTATATGACACCGGGTTGATAACCTGAGAAACAGTAAATGGGCCAATGAACCGAGGAGCAAGTTTCAGGGAGGGAACCTTGAGTCTCAGATTCTTGGATGACAACAAAACTTGCTCCCCGACTACAAAAGGTGCAGAGATGGTACATCTTTTATTTGCGTATTTACGCAGTTTCTCTTGGGAACCCTGAAGGTTCTTACGAACCTGGGCCCAAACTGTGCACAGTTCCTCAGAGGATATGTCGGCGGCCGGATTGTTCGAGACCACAGGAGTGGAAAGCGAGAACCGGGGATGAAACCCATAGTTACAAAAAAAAGGTGACAATTGGGTCGACGAGTTAACATGGTTGTTGATAGCAAATTCGGCGAGAGGTAAGTAGTTGGCCCACTGATACTGGTTATCAGAGACAAACAGTCGCAGATACTGGATAAGTTCTTGGTTCATTCGTTCCGTTTGTCCGTTACTCTCGGGATGGAAAGCGGAGGAGAAGGACAAATTTACGTTTAGATTTTTACAGAAGGCTCGCCAGAAGCGAGCGACGAACTGAACCCCTCTATCTGACACAATGTCCTCGGGGATCCCATGTAACCGAACAATCTCCTTGATGAACATTTCAGACAGAAGTTTGGCGTTAGGCAACTTGCAAAGCGGAACAAAATGTGACATTTTAGAGAAACGGTCTACTATTACCCAGATGACCGTATTCCCCAGCGAGGATGGCAGATCAGTAATAAAATCCATGGACAAATGGGACCATGGCCTGGACGGAATGGGCAAGGGAAGAAGAGGACCCTCAGGACGTCTCCTGAGATTCTTCCCCCTTGCGCAAACCGGGCACGCGGACACAAATACCCGTACCTCCTTGGCCATGTGCGGCCACCAATAGAGTCTGGACACTAACTCCAGCGTACCCCTGATGCCGGGGTGTCCAGCTAGGACTGAAGCATGTGTCTCCTCTAACACTTTCAATCTCAGTGATAACGGGACAAATAATTTGCCTTCCGGAAGGGCTTCAGGAGCAGATTGTTGAGCGGCGTGAATGAGAGGTGAAAGGTCGGAGGAGACAGCAGCGAGGACCACCCCAGGGGAGAGAATGCTCTCAGGCTCCGGCTCGGCAGGTTCCGGAGAACCAAAGCTCCTCGACAGGGCATCAGCCTTGACATTCTTAGAACCGGGTCTATAGGTAACAACAAAATTGAACCGAGAGAAGAACAAGGCCCAGCGGGCTTGCCGAGCATTTAACCTCTTAGCGGAATCTAGATAGGTGAGGTTTTTATGGTCTGTGAGTACCGTGATCTGGTGATGGGCTCCTTCCAAAAAATGCCTCCACTCTTCGAAAGCCCACTTAATCGCCAGCAATTCCCGGTTGCCTATATCATAGTTCCGTTCGGTGGAAGAAAACTTCCTAGAAAAATAGGCACACGGTCTAAGGTTGGTGAGAGTGGAGGGACCTTGGGACAGTACCGCTCCCACACCAAACTCAGAGGCATCTACCTCCACCACAAAAGGGCTGGACAGATCCGGTTGTACTAGGACCGGTGCAGAAGAGAACGCCGCCTTTAGGGTATCGAAGGCCCTCAGAGCCTCAGAAGACCAGGTCCTCACATCTGCCCCCTTTCTGGTGAGGTCCGTTAGAGGTTTAGCCACCACGGAGAAGTCTTTGATGAATTTGCGATAGTAGTTGGCGAAGCCGAGGAAGCGTTGAAGGGCTTTCAACGACCCTGGCTGGGCCCACTCCGTGATGGCTTTCACCTTTTCAGGATCCATCTGGAAGTCGCATGGCGTGATGATATACCCCAAAAATGATATCTTTTGTACCCCGAAAACACATTTCTCGAGTTTAGCAAACAGCTTGTTATGTCTGAGTCGAGCTAGTACAGTCTGAACGTGAGTATGGTGACTCGGCAAGTCGGAGGAAAAAATCAAAATGTCGTCTAGATATACAACCACGAACACCCCCATGATATCCTGAAACACTGAGTTCATGTACCCCTGAAAAATGGCGGGGGCGTTACACAATCCAAAAGGCATAACTAGGTATTCAAAATGCCCGAGGGGCGTATTGAAGGCGGTTTTCCACTCATCCCCCTCCCGAATGCGGATGAGGTTGTATGCTCCCCTGAGATCAAGTTTAGAAAACCATCGGGCACCAGCGACCTGGTTGAGGAGGTCAGGAATGAGTGGAAGAGCATACTGGTTTCGGACTGTGATTTTGTTTAGCTCTCTATAGTCAATACAGGGCCGGAGACCCCCATCCTTCTTCTCAACGAAGAAAAACCCGGCACCCACCGGGGATTCCGAGGGCCGGATGTGCCCCTTGGCCAGGCTGTCCTGGATATAGTCCCTCATGGATTCTCTCTCAGGAACCGTAACGTTATAAATGCGGCCCTTGGGAAGTTTGGCCCCAGGAATCAAGTCTATTTTACAGTCCCATTCCCTATGAGGGGGCAGAGCTTCGGATAATTGTTTGGAGAACACGTCAGAAAACTCGGAGAGGTATTCTGGTAGGGGGGTCCCCTCGCAGGTGGAGATTCCCACCTTCACCGCACAAAGGTGGTTGGCACAGCGGGGACCCCACTTTACCAGTTCCAACGTGTCCCAATTTACTACCGGGTTGTGTTCCCGGAGCCAGGGGAGGCCTAGGACGACGTCTACAGACAAATCTCTCATCACTAGAAAGGTGCAGGTTTCCACGTGTAAGGCTCCTATGGTAAACCTTACTTCAGGGGTAACCAGATTAACCACCCCTGCTTGCAATGGGGTGGAGTCCACTCCTGAAACCAGAATCGGGGTCTCTAAACGTAAAAAAACCCCGGACAGTTGAGCAACGAAATTAAAGTTAACGAAATTCGCCGCAGCCCCAGAATCAACAAAGGCTTGCCCAGTACGGTGGAAAGCATGAAATTCTAGGGTGCAAGGCAATAACATTTTGGACAACACAGGGGGTACCTTGGCTCCTAGACAGTCCTCCGGACAACTGCCTAGGAGCGGACGTTTTCCCTGCCATGGCTTCTTGGCGCAGGTTGCAATGCGGTGACCCGGCTCCCCACAGTAGAAGCAGAGGTTCTTCTTCAGGCGATTTTCCCGTCGTTGCTTGGGGTTCATGGCTCCCAGCTCCATGGCCTCGGTGGTGGGAGGTGGAAAAGTCGGGTCAGTAGAAGAAGTGGGCGTGGGGAGTGGAGTGGTCCGAGCGGCGTGTCTGGCCCTCAAACGTCGGTCAGCCCGAATAGCCAGCGACATGGCTTGCTCCAGGGTTCTTGGCTCCGGGTGGGCCACGAGTAGGTCCTTAAGACCCTCAGACAGACCGGTCAAAAATAGGTCTTTTAGGGCGGCATCATTCCACCCGGATTCTGTACAGTGCTGGCGGAATTGGGAACAGTAGTCCTCCGCCATCTTGCAACCCTGGCGCAGGGCCAGAAGCTTGGAGACTGCGTAGCCGGCACGGTCGGGTTCGTCATAAATTTGACCCAAGGCGGAAAAAAAGGCGTCAAGGGATAGTCGGGCGGGAGAGCCAGCAGGTAATGAGAAAGCCCAATTTTGGGGCTCTCCCCTCAGGCGGGTAATTACAATTCCCACTTTCTGGTATTCAGTACCAGAGGAGTGGGGGCGGAGATCAAAGTAGAGCTTGCAGCTCTCTCTAAATGCGAAAAACTGACTTCTCTCTCCGGAGAAACAATCCGGAAGCGTGGCTCGAGGTTCTGTCATTGTTCCTGGAGCGGAAGGGGGCTGCATGGGACCTGCAGCTGCCGCTTGTTCCTGTCGCTGCAAGCGGGCTGTTAGGTCCTGGGCAAGGTTCGTAAGGAACTGGACCTGGTTCGCTAAAGCTGCCATGGCCTCCATCGAGGGGTTCAGAGTTGCCGGGCGGATGCAAGGGTCTGACCTTCGTTCGGCCAGTGTTACTGTCAGGACAGTGTCCGGGATATGGGGGTCCCTGAGATATCCCGCAACCCCTGTCCCTGCCTACTTGCCCCCCTGGGCTAACCCCCAGGGCGACAACTGGGTGGCGGTCCCTACCCTCACTAGGGAAGCGGGACACGGGAAGACAAACAGACACTGAAGACAAACAACGGTAGAATGGTCAGACAATCCGGGTCGGCAACAGGAGGGTACGCAGTACAGGGGGGTCAGGCAAAACGTAGTCAAGGTCCAATAGCAGAGGTCAGGAAAGCCGGGGTCACAAACAGGAGTCAAAAGAATACGCGGGTGCAGCTGGAAGACCGAACTAACACTGGCAAGGCCTGAGAGGAAAACACACCTATTTAAATGCTGTCAGCGCTCCCGCCCCAGAAGCTGATTGGGGCGGAGAGCCTGACAGCAGCAGGGCTAATCAGGGAGGTGCTGGGGACACGCCCCCAGTCTAGCTGCACAGACAGTTACTAGGGAAGCCAGCCTGGTAGTCGAGCGACTAGAAGCACCAGCTGCCTCCCTAGCAACCCGGCGGCGACCAGTCTTACAGCGGCCCGGGGAGATCACCAGAACCGGGGTACCTCTGCGCCGCGCTCCTGTACCCCGGGTGGCCGGACCGGTGGTGCGGGCACGGCGGCCCCGAGAGTTGCCGGTTCTGACACCGTGTGCCTCTTATCGCCTAAGCTGAGTAGTTTCAGCACGGCCTGCTGACGCTTGCCCACCGCTGTGCTGCCACACCGCGCGACACCGACTGCTGGCGACATGCTGCTGCTAACACATCTTGATTGCGAGACAGAGGAGGAGGAGGAGGGTGCTTTAGTGGAGGAAGCATACACCTCCGCAGATACCAGCACCGAGCTGGGGCCCGCAATTCTGGGGGTGGGTAGGACGTGAGCGGTCCCAGGCTCTGACTCTGTCCCAGCCTCCACTAAATTCACCCAATGTGCCGTCAGGGAGATGTAGTGGCCCTGCCCGCCTGTGCTTGTCCACGTGTCCGTTGTTAAGTGGACCGTGGCAGTAACCGCGTTGGTGAGGGCGCGTACAATGTTGCGGGAGACGTGGTCGTGCAGGGCTGGGACGGCACATCGGGAAAAGTAGTGGCGACTGGGAACTGAGTAGCGCGGGGCCGCCGCCTCCATGATACTTTTGAAGGACTCCGTTTCCACAACCCTATACGGCAGCATCTCAAGGCTGACGAATTTTGCTATGCGGACGGTTAACGTTTGAGCGTGCGGGTGCGTTGCGGCGTACTTGCGGTTGCGCTCCAACAGTTGCGCAAGCGACGGCTGAACGGTGCGCTGAACTACACTGCTGGATGGGGCCGAGGACAGCGGAGATGAGGGTGTGGGTGCAGGCCATGAGGCGGTAGTGCCTGTGTCCTGAGAGGGGGGTTGCATCTCAGTGGCAGGTCGGGGCACAGGGGGAGAGGCAGGGGTGCAAACCGGAGGTGCTGAACGGCCTTCGTCCCACCATGTGGGGTGCTTGGCCATCATATGTCTGCGCATGGTGGTGGTGGTGAGGCTGTTGGTGTTGGCTCCCCGGCTGAGCTTTGCGCGACAAAGGTTGCACACCACTGTTCGTCGGTCGTCAGGCGTCTCTGTGAAAAACTGCCAGACCTTAGAGCACCTCGGCCTCTGCAGGGTGGCATGGCGCGAGGGGGCGCTTTGGGAAACAGTTGGTGGATTATTCGGTCTGGCCCTGCCTCTACCCCTGGCCACCGCACTGCCTCTTGCAACCTGCCCTGCTGATGCCCTTGACTCCCCCTCTGAAGACCTGTCCTCCTGAGTAAGCGTTGCACACCAGGTGGGGTCAGTCACCTCATCGTCCTGCTGCTCTTCCTCCGAATCCTCTGTGCGCTGCTCCCTTGGACTTACTGCCCTTACTACTACCTCACTGCAAGACAACTGTGTCTCATCGTCATCGTCCTCCTCACCCACAGAAAGTTGTTGAGACAGTTGGCGGAAGTCCCCAGCCTCTTCCCCCGGACCCCGGGAACTTTCGAATGGTTAGGCATCAGTGACGATAAACTCCTCTGGTGGGAGAGGAACCGCTGCTGCCCAATCTAAGCAGGGGCCCGAGAACAGTTCCTGGGAGTGTTCCCGCTCCTGAGCAGGTGTCATTGTAGTGGAGTGAGGAGGCTGGGAGGAAGGAGGAGCAGCAGACAGAGGATTCGGATTTGCAGCAGTGGACGGCGCAGAACTGCGGGTTGACGATAGGTTGCTCGAAGCACTTTCTGCCATCCAGGACAGGACCTGCTCACACTGCTCATTTTCTAATAACCGTCTCCCGCGTGGACCCATTAATTGGGCGATGAATGTGGGGACGCCAGAAACGTGCCTCTCTCCTAATCGCGCAGCAGTCGGCTGCGACACACCGGGATCAGGAGCTCGGCCTGTGCCCACACCCTGACTTGGCCCTCCGCGTCCTCGGCCGCGTCCACGTCCTCTAGGCCTACCCCTACCCCTCAGCATGCTGTATTACCAGTGATTTGATTTCACAGGCAGGAAATAAATTGGCGCAAGACTGCAGGCCAAATATAATTTTTTCCCTTTTTTGAAAACGAAAGGCCCCACTGCCTCTAGTGAATGAATAATCTAAGTTTAATAACTGTGCTGTGGCCCTGCTGTGTCACAGAACGTGAGGGTAGCAGAGTTATTATAACTCTGGCAGAGCAGGTATTTTTTTCCCAATTAAGGAAAGCAAATGGCGAAGCCAGCAGTAAAACGTAGCTGGGTGCGTCTGATTTTTAAACGTTGCACACGCAGCCGACACGTACACACAACCCTTAGGACGGACAGAGGCAGGACAGATAGATTTTTTTTCAGTTTTTTCCCACCAAAAGGCAGCACTGCGTATATTCAATGAACATGAGAAGTTTAATAACTGTGCTGTGGCCCTGCTAATGTGTCACAGAACGTGAGGGTAGCAGAGTTATTATAACTCTGGCAGAGCAGGTATTTTTTTCCCAATTAAGGAAAGCAAATGGCGAAGCCAGCAGTAAAACGTAGCTGGGTGCGTCTGATTTTTAAACGTTGCACACGCAGCCGACACGTACACACAGCCCTTAGGACGGACAGAGGCAGGACAAATACAATTTTTTTCACTTGTTTTACAAGCAAAAGGCCGCACTGCGTATATTCAATGAATAATAACTGTGTTGTGGCCCTGCCTACACAATTCTTTCCCTGCAGTATCAATGGAGGGTGCAATGCTCTGCAGAGGCGATTTTGAGAAGAAAAAAAAAATGCAGCACAGCTAACAGCAGCCAGCACAGTACTGCACACGGTTAAATATGGCCCTAGAAAGGACCGTTGAGGTTCTTGAAGGCTACACTCACTCCTAACACTCTCCCTGCCTATGCAACACTTCTGTCCCTAATGCCGGGTGCAACGCTCTGCAGAGCCGATTTTGAGGGGAAAAAAAATTGCCACTGCTAACAGCAGCCAACACACAGCTATCAGTGGCCCTAATAAGGACCTTTGGGGGTCTTGAAGCCTACACTAACTACCAATTCTTTCCCTACAGCAGCTCCGGTACAAACAGCACTGTCCCTCATCTAACTCACAAGGCATCTGAGGCGAGCCGTGGGAGGGGCCGACTTTTATATTAGGCGGACACCTGATCTCCCCAGCCACTCACTGCAGGGGGGTGGTATAGGGCTTGAACGACGCAGGGGGAAGTTGTAATGCCTTCCCTGTCTTTCAATTGGCCAGAAAAGCGCGCTAACGTCTCAGGGAAGGAAGTAAAAGTAACCCGAACACCGCATGGTGTTCGTTACGAATAACGAACATCCCGAACACCCTAATATCCGCACGGATATCAAGTTCGGACGAACACGTTCGCTCATCTCTAGTTGGGACCCATTAGCGTTTCCTATTTATGACATAATCAATGCTCGTGCCAAATTTCCTGTTTCTATGACACCGGAAAGTGAAGAAATTACATTCCGCACATAAAATTTGGACACCAATTCTTTTGCGCTAGAATGGAATAATCGAGTTGGGACCTATGAACTTTTCCTATTTATGACATAATCAATGCTCGTGCCAAATGTCATGTGTCTATGACACCGGAAAGTGAGTAAATTAGATTCCGTACGTAAAATTTGGACGCTAATTCTTTTGCGCATAGAATTGGATAATGGAGGTGGCACGCATTAGCTTTTCCCATTTATGACATAATCAATGCTCGTGCCAAATTTCCTGTTTCTATGACACCGGAAAGTGAAGAAATTACATTCCGCAAATAAAATTTGGATGCTAATTCTTTTGTGCATAGAATTGAATAATTGAGTTGGGACTCATTAGCTTTTCCTATTTATGACATAATCAATGCTCGTGCCAAATTTCCTGTTTCTATGACACCAGAAAGTGAGAAAATTACATTCCGCACGTAAAATTTTGACGGCAATTCTTTTGCGCTAGAATTGAATAATCGAGTTGGGACCCATTCGCTTTTTCCTATTTATGACATAATCAATGCTCGTGCCAATATTCACTTTTCTATGACACCGGAAAGTGAAAAAAATTACATTCCGTACGTAAAATTTGGACGCTAATTCTTTGGCACTTAGAATTGAATAATCGAGTTGTGACCCATTAGCTTTTCCTATTTATGACATAATCAATGCTCCTGCCAGATTTTGAGTTTCTATGACACCGGAATGTGAAGAAATTACATTCCGCACGTAAAATTTGGACGCTAATTCTTTTGCATTTGGAATTGAATAATGGAGTTAGGACCCATTAGCTTTTCCTATTTATGACATAATCAATGCTCGTGCCAAATTTCCTGTTTCTATGACACCGGAAAGTGAAGAAATTACATTCCGCACGTAAAATTTGGACACCAATTCTTTTGCGCTAGAATTGAATAATCGAGTTGGGACCTATGAACTTTTCCTATTTATGACATGATCAATGCTCCTGCCAAATTTACGTGTCTATGACACCGGAAAGTGAAGAAAATTAGACTCCGTACGTAAAATTTGGACGCTAATTCTTTTGCGCATAGAATTGAATAATCGAGTTGGGACCCATTAGCGTTTCCTATTTATGACATAATCAATGCTCGTGCCAAATTTCCTGTTTCTATGACACCGGAATGTGAAGAAATTACATTCCGCACATAAAATTTGGACACCAATTCTTTTGCGCTAGAATTGAATAATCGAGTTGGGACCTATGAACTCTTCCTATTTATGACATAATCATTGCTCCTGCCAAATTTCACGTATCTATGACACAGGAAAGTGAGAAAATTAGATTCCGTACGTAAAATTTGGACGCTAATTCTTTTGCGCATAGAATTGAATAATCGAGTTGGGACCTATTAACTTTTCCTATTTATGACATAATCAATGCTCGTGCCAAATTTCATGTTTCTAAGACACCGGAAAGTGAGAAAATTAGATTCCGTACGTAAAATTTGGACGCTAATTCTTTTGCGCATAGAATTGGATAATGATGTTGGGACCCATTAGCTTTTCCCATCTATGACATAATCAATGCTCGTGCCATATTTCCTGTTTCTATGACACCGGAAAGTGAAGAAATTACATTCCGCAAATAAAATTTGGATGCTAATTCTTTTGTGCATAGAATTGAATAATCGAGTTGGGACCCATTAGCTTTTCCTATTTATGACATAATCAATGCTCGTGCCAAATTTCCTGTTTCTATGACACCGGAAAGTGAGAAAATTACATTCCGCACGTAAAATTTTGACGGCAATTCTTTTGCGCTAGAATTGAATAATCGAGTTGGGACCCATTCGCTTTTCCTATTTATGACATAATCAATGCTCGTGCCAATATTCACTTTTCTATGACACCGGAAAGTGAAAAAAATTACATTCCGTACGTAAAATTTGGACGCTAATTCTTTGGCGCTTAGAATTGAATAATCGAGTTGTGACCCATTAGCTTTTCCTATTTATGACATAATCAATGCTCCTGCCAGATTTTGAGTTTCTATGACACCGGAAAGTGAAGAAATTACATTCCGCAGGTAAAATTTGGACGCTAATTCTTTTGCGTTTGGAATTGAATAATGTAGTTAGGACCCATTAGCTTTTCCTATTTATGACATAATCAATGCTCGTGCCAAATTTCCTGTTTCTATGACACCGGAAAGTGAAGAAATTACATTCCGTACGTAAAATTTGGACGCTAATTCTTTTGCGCATAGAATTGGATAATGGAGTTGGCACGCATTAGCTTTTCCCATTTATGACATAATCAATGCTCGTGCCAAATTTCCTGTTTCTATGACACCGGAAAGTGAAGAAATTACATTCCGCACGTAAAATTTGGACACCAATTCTTTTGCGCTAGAATTGAATAATCGAGTTGGGATCTATGAACTTTTTCTATTTATGACATGATCAATGCTCCTGCCAAATTTACGTGTCTATGACACCGGAAAGTGAGAAAATTAGATTCCGTACGTAAAATTTGGACGCTAATTCTTTTGCGCATAGAATTGAATAATCGAGTTGGGACCTATTAACTTTTCCTATTTATGACATAATCAATGCTCCTGCCAGATTTTGAGTTTCTATGACACCGGAATGTGAAGAATTACATTCCGCACGTAAAATTTGAACGCTAATTCTTTTGCGCATGGAATTGAATAATAGAGTTGGGACCCGTTAGCTTTTCCTATTTATGACATAATTAATGCTCGTGCCAAATTTCCCGTTTCTATGACACCGGAAAGTGAGAAAACTACATTCCGCACGTAAAATTTGGACGCTAATTCTTTTGCGCATGGAATTGAAAAATAGAGTTAGGACCCATTAGTTTTTCCTATTTATGAAATAATCAATGCTCGTGCCAAATTTCCTGTTTCTATGACACCGGAAAGTGAAGAAATTACATTCCGTACGTAAAATTTGGACACTAATTCTTTTGCGCATAGAATTGAATAATGGAGTTGGGACCCATTAGCTTTTCCTATTTATGACATAATCAATGCTCGTGCCAAATTTCCTGTTTCTATGACACCGGAAACTGAAGAAATTACATTCCGTACGTAAAATTTGGACGCTAATTCTTTTGCGCATAGAATTGAATAATCGAGTTGGGACCCATTAGTGTTTCCTTTTTATGACATAATCAATGCTCGTGCCAAATTTCCTGTTTCTATGACACCGTAAAGTGAAGAAATTACATTCCGCACGTAAAATTTGGACACCAATTCTTTTGCGCTAGAATTGAATAATCAAGTTGGGACCTATGAACTTTTCCTATTTATGACATGATCAATGCTCCTGCCAAATTTCACGTGTCTATGACACCGGAAGTGAGAAAATTAGATTCCGTACGTAAAATTTGACGCTAATTCTTTTGCGCATAGAATTGAATAATCGAGTTGGGACCTATTAACTTTTCCTATTTATGACATAATCAATGCTCGTGCCAAATTTCATGTTTCTATGACACCGGAAATTGAGAAAATTAGATTCCGTACGTAAAATTTGGACGCTAATTCTTTTGCGCATAGAATTGAATAATCGAGTTGGGACCCATTAGCTTTTCCTATTTATGACATAATCAATGCTCGTGCCAAATTTCCTGTTTCTATGACACCGGAAAGTGAGAAAATTACATTCCGCACGTAAAATTTTGACGGCAATTCTTTTGCGCTAGAATTGAATAATCGAGTTGGGACCCATTCGCTTTTCCTATTTATGACATAATCAATGCTCCTGCCAGATTTTGAGTTTCTATGACACCGGAAAGTGAAGAAATTACATTCCGCAGGTAAAATTTGGACGCTAATTCTTTTGCGTTTGGAATTGAATAATGTAGTTAGGACCCATTAGCTTTTCCTATTTATGACATAATCAATGCTCGTGCCAAATTTCCTGTTTCTATGACACCGGAAAGTGAAGAAATTACATTCCGTACGTAAAATTTGGACGCTAATTCTTTTGCGCATAGAATTGGATAATGGAGTTGGCACGCATTAGCTTTTCCCATTTATGACATAATCAATGCTCGTGCCAAATTTCCTGTTTCTATGACACCGGAAAGTGAAGAAATTACATTCCGCACGTAAAATTTGGACACCAATTCTTTTGCGCTAGAATTGAATAATCGAGTTGGGATCTATGAACTTTTCCTATTTATGACATGATCAATGCTCCTGCCAAATTTACGTGTCTATGACACCGGAAAGTGAGAAACTTAGATTCCGTACGTAAAATTTGGACGCTAATTCTTTTGCGCATAGAATTGAATAATCGAGTTGGGACCTATTAACTTTTCCTATTTATGACATAATCAATGCTCCTGCCAGATTTTGAGTTTCTATGACACCGGAATGTGAAGAAATTACATTCCGCACGTAAAATTTGAACGCTAATTCTTTTGCGCATGGAATTGAATAATAGAGTTGGGACCCGTTAGCTTTTCCTATTTATGACATAATTAATGCTCGTGCCAAATTTCCCGTTTCTATGACACCGGAAAGTGAGAAAACTACATTCCGCACGTAAAATTTGGACGCTAATTCTTTTGCGCATGGAATTGAATAATAGAGTTGGGACCCGTTAGCTTTTCCTATTTATGACATAATTAATGCTCGTGCCAAATTTCCCGTTTCTATGACACCGGAAAGTGAGAAAACTACATTCCGTACGTAAAATTTGGACACTAATTCTTTTGCGCATAGAATTGAATAATGGAGTTGGGACCCATTAGCTTTTCCTATTTATGACATAATCAATGCTCGTGCCAAATTTCCTGTTTCTATGACACCGGAAAGTGAAGAAATTACATTCCGTACGTAAAATTTGGACGCTAATTCTTTTGCGCATAGAATTGAATAATCGAGTTGGGACCCATTAGTGTTTCCTTTTTATGACATAATCAATGCTCGTGCCAAATTGCCTGTTTCTATGACACCGTAAAGTGAAGAAATTACATTCCGCACGTAAAATTTGGACACCAATTCTTTTGCGCTAGAATTGAATAATCAAGTTGGGACCTATGAACTTTTCCTATTTATGACATGATCAATGCTCCTGCCAAATTTCACGTGTCTATGACACCGGAAGTGAGAAAATTAGATTCCGTACGTAAAATTTGACGCTAATTCTTTTGCGCATAGAATTGAATAATTGAGTTGGGACCTATTAACTTTTCCTATTTATGACATAATCAATGCTCGTGCCAAATTTCATGTTTCTATGACACCGGAAATTGAGAAAATTAGATTCCGTACGTAAAATTTGGACGCTAATTCTTTTGCGCATAGAATTGAATAATCGAGTTGGGACCCATTAGCGTTTCCTATTTATGACATAATCAATGCTCGTACCAAATTTCCTGTTTCTATGACACCGGAAAGTGAAGAAATTACATTCCGCACATAAAATTTGGACACCAATTCTTTTGCGCTAGAATTGAATAATTGAGTTGGGACCTATGAACTTTTCCTATTTATGACATGATCAATGCTCCTGCCAAATTGCACGTGTCTATGACACCGGAAAGTGAGAAAATTAGATTCCGTACGTAAAATTTGGACACCAATTCTTTTGCGCATAGAATTGAATAATTGAGTTGGGACCTATTAACTTTTCCTATTTATAACATAATCAATGCTCGTGCCAAATTTCATGTTTCTATGACACCGGAAAGTGAGAAAATTAGATTCCGTACGTAAAATTTGGACGCTAATTCTTTTGCGCATAGAATTGAATAATCGAGTTAGGACCCATTAGCTTTTCCTATTTATGACACAATCAATGCTCGTGCCAAATTTCATGATTCTATGACATTGGGAAGTGAGAGATTTAGATTATGTACGTAAAATTTGGACGCTAATTCTTTTGCGCATAGAATTGAATAATTGAGTTGGGACCCATTAGCTTTTCCTATTTATGACATAATCAATGCAAGTGCCAAATTTCCCGTTTCTATGACACCGGAAAGTGAGAAAATTACATTCCGCACGTAAAATTTGGACGCTAATTCTTTTGCGCATGGAATTGAATAATGGAGTTGGGACCCATTAGCTTTTCCGATTTATCACATAATCAATGCACGTGCCAAATTTCCTGTTTCTACGACACCGGAAAGTGAAGAAATTACATTCTGCACATAAAATTTTGACGGCAATTCTTTTGCGCTAGAATTGAATAATCGAGTTGGGACCTATTCGCTTTTCCTATTTATGACATAATCAATACTCGTGCCAATATTCACGTTTCTATGACACCGGAAAGTGAAAAAATTACATTCCGTACGTAAAATTTGGACGCTAATTCTTTGGCGCTTAGAATTGAATAATCGAGTTGTGACCCATTAGCTTTTCCTATTTATGACATAATCAATGCTCCTGCCAGATTTTGAGTTTCTATGACACCGGAAAGTGAAGAAATTACATTCCGCACGTAAAATTTGGACACCAATTCTTTTGCGCTAGAATTGAATAATCGAGTTGGGACCTATGAACTTTTCCTATTTATGACATAATCAATGCCTGTGCCAAATATCCTGTTTCTATGACACCGGAAATTGAGAAAATTAGATTCCGTACGTAAAATTTAGACGCTAATTCTTTTGCACATAGAATTGAATAATCGAGTAGGGACCCATTAGCGTTTCCTATTTATGACAAAATCAATGCTCGTGCCAAATTTCCTGTTTCCATGACACCGGAAAGTGAAGAAATTACATTCCGCACGTAAAATTTGGACACCAATTCTTTTGCGCTAGAATTGAATAATCGAGTTGGGACCTATGAACTTTTCCTATTTATGACATAATCAATGCTCCTGCCAAATTTCACGTGTCTATGACACCGGAAAGTGAGAAAATTAGATTCCGTACGTAAAATTTGGACGCTAATTCTTTTGCGCATAGAATTGAATAATCGAGTTAGGACCCATTAGCTTTTCCTATTTATGACACAATCAATGCTCGTGCCAAATTTCATGATTCTATGACATTGGGAAGTGAGAGATTTAGATTATGTACGTAAAATTTGGACGCTAATTCTTTTGCGCATAGAATTGAATAATTGAGTTGGGACCCATTAGCTTTTCCTATTTATGACATAATCAATGCAAGTGCCAAATTTCCCGTTTCTATGACACCGGAAAGTGAGAAAATTACATTCCGCACGTAAAATTTGGACGCTAATTCTTTTGCGCATGGAATTGAATAATGGAGTTGGGACCCATTAGCTTTTCCGATTTATCACATAATCAATGCACGTGCCAAATTTCCTGTTTCTACGACACCGGAAAGTGAAGAAATTACATTCCGCACGTAAAATTTTGACGGCAATTCTTTTGCGCTAGAATTGAATAATCGAGTTGGGACCTATTCGCTTTTCCTATTTATGACATAATCAATACTCGTGCCAATATTCACGTTTCTATGACACCGGAAAGTGAAAAAATTACATTCCGTACGTAAAATTTGGACGCTAATTCTTTGGCGCTTAGAATTGAATAATCGAGTTGTGACCCATTAGCTTTTCCTATTTATGACATAATCAATGCTCCTGCCAGATTTTGAGTTTCTATGACACCGGAAAGTGAAGAAATTACATTCCGCACGTAAAATTTGGACACCAATTCTTTTGCGCTAGAATTGAATAATCGAGTTGGGACCTATGAACTTTTCCTATTTATGACATAATCAATGCCTGTGCCAAATATCCTGTTTCTATGACACCGGAAGTGAAGAAATTACATTCCGCACGTAAAATTTGGACGCTTATTCTTTTGCGTATGGAATTGAATAATGGAGTTAAGACCCATTAGCTTTTCCTATTTATGACATAATCAATGCTCGTGCCAAATTTCCTGTTTCTACGACACCGGAAAGTGAAGAAATTACATTCCGCACGTAAAATTTGGACACCAATTCTTTTGCGCTAGAATTGAATAATCGAGTTGGGACCTATGAACTTTTCCTATTTATGACATAATCAATGCTCGTGCCAAATTTCATGTTTCTATGACACCGGAAATTGAGAAAATTAGATTCCGTACGTAAAATTTGGACGCTAATTCTTTTGCGCATAGAATTGAATAATTGAGTTGGGACCCATTAGCATTTCCTATTTATGACATAATCAATGCTCGTGCCAAATTTCCTGTTTCTATGACACCGGAAAGTGAAGAAATTACATTCCGCACATAAAATTTGGACACCAATTCTTTTGCGCTAGAATTGAATAATTGAGTTGGGACCTATGAACTTTTCCTACTTATGACATAATCAATGCTCCTGCCAAATTTCACGTGTCTATGACACCGGAAAGTGAGAAAATTAGATTCCGTACGTAAAATTTGGACGCTAATTCTTTTGCGCATAGAATTGAATAATCGAGTTGGGACCTATTAACTTTTCCTAATTATGACATAATCAATGCTCGTGCCAAATTTCATGTTTCTATGACACCGGAAAGTGAAGAAATTACATTCCGCAAATAAAATTTGGATGCTAATTCTTTTGTGCATAGAATTGAATAATCGAGTTGGGACCCATTAGCTTTTCCTATTTATGACATAATCAATGCTCGTGCCAAATTTCCTGTTTCTATGACACCGGAAAGTGAGAAAATTACATTCCGCACGTAAAATTTTGACGGCAATTCTTTTGCGCTAGAATTGAATAATCGAGTTGGGACCCATTCGCTTTTCCTATTTATGACATAATCAATGCTCGTGCCAAATTTCCTGTTTCTATGACACCGGAAATTGAGAAAATTAGATTCCGTACGTAAAATTTAGACGCTAATTCTTTTGCACATAGAATTGAATAATCGAGTAGGGACCCATTAGCGTTTCCTATTTATGACAAAATCAATGCTCGTGCCAAATTTCCTGTTTCCATGACACCGGAAAGTGAAGAAATTACATTCCGCACGTAAAATTTGGACACCAATTCTTTTGCGCTAGAATTGAATAATCGAGTTGGGACCTATGAACTTTTCCTATTTATGACATAATCAATGCTCCTGCCAAATTTCACGTGTCTATGACACCGGAAAGTGAGAAAATTAGATTCCGTACGTAAAATTTGGACGCTAATTCTTTTGCGCATAGAATTGAATAATCGAGTTAGGACCCATTAGCTTTTCCTATTTATGACACAATCAATGCTCGTGCCAAATTTCATGATTCTATGACATTGGGAAGTGAGAGATTTAGATTATGTACGTAAAATTTGGACGCTAATTCTTTTGCGCATAGAATTGAATAATTGAGTTGGGACCCATTAGCTTTTCCTATTTATGACATAATCAATGCAAGTGCCAAATTTCCCGTTTCTATGACACCGGAAAGTGAGAAAATTACATTCCGCACGTAAAATTTGGACGCTAATTCTTTTGCGCATGGAATTGAATAATGGAGTTGGGACCCATTAGCTTTTCCGATTTATCACATAATCAATGCACGTGCCAAATTTCCTGTTTCTACGACACCGGAAAGTGAAGAAATTACATTCCGCACGTAAAATTTTGACGGCAATTCTTTTGCGCTAGAATTGAATAATCGAGTTGGGACCTATTCGCTTTTCCTATTTATGACATAATCAATACTCGTGCCAATATTCACGTTTCTATGACACCGGAAAGTGAAAAAATTACATTCCGTACGTAAAATTTGGACGCTAATTCTTTGGCGCTTAGAATTGAATAATCGAGTTGTGACCCATTAGCTTTTCCTATTTATGACATAATCAATGCTCCTGCCAGATTTTGAGTTTCTATGACACCGGAAAGTGAAGAAATTACATTCCACACGTAAAATTTGGACACCAATTCTTTTGCGCTAGAATTGAATAATCGAGTTGGGACCTATGAACTTTTCCTATTTATGACATAATCAATGCCTGTGCCAAATATCCTGTTTCTATGACACCGGAAGTGAAGAAATTACATTCCGCACGTAAAATTTGGACGCTTATTCTTTTGCGTATGGAATTGAATAATGGAGTTAAGACCCATTAGCTTTTCCTATTTATGACATAATCAATGCTCGTGCCAAATTTCCTGTTTCTACGACACCGGAAAGTGAAGAAATTACATTCCGCACGTAAAATTTGGACACCAATTCTTTTGCGCTAGAATTGAATAATCGAGTTGGGACCTATGAACTTTTCCTATTTATGACATGATCAATGCTCATGCCAAATTTCACGTGTCTATGACACCGGAAAGTGAGAAAATTAGATTCCGTACGTAAAATTTGACGCTAATTCTTTTGCGCATAGAATTGAATAATCGAGTTGGGACCTATTAACTTTTCCTATTTATGACATAATCAATGCTCGTGCCAAATTTCATGTTTTTATGACACCGGAAATTGAGAAAATTAGATTCCGTACGTAAAATTTGGACGCTAATTCTTTTGCGCATAGAGTTGAATAATCGAGTTGGGACCCATTAGCTTTTCCTATTTATGACATAATCAATGCTCGTGCCAAATTCCCTGTTTCTATGACACCGAAAAGTGAAGAAATTACATTCCGCACATAAAATTGGAACACCAATTCTTTTGCGCTAGAATTGAATAATCGAGTTGGGACCTATGAACTTTTCCTGTTTATGACATAATCAATGCTCCTGCCAAATTTCACGTGTCTATGACACCGGAAAGTGAGAAAATTAGATTCCGTACGTAAAAATTGGACGCTAATTCTTTTGCGCATAGAATTGAATAATCGAGTTGGGACCTATTAACTTTTCCTATTTATGACATAATTAATGCTCGTGCCAAATTTCATGTTTCTATGACACCGGAAAGTGAGAAAATTAGATTCCGTACGTAAAATTTGGACGCTAATTCTTTTGCGCATAGAATTGGATAATGGAGTTGGGACCCATTAGCTTTTCCCATTTATGACATAATCAATGCTCGTGCCATATTTCCTGTTTCTATGACACCGGAAAGTGAAGAAATTACATTCCGCAAATAAAATTTGGATGCTAATTCTTTTGTGCATAGAATTGAATAATCGAGTTGGGACCCATTAGCTTTTCCTATTTATGACATAATTAATGCTCGTGCCAAATTTACTGTTTCTATGACACCGGAAAGTGAGAAAATTACATTCCGCACGTAAAATTTTGACGGCAATTCTTTTGCGCTAGAATTGAATAATCGAGTTGGGACCCATTCGCTTTTCCTATTTATGACATAATCAATGCTCCTGCCAGATTTTGAGTTTCTATGACACCGGAATGTGAAGAAATTACATTCCGCACGTAAAATTTGAACGCTAATTCTTTTGCGCATGGAATTGAATAATGGAGTTGGGACCCATTAGCTTTTCCTATTTATGACATACTTAATCCTCGTGCCAAATTTCCCGTTTCTATGACACCGGAAAGTGAGAAAACTACATTCCGCACGTAAAGTTTGGACGCTAATTCTTTTGCGCATGGAATTGAAAAATTGAGTTGGGACCCATTAGCTTTTCCTATTTATGACATAATCAATGCTCGTGCCAAATTTCCTGTTTCTATGACACCGGAAAGTGAAGAAATTACATTCCGTACGTAAAATTTGGACGCTTATTCTTTTGCGTATGGAATTGAATAATGGAGTTAGGACCCATTAGCTTTTCCTATTTATGACATAATCAATGCTCGTGCCAAATTTCCTGTTTCTACGACACCGGAAAGTGAAGAAATTACATTCCGCACGTAAAATTTGGACAACAATTCTTTTGCGCTAGAATTGAATAATCGAGTTGGGACCTATGAACTTTTCCTATTTATGACATGATCAATGCTCATGCCAAATTTCACGTGTCTATGACACCGGAAAGTGAGAAAATTAGATTCCGTACGTAAAATTTGACGCTAATTCTTTTGCGCATAGAATTGAATAATCGAGTTGGGACCCATTAGCGTTTCCTATTTATGACATAATCAATGCTCGTGCCAAATTTCCTGTTTCTATGACACCGGAAAGTGAAGAAATTACATTCCGCACATACAATTGGAACACCAATTCTTTTGCGCTAGAATTGAATAATCGAGTTGGGACCTATGAACTTTTCCTGTTTATGACATAATCAATGCTCCTGCCAAATTTCACGTGTCTATGACACCGGAAAGTGAGAAAATTAGATTCCGTACGTAAAAATTGGACGCTAATTCTTTTGCGCATAGAATTGAATAATCGAGTTGGGACCTATTAACTTTTCCTATTTATGACATAATTAATGCTCGTGCCAAATTTCATGTTTCTATGACACCGGAAAGTGAGAAAATTAGATTCCGTACGTAAAATTTGGACGCTAATTCTTTTGCGCATAGAATTGGATAATGGAGTTGGGACCCATTAGCTTTTCCCATTTATGACATAATCAATGCTCGTGCCATATTTCCTGTTTCTATGACACCGGAAAGTGAAGAAATTACATTCCGCAAATAAAATTTGGATGCTAATTCTTTTGTGCATAGAATTGAATAATCGAGTTGGGACCCATTAGCTTTTCCTATTTATGACATAATCAATGCTCGTGCCAAATTTACTGTTTCTATGACACCGGAAAGTGAGAAAATTACATTCCGCACGTAAAATTTTGACGGCAATTCTTTTGCGCTAGAATTGAATAATCGAGTTGGGACCCATTCGCTTTTCCTATTTATGACATAATCAATGCTCCTGCCAGATTTTGAGTTTCTATGACACCGGAATGTGAAGAAATTACATTCCGCACGTAAAATTTGAACGCTAATTCTTTTGCGCATGGAATTGAATAATGGAGTTGGGACCCATTAGCTTTTCCTATTTATGACATACTTAATCCTCGTGCCAAATTTCCCGTTTCTATGACACCGGAAAGTGAGAAAACTACATTCCGCACGTAAAGTTTGGACGCTAATTCTTTTGCGCATGGAATTGAAAAATTGAGTTGGGACCCATTAGCTTTTCCTATTTATGACATAATCAATGCTCGTGCCAAATTTCCTGTTTCTATGACACCGGAAAGTGAAGAAATTACATTCCGTACGTAAAATTTGGACGCTTATTCTTTTGCGCATGGAATTGAATAATGGAGTTAGGACCCATTAGCTTTTCCTATTTATGACATAATCAATGCTCGTGCCAAATTTCCTGTTTCTACGACACCGGAAAGTGAAGAAATTACATTCCGCACGTAAAATTTGGACAACAATTCTTTTGCGCTAGAATTGAATAATCGAGTTGGGACCTATGAACTTTTCCTATTTATGACATGATCATTGCTCATGCCAAATTTCACGTGTCTATGACACGGGAAAGTGAGAAAATTAGATTCCGTACGTAAAATTTGACGCTAATTCTTTTGCGCATAGAATTGAATAATCGAGTTGGGACCTATTAACTTTTCCTATTTATGACATAATGCTCGTGCCAAATTTCATGTTTTTATGACACCGGAAATTGAGAAAATTAGATTCCGTACGTAAAATTTGGACGCTAATTCTTTTGCGCATAGAATTGAATAATCGAGTTGGGACCCATTAGCGTTTCCTATTTATGACATAATCAATGCTCGTGCCAAATTTCCTGTTTCTATGACACCGGAAAGTGAAGAAATTACATTCCGCACATAAAATTTGGACACCAATTCTTTTGCGCTAGAATTGAATAATCGAGTTGGGACCTATGAACTTTTCCTGTTTATGACATAATCAATGCTCCTGCCAAATTTCACGTGTCTATGACACCGGAAAGTGAGAAAATTAGATTCCGTACGTAAAAATTGGACGCTAATTCTTTTGCGCATAGAATTGAATAATCGAGTTGGGACCTATTAACTTTTCCTATTTATGACATAATTAATGCTCGTGCCAAATTTCCTGTTTCTATGACACCGGAAAGTGAGAAAATTACATTCTGCACGTAAAATTTTGACGGCAATTCTTTTGCGCTAGAATTGAATAATCGAGTTGGTACCCATTCGCTTTTCTTATTTATGACATAATCAATGCTCGTGCCAATATTCACTTTTCTATGACACCGGAAAGTGAAAAAATTACATTCCGTACGTAAAATTTGGACGCTAATTCTTTGGCGCTTAGAATTGAATAATCGAGTTGTGACCCATTAGCTTTTCCTGTTTATGACATAATCAATGCTCCTGCCAGATTTTGAGTTTCTATGACACCGGAATGTGAAGAAATTACATTCCGCACGTAAAATTTGAACGCTAATTCTTTTGCGCATGGAATTGAATAATGGAGTTGGGACCCATTAGCTTTTCCTATTTATGACATAATTAATGCTCGTGCCAAATTTCCCGCTTCTATGACACCGGAAATTGAGAAAATTAGATTCCGTACGTAAAATTTAGACGCTAATTCTTTTGCGCATAGAATTGAATAATCGAGTAGGGACCCATTAGCGTTTCCTATTTATGACAAAATCAATGCTCGTGCCAAATTTCCTGTTTCCATGACACCGGAAAGTGAAGAAATTACTTTCCGCAAGTAAAATTTGGACACCAATTCTTTTGCGCTAGAATTGAATAATCGAGTTGGGACCTATGAACTTTTCCTATTTATGACATAATCAATGCTCCTGCCAAATTTCACGTGTCTATGACACCGAAAAGTGAGAAAATTAGATTCCGTACGTAAAATTTGGACGCTAATTCTTTTGCGCATAGAATTGAATAATCGAGTTGGGACCCATTAGCTTTTCCTATTTATGACACAATCAATGCTCGTGCCAAATTTCATGATTCTATGACATTGGGAAGTGAGAGATTTAGATTATGTACGTAAAATTTGGACGCTAATTCTTTTGCGCATAGAATTGAATAATTGAGTTGGGACCCATTAGCTTTTCCTATTTATGACATAATCAATGCAAGTGACAAATTTCCCGTTTCTATGACACCGGAAAGTGAGAAAATTACATTCCGCACATAAAATTTGGACGCTAATTCTTTTGCGCATGGAATTGAATAATCGAGTTGGGACCCATTAGCTTTTCCGATTTATCACATAATCAATGCACGTGCCAAATTTCCTATTTCTATGACACCGGAAAGTGAAGAAATTACATTCCGCACGTAAAATTTTGACGGCAATTCTTTTGCGCTAGAATTGAATAATCGAGTTGGGACCTATTCGCTCTTCCTATTTATGATATAATCAATACTCGTGCCAATATTCACGTTTCTATGACACCGGAAAGTAAAAAAATTACATTCCGTACGTAAAATTTGGACGCTAATTCTTTGGCGCTTAGAATTGAATAATCGAGTTGTGACCCATGAGCTTTTCCTATTTATGACATAATCAATGCTCCTGCCAGATTTTGAGTTTCTATGACACCGGAATGTGAAGAAATTACATTCCGCACGTAAAATTTGAACGCTAATTCTTTTGCGCATGGAATTGAATAATAGAGTTGGGACCCGTTAGCTTTTCCTATTTATGACATAATTAATGCTCGTGCCAAATTTCCCGTTTCTATGACACCGGAAAGTGAGAAAACTACATTCCGCACGTAAAATTTGGACGCTAATTCTTTTGCGCATGGAATTGAAAAATTGAGTTAGGACCCATTAGCTTTTCCTATTTATGAAATAATCAATGCTCGTGCCAAATTTCCTGTTTCTATGACACCGTAAAGTGAAGAAATTACATTCCGTACGTAAAATTTAGACGCTAATTCTTTTGCGCATAGAATTGAATAATCAAGTTGGGACCTATGAACTTTTCCTATTTATGACATGATCAATGCTCCTGCCAAATTTCACGTGTCTATGACACCGGAAAGTGAGAAAATTAGATTCCGTACGTAAAATTTGGACACCAATTCTTTTGCGCATAGAATTGAATAATTGAGTTGGGACCTATTAACTTTTCCTATTTATGACATAATCAATGCTCGTGCCAAATTTCATGTTTCTATGACACCGGAAATTGAGAAAATTAGATTCCGTACGTAAAATTTGGACGCTAATTCTTTTGCGCATAGAATTGAATAATTGAGTTGGGACCCATTAGCATTTCCTATTTATGACATAATCAATGCTCGTGCCAAATTTCCTGTTTCTATGACACCGGAAAGTGAAGAAATTACATTCCGCACATAAAATTTGGACACCAATTCTTTTGCGCTAGAATTGAATAATTGAGTTGGGACCTATGAACTTTTCCTACTTATGACATAATCAATGCTCCTGCCAAATTTCACGTGTCTATGACACCGGAAAGTGAGAAAATTAGATTCCGTACGTAAAATTTGGACGCTAATTCTTTTGCGCATAGAATTGAATAATCGAGTTGGGACCTATTAACTTTTCCTAATTATGACATAATCAATGCTCGTGCCAAATTTCATGTTTCTATGACACCGGAAAGTGAAGAAATTACATTCCGCAAATAAAATTTGGATGCTAATTCTTTTGTGCATAGAATTGAATAATCGAGTTGGGACCCATTAGCTTTTCCTATTTATGACATAATCAATGCTCGTGCCAAATTTACTGTTTCTATGACACCGGAAAGTGAGAAAATTACATTCCGCACGTAAAATTTTGACGGCAATTCTTTTGCGCTAGAATTGAATAATCGAGTTGGGACCCATTCGCTTTTCCTATTTATGACATAATCAATGCTCCTGCCAGATTTTGAGTTTCTATGACACCGGAATGTGAAGAAATTACATTCCGCACGTAAAATTTGAACGCTAATTCTTTTGCGCATGGAATTGAATAATGGAGTTGGGACCCATTAGCTTTTCCTATTTATGACATACTTAATCCTCGTGCCAAATTTCCCGTTTCTATGACACCGGAAAGTGAGAAAACTACATTCCGCACGTAAAGTTTGGACGCTAATTCTTTTGCGCATGGAATCGAAAAATTGAGTTGGGACCCATTAGCTTTTCCTATTTATGACATAATCAATGCTCGTGCCAAATTTCCTGTTTCTATGACACCGGAAAGTGAAGAAATTACATTCCGTACGTAAAATTTGGACACTTATTCTTTTGCGTATGGAATTGAATAATGGAGTTAGGACCCATTAGCTTTTCCTATTTATGACATAATCAATGCTCGTGCCAAATTTCCTGTTTCTACGACACCGGAAAGTGAAGAAATTACATTCCGCACGTAAAATTTGGACGGCAATTCTTTTGCGCTAGAATTGAATAATCGAGTTGGGACCTATGAACTTTTCCTATTTATGACATGATCAATGCTCATGCCAAATTTCACGTGTCTATGACACCGGAAAGTGAGAAAATTAGATTCCGTACGTAAAATTTGACGCTAATTCTTTTGCGCATAGAATTGAATAATCGAGTTGGGACCTATTAACTTTTCCTATTTATGACATAATGCTCGTGCCAAATTTCATGTTTTTATGACACCGGAAATTGAGAAAATTAGATTCCGTACGTAAAATTTGGACGCTAATTCTTTTGCGCATAGAATTGAATAATCGAGTTGGGACCCATTAGCGTTTCCTATTTATGACATAATCAATGCTCGTGCCAAATTTCCTGTTTCTATGACACCGGAAAGTGAAGAAATTACATTCCGCACATACAATTTGGACACCAATTCTTTTGCGCTAGAATTGAATAATCGAGTTGGGACCTATGAACTTTTCCTGTTTATGACATAGTCAATGCTCCTGCCAAATTTCACGTGTCTATGACACCGGAAAGTGAGAAAATTAGATTCCGTACGTAAAAATTGGACGCTAATTCTTTTGCGCATAGAATTGAATAATCGAGTTGGGACCTATTAACTTTTCCTATTTATGACATAATTAATGCTCGTGCCAAATTTCATGTTTCTATGACACCGGAAAGTGAGAAAATTAGATTCCGTACGTAAAATTTGGACGCTAATTCTTTTGCGCATAGAATTGGATAATGGAGTTGGGACCCATTAGCTTTTCCCATTTATGACAATCAATGCTCGTGCCATATTTCCTGTTTCTATGACACCGGAAAGTGAAGAAATTACATTCCGCAAATAAAATTTGGATGCTAATTCTTTTGTGCATAGAATTGAATAATCGAGTTGGGACCCATTAGCTTTTCCTATGTATGACATAATCAATGCTCGTGCCAAATTTCCTGTTTCTATGACACCGGAAAGTGAGAAAATTACATTCTGCACGTAAAATTTTGACGGCAATTCTTTTGCGCTAGAATTGAATAATCGAGTTGGTACCCATTCGCTTTTCTTATTTATGACATAATCAATGCTCGTGCCAATATTTACTTTTCTATGACACCGGAAAGTGAAAAAATTACATTCCGTACGTAAAATTTGGACGCTAATTCTTTGGCGCTTAGAATTGAATAATCGAGTTGTGACCCATTAGCTTTTCCTGTTTATGACATAATCAATGCTCCTGCCAGATTTTGAGTTTCTATGACACCGGAATGTGAAGAAATTACATTCCGCACGTAAAATTTGAACGCTAATTCTTTTGCGCATGGAATTGAATAATGGAGTTGGGACCCATTAGCTTTTCCTATTTATGACATAATTAATGCTCGTGCCAAATTTCCCGCTTCTATGACACCGGAAAGTGAGAAAACTACATTCCGTACGTAAAATTTGGACACTAATTCTTTTGCGCATAGAATTGAATAATCGAGTTGGGACCCATTAGCTTTTCCTATTTATGACATAATCAATGCTCGTGCCAAATTTACTGTTTCTATGACACCGGAAAGTGAGAAAATTACATTCCGCACGTAAAATTTTGACGGCAATTCTTTTGCACTAGAATTGAATAATCGAGTTGGGACCCATTCGCTTTTCCTATTTATGACATAATCAATGCTCGTGCCAATATTCACTTTTCTATGACACCGGAAATTGAGAAAATTAGATTCCGTACGTAAAATTTAGACGCTAATTCTTTTGCGCATAGAATTGAATAATGGAGTTGGGACCCATTAGCGTTTCCTATTTATGACAAAATCAATGCTCGTGCCAAATTTCCTGTTTCCATGACACCGGAAAGTGAAGAAATTACTTTCCGCAAGTAAAATTTGGACACCAATTCTTTTGCGCTAGAATTGAATAATCGAGTTGGGACCTATGAACTTTTCCTATTTATGACATAATCAATGCTCCTGCCAAATTCCACGTGTCTATGACACCGAAAAGTGAGAAAATTAGATTCCGTACGTAAAATTTGGACGCTAATTCTTTTGCGCATAGAATTGAATAATCGAGTTGGGACCCATTAGCTTTTCCTATTTATGACACAATCAATGCTCGTGCCAAATTTCATGATTCTATGACATTGGGAAGTGAGAGATTTAGATTATGTACGTAAAATTTGGACGCTAATTCTTTTGCGCATAGAATTGAATAATTGAGTTGGGACCCATTAGCTTTTCCTATTTATGACATAATCAATGCAAGTGACAAATTTCCCGTTTCTATGACACCGGAAAGTGAGAAAATTACATTCCGCACGTAAAATTTGGACGCTAATTCTTTTGCGCATGGAATTGAATAATCGAGTTGGGACCCATTAGCTTTTCCGATTTATCACATAATCAATGCACGTGCCAAATTTCCTATTTCTATGACACCGGAAAGTGAAGAAATTACATTCCGCACGTAAAATTTTGACGGCAATTCTTTTGCGCTAGAATTGAATAATCGAGTTGGGACCTATTCGCTCTTCCTATTTATGATATAATCAATACTCGTGCCAATATTCACGTTTCTATGACACCGGAAAGTAAAAAAATTACATTCCGTACGTAAAATTTGGACGCTAATTCTTTGGCGCTTAGAATTGAATAATCGAGTTGTGACCCATGAGCTTTTCCTATTTATGACATAATCAATGGTCCTGCCAGATTTTGAGTTTCTATGACACCGGAATGTGAAGAAATTACATTCCGCACGTAAAATTTGAACGCTAATTCTTTTGCGCATGGAATTGAATAATAGAGTTGGGACCCGTTAGCTTTTCCTATTTATGACATAATTAATGCTCGTGCCAAATTTCCCGTTTCTATGACACCGGAAAGTGAGAAAACTACATTCCGCACGTAAAATTTGGACGCTAATTCTTTTGCGCATGGAATTGAAAAATTGAGTTAGGACCCATTAGCTTTTCCTATTTATGAAATAATCAATGCTCGTGCCAAATTTCCTGTTTCTATGACACCGTAAAGTGAAGAAATTACATTCCGCACGTAAAATTTGGACACCAATTCTTTTGCGCTAGAATTGAATAATCAAGTTGGGACCTATGAACTTTTCCTATTTATGACATGATCAATGCTCCTGCCAAATTTCACGTGTCTATGACACCGGAAAGTGAGAAAATTAGATTCCGTACGTAAAATTTGGACACCAATTCTTTTGCGCATAGAATTGAATAATTGAGTTGGGACCTATTAACTTTTCCTATTTATGACATAATCAATGCTCGTGCCAAATTTCATGTTTCTATGACACCGGAAATTGAGAAAATTAGATTCCGTACGTAAAATTTGGACGCTAATTCTTTTGCGCATAGAATTGAATAATTGAGTTGGGACCCATTAGCATTTCCTATTTATGACATAATCAATGCTCGTGCCAAATTTCCTGTTTCTATGACACCGGAAAGTGAAGAAATTACATTCCGCACATAAAATTTGGACACCAATTCTTTTGCGCTAGAATTGAATAATTGAGTTGGGACCTATGAACTTTTCCTACTTATGACATAATCAATGCTCCTGCCAAATTTCACGTGTCTATGACACCGGAAAGTGAGAAAATTAGATTCCGTACGTAAAATTTGGACGCTAATTCTTTTGCGCATAGAATTGAATAATCGAGTTGGGACCTATTAACTTTTCCTAATTATGACATAATCAATGCTCGTGCCAAATTTCATGTTTCTATGACACCGGAAAGTGAAGAAATTACATTCCGCAAATAAAATTTGGATGCTAATTCTTTTGTGCATAGAATTGAATAATCGAGTTGGGACCCATTAGCTTTTCCTATTTATGACATAATCAATGCTCGTGCCAAATTTACTGTTTCTATGACACCGGAAAGTGAGAAAATTACATTCCGCACGTAAAATTTTGACGGCAATTCTTTTGCGCTAGAATTGAATAATCGAGTTGGGACCCATTCGCTTTTCCTATTTATGACATAATCAATGCTCCTGCCAGATTTTGAGTTTCTATGACACCGGAATGTGAAGAAATTACATTCCGCACGTAAAATTTGAACGCTAATTCTTTTGCGCATGGAATTGAATAATGGAGTTGGGACCCATTAGCTTTTCCTATTTATGACATACTTAATCCTCGTGCCAAATTTCCCGTTTCTATGACACCGGAAAGTGAGAAAACTACATTCCGCACGTAAAGTTTGGACGCTAATTCTTTTGCGCATGGAATCGAAAAATTGAGTTGGGACCCATTAGCTTTTCCTATTTATGACATAATCAATGCTCGTGCCAAATTTCCTGTTTCTATGACACCGGAAAGTGAAGAAATTACATTCCGTACGTAAAATTTGGACACTTATTCTTTTGCGTATGGAATTGAATAATGGAGTTAGGACCCATTAGCTTTTCCTATTTATGACATAATCAATGCTCGTGCCAAATTTCCTGTTTCTACGACACCGGAAAGTGAAGAAATTACATTCCGCACGTAAAATTTGGACAACAATTCTTTTGCGCTAGAATTGAATAATCGAGTTGGGACCTATGAACTTTTCCTATTTATGACATGATCAATGCTCATGCCAAATTTCACGTGTCTATGACACCGGAAAGTGAGAAAATTAGATTCCGTACGTAAAATTTGACGCTAATTCTTTTGCGCATAGAATTGAATAATCGAGTTGGGACCTATTAACTTTTCCTATTTATGACATAATGCTCGTGCCAAATTTCATGTTTTTATGACACCGGAAATTGAGAAAATTAGATTCCGTACGTAAAATTTGGACGCTAATTCTTTTGCGCATAGAATTGAATAATCGAGTTGGGACCCATTAGCGTTTCCTATTTATGACATAATCAATGCTCGTGCCAAATTTCCTGTTTCTATGACACCGGAAAGTGAAGAAATTACATTCCGCAAATAAAATTTGGATGCTAATTCTTTTGTGCATAGAATTGAATAATCGAGTTGGGACCCATTAGCTTTTCCTATGTATGACATAATCAATGCTCGTGCCAAATTTCCTGTTTCTATGACACCGGAAAGTGAGAAAATTACATTCTGCACGTAAAATTTTGACGGCAATTCTTTTGCGCTAGAATTGAATAATCGAGTTGGTACCCATTCGCTTTTCTTATTTATGACATAATCAATGCTCGTGCCAATATTCACTTTTCTATGACACCGGAAAGTGAAAAAATTACATTCCGTACGTAAAATTTGGACGCTAATTCTTTGGCGCTTAGAATTGAATAATCGAGTTGTGACCCATTAGCTTTTCCTGTTTATGACATAATCAATGCTCCTGCCAGATTTTGAGTTTCTGTGACACCGGAATGTGAAGAAATTACATTCCGCACGTAAAATTTGAACGCTAATTCTTTTGCGCATGGAATTGAATAATGGAGTTGGGACCCATTAGCTTTTCCTATTTATGACATAATTAATGCTCGTGCCAAATTTCCCGCTTCTATGACACCGGAAAGTGAGAAAACTACATTCCGTACGTAAAATTTGGACACTAATTCTTTTGCGCATAGAATTGAATAATCGAGTTGGGACCCATTAGCTTTTCCTATTTATGACATAATCAATGCTCGTGCCAAATTTCATGTTTCTATGACACCGGAAAGTGAGAAAATTAGATTCCGTACGTAAAATTTGGACGCTAATTCTTTTGCGCATAGAATTGGATAGTGGAGTTGCGACCCATTAGCTTTTCCCATTTATGACATAATCAATGCTCGTGCCATATTTCCTGTTTCTATGACACCGGAAAGTGAAGAAATTACATTCCGCAAATAAAATTTGGATGCTAATTCTTTTGTGCATAGAATTGAATAATCGAGTTGGGGCACATTAGCTTTTCCTATTTATGACATAATCAATGCTCGTGCCAAATTTCCTGTTTGTATGACACCGGAAAGTGAGAAAATTACATTCCGCACGTAAAATTTTGACGGCAATTCTTTTGCGCTAGAATTGAATAATCGAGTTGGGACCCATTCGCTTTTCCTATTTATGACATAATCACTGCTCGTGCCAATATTCACTTTTCTATGACACCGGAAAGTGAAAAAATTACATTCCGTACGTAAAATTTGGACGCTAATTCTTTGGCGCTTAGAATTGAATAATCGAGTTGTGACCCATTAGCTTTTCCTATTTATGACATAATCAATGCTCCTGCCAGATTTTGAGTTTCTATGACACCGGAAAGTGAAGAAATTACATTCCGCACGTAAAATTTGAACGCTAATTCTTTTGCGCATGGAATTGAATAATGGAGTTGGGACCCATTAGCTTTTCCTATTTATGACATAATTAATGCTCGTGCCAAATTTCCCGTTTCTATGACACCGGAAAGTGAGAAAACTACATTCCGCACGTAAAATTTGGACGCTAATTCTTTTGCGCATGTAATTGAAAAATTGAGTTAGGACCCATTAGCTTTTCCTATTTATGACATAATCAATGCTCGTGCCAAATTTCCTGTTTCTATGACACCGGAAAGTGAAGAAATTACATTCCGTACGTAAAATTTGGACACTAATTCTTTTGCGCATAGAATTGAATAATGGAGTTGGGACCCATTAGCTTTTCCTATTTATGACATAATCAATGCTCGTGCCAAATTTCCTGTTTCTATGACACCGGAAATTGAGAAAATTAGATTCCGTACGTAAAATTTAGACGCTAATTCTTTTGCGCATAGAATTGAATAATCGAGTAGGGACCCATTAGCGTTTCCTATTTATGACAAAATCAATGCTCGTGCCAAATTTCCTGTTTCCATGACACCGGAAAGTGAAGAAATTACATTCCGTACGTAAAATTTGGACACTAATTCTTTTGCGCATAGAATTGAATAATCGAGTTGGGACCCATTAGCGTTTCCTATTTATGACACAATCAATGCTCGTGCCAAATTTCATGATTCTATGACATTGGGAAGTGAGAGATTTAGATTATGTACGTAAAATTTGGACGCTAATTCTTTTGCGCATAGAATTGAATAATTGAGTTGGGACCCATTAGCTTTTCCTATTTATGACATAATCAATGCTCGTGCCAAATTTCCTGTTTCTACGACACCGGAAAGTGAAGAAATTACATTCCGCACGTAAAATTTGGACAACAATTCTTTTGCGCTAGAATTGAATAATCGAGTTGGGACCTATGAACTTTTCCTATTTATGACATGATCAATGCTCATGCCAAATTTCACGTGTCTATGACACCGGAAAGTGAGAAAATTAGATTCCGTACGTAAAATTTGACGCTAATTCTTTTGCGCATAGAATTGAATAATCGAGTTGGGACCTATTAACTTTTCCTATTTATGACATAATGCTCGTGCCAAATTTCATGTTTTTATGACACCGGAAATTGAGAAAATTAGATTCCGTACGTAAAATTTGGACGCTAATTCTTTTGCGCATAGAATTGAATAATCGAGTTGGGACCCATTAGCGTTTCCTATTTATGACATAATCAATGCTCGTGCCAAATTTCCTGTTTCTATGACACCGGAAAGTGAAGAAATTACATTCCGCACATACAATTTGGACACCAATTCTTTTGCGCTAGAATTGAATAATCGAGTTGGGACCTATGAACTTTTCCTGTTTATGACATAATCAATGCTCCTGCCAAATTTCACGTGTCTATGACACCGGAAAGTGAGAAAATTAGATTCCGTACGTAAAAATTGGACGCTAATTCTTTTGCGCATAGAATTGAATAATCGAGTTGGGACCTACTAACTTTTCCTATTTATGACATAATTAATGCTCGTGCCAAATTTCATGTTTCTATGACACCGGAAAGTGAGAAAATTAGATTCCGTACGTAAAATTTGGACGCTAATTCTTTTGCGCATAGAATTGGATAATGGAGTTGGGACCCATTAGCTTTTCCCATTTATGACAATCAATGCTCGTGCCATATTTCCTGTTTCTTTGACACCGGAAAGTGAAGAAATTACATTCCGCAAATAAAATTTGGATGCTAATTCTTTTGTGCATAGAATTGAATAATCGAGTTGGGACCCATTAGCTTTTCCTATGTATGACATAATCAATGCTCGTGCCAAATTTCCTGTTTCTATGACACCGGAAAGTGAGAAAATTACATTCTGCACGTAAAATTTTGACGGCAATTCTTTTGCGCTAGAATTGAATAATCGAGTTGGTACCCATTCGCTTTTCTTATTTATGACATAATCAATGCTCGTGCCAATATTCACTTTTCTATGACACCGGAAAGTGAAAAAATTACATTCCGTACGTAAAATTTGGACGCTAATTCTTTGGCGCTTAGAATTGAATAATCGAGTTGTGACCCATTAGCTTTTCCTGTTTATGACATAATCAATGCTCCTGCCAGATTTTGAGTTTCTGTGACACCGGAATGTGAAGAAATTACATTCCGCACGTAAAATTTGAACGCTAATTCTTTTGCGCATGGAATTGAATAATGGAGTTGGGACCCATTAGCTTTTCCTATTTATGACATAATTAATGCTCGTGCCAAATTTCCCGCTTCTATGACACCGGAAAGTGAGAAAACTACATTCCGTACGTAAAATTTGGACACTAATTCTTTTGCGCATAGAATTGAATAATCGAGTTGGGACCCATTAGCTTTTCCTATTTATGACATAATCAATGCTCGTGCCAAATTTCATGTTTCTATGACACCGGAAAGTGAGAAAATTAGATTCCGTACGTAAAATTTGGACGCTAATTCTTTTGCGCATAGAATTGGATAATGGAGTTGCGACCCATTAGCTTTTCCCATTTATGACATAATCAATGCTCGTGCCATATTTCCTGTTTCTATGACACCGGAAAGTGAAGAAATTACATTCCGCAAATAAAATTTGGATGCTAATTCTTTTGTGCATAGAATTGAATAATCGAGTTGGGGCACATTAGCTTTTCCTATTTATGACATAATCAATGCTCGTGCCAAATTTCCTGTTTGTATGACACCGGAAAGTGAGAAAATTACATTCCGCACGTAAAATTTTGACGGCAATTCTTTTGCGCTAGAAATGAATAATCGAGTTGGGACCCATTCGCTTTTCCTATTTATGACATAATCACTGCTCGTGCCAATATTCACTTTTCTATGACACCGGAAAGTGAAAAAATTACATTCCGTACGTAAAATTTGGACGCTAATTCTTTGGCGCTTAGAATTGAATAATCGAGTTGTGACCCATTAGCTTTTCCTATTTATGACATAATCAATGCTCCTGCCAGATTTTGAGTTTCTATGACACCGGAAAGTGAAGAAATTACATTCCGCACGTAAAATTTGAACGCTAATTCTTTTGCGCATGGAATTGAATAATGGAGTTGGGACCCATTAGCTTTTCCTATTTATGACATAATTAATGCTCGTGCCAAATTTCCCATTTCTATGACACCGGAAAGTGAGAAAACTACATTCCGCACGTAAAATTTGGACGCTAATTCTTTTGCGCATGTAATTGAAAAATTGAGTTAGGACCCATTAGCTTTTCCTATTTATGACATAATCAATGCTCGTGCCAAATTTCCTGTTTCTATGACACCGGAAAGTGAAGAAATTACATTCCGTACGTAAAATTTGGACACTAATTCTTTTGCGCATAGAATTGAATAATGGAGTTGGGACCCATTAGCTTTTCCTATTTATGACATAATCAATGCTCGTGCCAAATTTCCTGTTTCTATGACACCGGAAATTGAGAAAATTAGATTCCGTACGTAAAATTTAGACGCTAATTCTTTTGCGCATAGAATTGAATAATCGAGTAGGGACCCATTAGCGTTTCCTATTTATGACAAAATCAATGCTCGTGCCAAATTTCCTGTTTCCATGACACCGGAAAGTGAAGAAATTACATTCCGTACGTAAAATTTGGACACTAATTCTTTTGCGCATAGAATTGAATAATCGAGTTGGGACCCATTAGCGTTTCCTATTTATGACACAATCAATGCTCGTGCCAAATTTCATGATTCTATGACATTGGGAAGTGAGAGATTTAGATTATGTACGTAAAATTTGGACGCTAATTCTTTTGCGCATAGAATTGAATAATTGAGTTGGGACCCATTAGCTTTTCCTATTTATGACATAATCAATGCAAGTGCCAAATTTCCCGTTTCTATGACACCGGAAAGTGAGAAAATTACATTCCGCACGTAAAATTTGGACGCTAATTCTTTTGCGCATGGAATTGAATAATGGAGTTGGGACGCATTAGCTTTTCCGATTTATCACATAATCAATGCTCCTGCCAGATTTTGAGTTTCTATGACACCGGAAAGTGAAGAAATTACATTCCGCACGTAAAATTTGGACACCAATTCTTTTGCGCTAGAATTGAATAATCGAGTTGGGACCTATGAACTTTTCCTATTTATGACATAATCAATGCCTGTGCTAAATTTCCGGTTTCTATGACACCGGAAGTGAAGAAATTACATTCCGCACGTAAAATTTGGACGCTTATTCTTTTGCGTATGGAATTGAATAATGGAGTTAGGACCCATTAGCTTTTCCTATTTATGACATAATCAATGCTCGTGCCAAATTTCCTGTTTGTATAACACCGGAAAGTGAAGAAATTACATTCCGTACGTAAAATTTGGACGCTAATTCTTTTGCGCATAGAATTGAATAATCGAGTTGGGACTGATTAGCGTTTCCTTTTTATGACATAATCAATGCTCGTGCCAAATTTCCTGTTTCTATGACACCGGAAAGTGAAGAAATTACATTCCGTACGTAAAATTTGGACGCTAATTCTTTTGCGCATAGAATTGAATAATCGAGTTGGGACCCATTAGCTTTTCCTATTTATGACATAATGAATGCTCGTGCCAAATTTCACGTTTCTATGACATTTGGAAGTGACAGATTTAGATTATGTACGTAAAATTTGGACGCCAATTCTTTTGCGCATAGAATTGAATAATCGAGTTGGGACCCATTCGCTTTTCTTATTTATGACATAATCAATGCTCGTGCCAATATTCACTTTTCTATGACACCGGAAGTGAAGAAATTACATTCCGCACGTAAAATTTGGACGCTAATTCTTTTGCGTATGGAATTGAATAATGGAGTTAGGACCCATCAGCTTTTCCTATTTATGACACAATCAATGCTCGTGCCAAATTTCATGTTTCTATGACACCGGAAAGTGAAGAAATTACATTCCGCACGTAAAATTTGGACGCTAATTCTTTTGCGCATGGAATTGAATAATGGAGTTGGGACCCATTAGCTTTTCCTATTTATGACATAATTAATGCTCGTGCCAAATTTCCCGTTTCTATGACACCGGAAAGTGAGAAAACTACATTCCGCACGTAAAATTTGGATGCTAATTCTTTTGCGCATGGAATTGAAAAATTGAGTTAGGACCCATTAGCTTTTCCTATTTATGACATAATCAATGCTCGTGCCAAATTTCCTGTTTCTATGACACCGGAAATTGAGAAAATTAGATTTCGTATGTAAAATTTAGACGCTAATTCTTTTGCGCATAGAATTGAATAATCGAGTTGGGACCCATTAGCGTTTCCTATTTATGACAATATCAATGCTCGTGCCAAATTTCCTGTTTCCATGACACCGGAAAGTGAAGAAATTACATTCCGCACGTAAAATTTGGACACCAATTCTTTTGCGCTAGAATTGAATAATCAAGTTGGGACCTATGAACTTTTCCTATTTATGACATAATCAATGCTCCTGCCAAATTTCACGTGTCTATGACAGCGGAAAGTGAGAAAATTAGATTCCGTACGTAAAATTTGGACGCTAATTCTTTTGCGCATAGAATTGAATAATCGAGTTGGGACATATTAGCGTTTCCTATTTATGACACAATCAATGCTCGTGCCAAATTTCATGATTCTATGACATTGGAAAGTGAGAGATTTAGATTATGTACGTAAAATTTGGACGCTAATTCTTTTGCGCATAGAATTGAATAATCGAGTTGGGACACATTAGCGTTTCCTATTTATGACACAATCAATGCTCGTGCCAAATTTCCTGATTCTATGACACCGGAAAGTGAGAAAATTACATTCCGCACGTAAAATTTGGACGCTAATTCTTTTGCGCATGGAATTGAATAATGGAGTTGGGACCCATTAGCTTTTCCGATTTATCACATAATCAATGCACGTGCCAAATTTCCTGTTTCTATGACACCGGAAAGTGAAGAAATTACATTCCGCACGTAAAATTTCAACGCCAATTCCTTTGCGCTAGAATTGAATAATCGAGTTGGGACCTATTAGCTTTTCCTATTTATGACATAATCAATGCTCCTGCCAGATTTTGAGTTTCTATGACACCGGAAAGTGAGAAAATTAGCTGCCGTACATAAAATTTGGACGCTAATTCTTTTGCGCATAGAATTGAATAATGGATTTGGGACCCATTAGCTTTTCCTATTTATGACATAATGAATGCTCGTGCCAAATTTCACGTTTTTATGACATTGGGAAGTGACAGATTTAGATTATGTACGTAAAATTTGGACGCCAATTCTTTTGCGCATAGAATAGAATAATCGAGTTGGGACTTATCAACTTTTCCTATTTATGACATAATCAATGCTCGTGCCAAATTTTAAGTTTCTATGACATTCGGAAGTGAGAGATTTAGATTATATACGTTAAATTTCGACGCCAATTCTTTTGCGCTAGAATTGAATAATCGAGTTGGGACCCATTCGCTTTTCTTATTTATGACACAATCAATGCTCGTGCCAATATTCACTTTTCTATGACACCGGAAGTGAAGAAATTACATTCCGCACGTAAAATTTGACGCTAATTCTTTTGCGTATGGAATTGAATAATGGAGTTAGGACCCATCAGCTTTTCCTATTTATGACATAATCAATGCTCGTGCCAAATTTCCAGTTTCTATGACACCGGAAAGTGAAGAAATTACATTCCGTACGTAAAATTTGGACGCTAATTCTTTTGCGCATGGAATTGAATAATCGAGTTGGGACCCATTAGCGTTTCCTTTTTATGACATAATCAATGCTCGTGCCAAATTTCCTGTTTCTATGACACCGGAAAGTGAAGAAATTACATTCCGCACGTAAAATTTGGACACCAATTCTTTTGCGCTAGAATTGAATAATCGAGTTGGGACCTATTAACTTTTCCTATTTATGACATAATCAATGCTCGTGCCAAATTTCATGTTTCTATGACACCGGAAAGTGAAGAAATTACATTCCGCACGTAAAATTTTGACGGCAATTCTTTTGCGCTAGAATTGAATAATCGAGTTGGGACCCATTCACTTTTCCTATTTATGACATAATCAATGCTCGTGCCAATATTCACTTTTCTATGACACCGGAAAGTAAAAAAATTACATTCCGTACGTAAAATTTGGTCGCTAATTATTTGGCGCTTAGAATTGAATAATCGAGTTGTGACCCATTAGCTTTTCCTATTTATGACATAATCAATGCTCCTGCCAGATTTTGAGTTTCTATGACACCGGAAAGGGAAGAAATTACATTCCGCACGTAAAATTTGGACGCTAATTCTTTTGCGCATGGAATTGAATAATGGAGTTGGGACCCATTAGCTTTTCCTATTTATGACATAATTAATGCTCGTGCCAAATTTCCCGTTTCTATGACACCGGAAAGTGAGAAAACTACATTCCGCACGTAAAATTTGGATGCTAATTCTTTTGCGCATGGAATTGAAAAATTGAGTTAGGACCCATTAGCTTTTCCTATTTATGACATAATCAATGCTCGTGCCGAATTTCCTGTTTCTATGACACCGGAAAGTGAAGAAATTACATTCCGTACGTAAAATTTAGCAACTAATTCTTTTGCGCAAAGAATTGAATAATGGAGTTGGGACCCATTAGCTTTTCCTATTTATGACATAATCAATGCTCGTGCCAAATTTCCTGATTTTATGACACCGGAAATTGAGAAAATTAGATTCCGTACGTAAAATTTAGACGCTAATTCTTTTGCGCATAGAATTTAATAATCGAGTTGGGACCCAATAGCGTTTCCTATTTATGACAAAATCAATGCTCGTGCCAAATTTCCTGTTTCCATGACACCGGAAAATGAAGAAATTACATTCCGCACGTAAAATTTGGACACCAATTCTTTTGCGCTAGAATTGAATAATCAAGTTGGGACCTATGAACTTTTCCTATTTATGACATAATCAATGCTCCTGCCAAATTTCACGTGTCTATGACACCGGAAAGTGAGAGAATTAGATTCCGTACGTAAAATTTGGACGCTAATTCTTTTGCACATAGAATTGAATAATCGAGTTGGGACACATTAGCGTTTCCTATTTATGACACAATCTATGCTCGTGCCAAATTTCATGATTCTATGACATTGGGAAGTGAGAGATTTAGATTATGTACGTAAAATTTGGACGCTAATTCTTTTGCGCATAGAATTGAATAATCGAGTTGGGACACATTAGCGTTTCCTATTTATGACACAATCAATGCTCGTGCCAAATTTACTGATTCTATGACACCGGAAAGTGAGAAAATTACATTCCGCACGTAAAATTTGGACGCTAATTCTTTTGCGCATGGAATTGAATAATGGAGTTGGGACCCATTAGCTTTTCCGATTTATCACATAATCAATGCACGTGCCAAATTTCCTGTTTCTATGACACCGGAAAGTGAAGAAATTACATTCCGCACGTAAAATTTCAACGCCAATTCCTTTGCGCTAGAATTGAATAATCGAGTTGGGACCTATTAGCTTTTCCTATTTATGACATAATCAATGCTCCTGCCAGATTTTGAGTTTCTATGACACCGGAAAGTGAGAAAATTAGCTGCCGTACATAAAATTTGGACGCTAATTCTTTTGCGCATAGAATTGAATAATGGATTTGGGACCCATTAGCTTTTCCTATTTATGACATATTGAATGCTCGTGCCAAATTTCACGTTTCTATGACATTGGGAAGTGACAGATTTAGATTATGTACATAAAATTTGGACGCCAATTCTTTTGCGCATAGAATAGAATAATCGAGTTGGGACTTATCAACTTTTCCTATTTATGACATAATCAATGCTCGTGCCAAATTTTAAGTTTCTATGACATTCGGAAGTGAGAGATTTAGATTATATACGTTAAATTTCGACGCCAATTCTTTTGCGCTAGAATTGAATAATCGAGTTGGGACCCATTCGCTTTTCTTATTTATGACATAATCAATGCTCGTGCCAATATTCACTTTTCTATGACACCGGAAGTGAAGAAATTACATTCCGCACGTAAAATTTGGACGCTAATTCTTTTGCGTATGGAATTGAATAATGGAGTTAGGACCCATCAGCTTTTCCTATTTATGACATAATCAATGCTCGTGCCAAATTTCCTGTTTCTATGACACCGGAAAGTGAAGAAATTACATTCCGTACGTAAAATTTGGACGCTAATTCTTTTGCGCATGGAATTGAATAATCGAGTTGGGACCCATTAGCGTTTCCTTTTTATGACATAATCAATGCTCGTGCCAAATTTCCTGTTTCTATGACACCGGAAAGTGAAGAAATTACATTCCGCACGTAAAATTTGGACACCAATTCTTTTGCGCTAGAATTGAATAATCGAGTTGGGACCTATGAACTTTTCCTATTTATGACATGATCAATGCTCCTGCCAAATTTCACGTGTCTATAACACCGGAAAGTGAGAAAATTAGATTCCGTACGTAAAATTTAACGCTAATTCTTTTGCGCATAGGATTGAATAATCGAGTTGGGACCTATTAACTTTTCCTATTTATGACATAATCAATGCTCGTGCCAAATTTCATGTTTCTATGACACCGGAAAGTGAAGAAATTACATTCCGCACGTAAAATTTTGACGGCAATTCTTTTGCGCTAGAATTGAATAATCGAGTTGGGACCTATTAACTTTTCCTATTTATGACATAATCAATGCTCGTGCCAAATTTTAAGTTTCTATGACATTCGGAAGTGAGAGATTTAGATTATATACGTTAAATTTCGACGCCAATTCTTTTGCGCTAGAATTGAATAATCGAGTTGGGACCCATTCGCTTTTCTTATTTATGACATAATCAATGCTCGTGCCAATATTCACTTTTCTATGACACCGGAAGTGAAGAAATTACATTCCGCACGTAAAATTTGGACGCTAATTCTTTTGCGCATGGAATTGAATAATCGAGTTGGGACCCATTAGCGTTTCCTTTTTATGACATAATCAATGCTCGTGCCAAATTTCCTGTTTCTATGACACTGGAAAGTGAAGAAATTACATTCCGCACGTAAAATTTGGACACCAATTCTTTTCCTATTTTGAAGATAATCTATGCTTTGCCAAAATTCATGTTTCTACGACATCGGGAAGTTGGAGAACTTTTGGCGAGTCAGTCAGTGAGTGAGTGAGTCAGTCAGTCAATGAGTCAGTAAGGGCTTTCGTCTCTATATATATAGACTAGCTGATATACCCGCCTTCGCCCGAGTTAATTTGGTACTGGTATTTATCTGGTGTTCACACGGAAAATCTTAGGAAGTCGTGGTTACTTTAGAGATACTGAGGAAAAACATATGTTCACCATTTTGCATAGTTCTCTGCGTTACCCAGGAAACACCACGTGGAGGCAACCATGCGACGTTTCCTTTATATAAAACTAGCTGATATACCCGGTTTTGCCCGAGTTAATTTCGTACTGGTGTTTATCTGGTGTTCACACGGAAAATCTTACGAAGTCGTGGTTACTTTAGAGATACTGAAGAAAAACATATGTTCACCATTTTGCATAGTTCTCTGCGTTACCCAGGAAACACCACGTGGAGGAAACCATGAGACGTTTCCTTTATATAAAATGACATCAGGAAGTGAGAGAATTAGATTACGTACATAAAATTTGGACACTAATTCTTTTGCGCTTAGAATTGAATAATCGAGTTGGGACCCATTAACTTTTCATATTTATGACACAATCAATGCTTGTGTCAATTTCATGTTTTTATGACATTGCGAAGTGAGAGATTTAGATTATCTACGTTAAATTTGGACGCTAATTCTTTTGCGCATAGAATTGAATAATCGAGTTGGGAACCATTAGCTTTTCCTATGTATGACATAATCAATGCTCGTGCCAAATTTCCCGTTTCTATGACACCGGAAAGTGAAAAAATTACATTCCGCACGTAAAATTTTGACGCCAATTCTTTTGCGCTAGAATTGAATAATCGAGTTGGGACCCATTAGCGTTTCCTATTTATGACATAATCAATGCTCGTGCCAAATTTCCTGTTTCTATGACACCGGAAAGGGAAGAAATTACATTCCGTTCGTAAAATTTGGACGCTAATTCTTTTGCGCATAGAATTGAATAATTGAGTTGGGACCCATTAGCTTTTCCTATTTATGACATAATCAATGCTCGTGCCAAATTTCCCGTTTCTATGACACCAGAAAGTGAGAAAATTACATTCCGCACGTAAAATTTCGACGCCAATTCTTTTGCGGTAGAATTGAATAATGGTGTTGGGACTAGAGATGAGCGAGCACCAAAATGCTCGGGAGCTCGTTACTCGGGACGAAATTATCGCGATGCTCGGGGGTTCGTTTCGAGTAACGAACCCCATTGAAGTCAATGGGCGACCCGAGCATTTTTCTATTTCGCCGATGCTCGCTAAGGTTTTCATGTGTGAAAATCTGGGCAATTCAAGAAAGTGATGGGAACGACACAGCAACGGATAGGGCAGGCGAGCGGCTACATGTTGGGCTGCATCTGAAGTTCACAGGTCCCACTATTAAAGGGGTTGTCCCGAGGCAGCAAGTGGGTCTATACACTTCTGTATGGCCATAATAATGCACTTTGTAATGTACATTGTGCATTAATTATGAGCCATACAGAAGTTATAAAAAGTTTTTTACTTACCTGCTCCGTTGCTAGCGTCCTCGTTCCCATGGAGCCCGACTAATTTTCGCCCTCCGATGGCCAAATTAGCCGCGCTTGCGCAGTCCGGGTCTTCTGCAGTCTTCTATGGAGCCGCTCGTGCCAGAGAGCGGCTCCGTGTAGCTCCGCCCCGTCACGTGCCGATTCCAGCCAATCAGGAGGCTGGAATCGGCAATGGACCGCACAGAAGAGCTGCGGTCCACGAAGACAGAGGATCCCGGCGGCCATCTTCAGCGGTAAGTATTGAAGTCACCGGAGCGCAGGGATTAAGGTAAGCGCTCCGGTAAACTTTCTTTACTTCCCTGCATCGGGGTTGTCTCGCGCCGAACGGGGGGGGGTTGAAAAAAAAAAAAACCCGTTTCGGCGCGGGACAACCCCTTTAAGCCACAACAGCGGCAAGAGTGGGCCCCCTCCCAACAACTTTTACTTCTGAAAAGCCCTCATTAGCAATGCATACCTTAGCTAAGTACCACACTACCTCCAACAAAGCACAATCACTGCCTGCATGACACTCCGCTGCCACTTCTCCTGGGTTACATGCTGCCCAACCCCCCCCCCCCCACAGCGCACACCAAAGTGTCCCTGCGCAGCCTCCAGCTGCCCTCATGCCACACCACCCTCATGTCTATTTATAAGTGCGTCTGCCATGAGGAGGAACCGCAGGCACACACTGCAGAGGGTTGGCACGGCTAGGCAGCGACCCTCTTTAAAAGGGGCGGGGCGATAGCCCACAATGCTGTACAGAAGCAATGAGAAATATAATCCTGTGCCACCGCCATCAGGAACTGCACACGTGGGCATAGCAATGGGGAACCTATGTGCCACACACTATTCATTCTGTCAAGGTGTCTGCATGCCCCAGTCAGACCAAGCTTTTTAATTCATAGACACAGGCAGGTACAACTCCCTATTGTGAAGTCCCTGTGGACCGACAGCATGGGTGGCTCCCTGGAACCCACCGGCGGTACATAAAAATATCCCATTGCATTGCCCAACACAGCTGAGGTAGTAATGTCATGTTTAATGCAGGTGGGCTTCGGCCCACACTGCATGCCCCAGTCAGACTGGGGTTTCTTAGAAGTGGAAACCAGATGCATTTACAACTCCCTGTGGACCCACAGCATGGGTGGGTGCCAGGAAGCCACCGGCGGTACATAAAAATATCCCATTGCATTGCCCAACACAGCTGAGGTAGTAATGTCGTGCTTAATGCAGGTGGGCTTCGGCCCACACTGCATGCCCCAGTCTGACTGGGGTTCTTTACAAGTGGACAGATGTAGGTTAAACTGCCTGTGGACCCACAGCATGGGTGGGTGCCAGGAAGCCACCGGCGGTACATAAAAATATCCCATTGCATTGCCCAACACAGCTGAGGTAGTAATGTCGTGCTTAATGCAGGTGGGCTTCGGCCCACACTGCATGCTCCAGTCAGACTGGGGTTCTTTAGAAGTGGAAACAGATGCATTTATAATTCCCTGTGGACCCACAGCATGGGTGGGTGCCAGGAAGCCACCGGCGGTACATAAAAATATCCCATTGCATTGCCCAACACAGCTGAGGTAGTAATGTCGTGCTTAATGCAGGTGGGCTTCGGCCCACACTGCATGCTCCAGTCAGACTGGGGTTCTTTAGAAGTGGAAACAGATGCATTTATAATTCCCTGTGGACCCACAGCATGGGTGGGTGCCAGGAAGCCACCGGCGGTACATAAAAATATCCCATTGCATTGCCCAACACAGCTGAGGTAGTAATGTCGTGCTTAATGCAGGTGGGCTTCGGCCCACACTGCATGCCCCAGTCTGACTGGGGTTCTTTACAAGTGGAAACAGATGCATTTATAATTCCCTGTGGACCCACAGCATGGGTGGGTGCCAGGAAGCCACCGGCGGTACATAAATATATCCCATTGCATTGCCCAACACAGCTGAGGTAGTAATGTCGTGCTTAATGCAGGTGGGCTTCGGCCCACACTGCATGCCCCAGTCTGACTGGGGTTCTTTACAAGTGGAAACAGATGCATTTATAATTCCCTGTGGACCCACAGCATGGGTGGGTGCCAGGAAGCCACCGGCAGTACATAAAAATATCCCATTGCATTGCCCATCACAGCTGAGGTAATGTCGTGGTTAATGCAGGTGGGCTTCGGCCCACACTGCATGCCCCAGTGAGACTGGTAATATGTACCTTAACAGTAACCTCGTTGGTGGTAATGTGGTGGTGACTGCGGACCTGGTAGCGCGGTTTTATGTAGTTGGTTTTCGGAATGTGGCCAGGATTAAGTGTGCCGTGGCGGGGGGATGGTGGTGGTGCTCTCTTGTTGTGTCGTTAAAGGTGAAATTCTTGGACTGCCACCAGACGGACCAATGCAAAGGTATTTGCCAAGAATGTTTTCATTGTTGGAGGAGGAGGGGGATGTTTTGGAGGCACTATGTGTCCTCTACACGTGTCCGTGGTTATATGCACCTTAACAGTAACAGCGTTTGTGGGAAATGGCCTCGCCGCCATCATGTCTTTGTGAAGCCTCTGTTTCCACACCCCAGTGACATACCATTAGCAGCGGTATAGGCAGAGCCCACAATTATTAACATTTCAGCGGTAGCATTAGAGACTGGCCCCACTAACATATCACTAGCAGCAGTATAGGGGGAGCGCAGTCTTAGTTCCATTTCAGTAATAGTAGCACTCAAGACAGGCCCCAGTAACATTCCCATTGCAGCAGTTTAGGGAGATAACAGTCTCTTTCGCATTTCAGTAGCTGCAGTATAGACAAGGCCCCAGTTACATTTATGTAGCTAAAGTGTAGGCCAACCCCACACACCTTTCTGTACCATGAGTGCAGGCGAAGAACATAGAAATTACTATGATTACACTGTAGGTGAGGGCCCAAAAAAATTGGTGTACCAACAGTACTAATGTACCTCAGAAAAAATTGGCCATGCCCAACCAAGATGGCAGGTGAAACCCATTAATCGCTTTGGTTAATGTGGCTTAAGTGGTAACTAGGCCTGGAGGCAGCCCAGTGTAACGAAAAATTGGTTCAAGTTAAAGTTTCAACGCTTTTAAGAGCATTGAAACATATAAAAATTGTTTAGAAAAATTATGAGTGAACCTTGTGGCCCTAAGAAAAATTGCCCGTTCGGCGTGATTACGTGAGGTTTCAGAAGGAGGAGCAGGAGGAGGAGGAGGAATATTATACACAGATTGATGAAGCAGAAATGTCCCCGTTTTGGATGGTGAGAGAGAACGATGCTTCCATCCGCGGGTGCAGCCTACGTATTGCTTAGGTATCGCTGCTGTCCGCTGGTGGAGAAGAGAAGTCTGGGGAAATCCAGGCTTTGTTCATCTTTATGAGTGTAAGCCTGTCGGCACTGTCGGTTGACAGGCGGGTACGCTTATCTGTGATGATTCCCCCAGCTGCACTAAACACCCTCTCTGACAAGACGCTAGCCGCAGGACAAGCAAGCACCTCCAGGGCATACAGCGCGATTTCAGGCCACGTGTCCAGCTTCGACACCCAGTAGTTGTAGGTGGCAGAGGCGTCACGGAGGACGGTCGTGCGATCGAATTAGATTTAGATTCCGTACGTAAAATTTGGACGCTAATTCTTTTGCACATAGAATTGAATAATCGAGTTGGGACACATTAGCGTTTCCTATTTATGACACAATCTATGCTCGTGCCAAATTTCATGATTCTATGACATTGGGAAGTGAGAGATTTAGATTATGTACGTAAAATTTGGACGCTAATTCTTTTGCGCATAGAATTGAATAATCGAGTTGGGACACATTAGCGTTTCCTATTTATGACACAATCAATGCTCGTGCCAAATTTACTGATTCTATGACACCGGAAAGTGAGAAAATTACATTCCGCACGTAAAATTTGGACGCTAATTCTTTTGCGCATGGAATTGAATAATGGAGTTGGGACCCATTAGCTTTTCCGATTTATCACATAATCAATGCACGTGCCAAATTTCCTGTTTCTATGACACCGGAAAGTGAAGAAATTACATTCCGCACGTAAAATTTCAACGCCAATTCCTTTGCGCTAGAATTGAATAATCGAGTTGGGACCTATTAGCTTTTCCTATTTATGACATAATCAATGCTCCTGCCAGATTTTGAGTTTCTATGACACCGGAAAGTGAGAAAATTAGCTGCCGTACATAAAATTTGGACGCTAATTCTTTTGCGCATAGAATTGAATAATGGATTTGGGACCCATTAGCTTTTCCTATTTATGACATATTGAATGCTCGTGCCAAATTTCACGTTTCTATGACATTGGGAAGTGACAGATTTAGATTATGTACATAAAATTTGGACGCCAATTCTTTTGCGCATAGAATAGAATAATCGAGTTGGGACTTATCAACTTTTCCTATTTATGACATAATCAATGCTCGTGCCAAATTTTAAGTTTCTATGACATTCGGAAGTGAGAGATTTAGATTATATACGTTAAATTTCGACGCCAATTCTTTTGCGCTAGAATTGAATAATCGAGTTGGGACCCATTCGCTTTTCTTATTTATGACACAATCAATGCTCGTGCCAATATTCACTTTTCTATGACACCGGAAGTGAAGAAATTACATTCCGCACGTAAAATTTGACGCTAATTCTTTTGCGTATGGAATTGAATAATGGAGTTAGGACCCATCAGCTTTTCCTATTTATGACATAATCAATGCTCGTGCCAAATTTCCAGTTTCTATGACACCGGAAAGTGAAGAAATTACATTCCGTACGTAAAATTTGGACGCTAATTCTTTTGCGCATGGAATTGAATAATCGAGTTGGGACCCATTAGCGTTTCCTTTTTATGACATAATCAATGCTCGTGCCAAATTTCCTGTTTCTATGACACCGGAAAGTGAAGAAATTACATTCCGCACGTAAAATTTGGACACCAATTCTTTTGCGCTAGAATTGAATAATCGAGTTGGGACCTATTAACTTTTCCTATTTATGACATAATCAATGCTCGTGCCAAATTTCATGTTTCTATGACACCGGAAAGTGAAGAAATTACATTCCGCACGTAAAATTTTGACGGCAATTCTTTTGCGCTAGAATTGAATAATCGAGTTGGGACCCATTCACTTTTCCTATTTATGACATAATCAATGCTCGTGCCAATATTCACTTTTCTATGACACCGGAAAGTAAAAAAATTACATTCCGTACGTAAAATTTGGTCGCTAATTATTTGGCGCTTAGAATTGAATAATCGAGTTGTGACCCATTAGCTTTTCCTATTTATGACATAATCAATGCTCCTGCCAGATTTTGAGTTTCTATGACACCGGAAAGGGAAGAAATTACATTCCGCACGTAAAATTTGGACGCTAATTCTTTTGCGCATGGAATTGAATAATGGAGTTGGGACCCATTAGCTTTTCCTATTTATGACATAATTAATGCTCGTGCCAAATTTCCCGTTTCTATGACACCGGAAAGTGAGAAAACTACATTCCGCACGTAAAATTTGGATGCTAATTCTTTTGCGCATGGAATTGAAAAATTGAGTTAGGACCCATTAGCTTTTCCTATTTATGACATAATCAATGCTCGTGCCGAATTTCCTGTTTCTATGACACCGGAAAGTGAAGAAATTACATTCCGTACGTAAAATTTGGCAACTAATTCTTTTGCGCAAAGAATTGAATAATGGAGTTGGGACCCATTAGCTTTTCCTATTTATGACATAATCAATGCTCGTGCCAAATTTCCTGATTTTATGACACCGGAAATTGAGAAAATTAGATTCCGTACGTAAAATTTAGACGCTAATTCTTTTGCGCATAGAATTTAATAATCGAGTTGGGACCCAATAGCGTTTCCTATTTATGACAAAATCAATGCTCGTGCCAAATTTCCTGTTTCCATGACACCGGAAAGTGAAGAAATTACATTCCGCACGTAAAATTTGGACACCAATTCTTTTGCGCTAGAATTGAATAATCAAGTTGGGACCTATGAACTTTTCCTATTTATGACATAATCAATGCTCCTGCCAAATTTCACGTGTCTATGACACCGGAAAGTGAGAGAATTAGATTCCGTACGTAAAATTTGGACGCTAATTCTTTTGCACATAGAATTGAATAATCGAGTTGGGACACATTAGCGTTTCCTATTTATGACACAATCTATGCTCGTGCCAAATTTCATGATTCTATGACATTGGGAAGTGAGAGATTTAGATTATGTACGTAAAATTTGGACGCTAATTCTTTTGCGCATAGAATTGAATAATCGAGTTGGGACACATTAGCGTTTCCTATTTATGACACAATCAATGCTCGTGCCAAATTTACTGATTCTATGACACCGGAAAGTGAGAAAATTACATTCCGCACGTAAAATTTGGACGCTAATTCTTTTGCGCATGGAATTGAATAATGGAGTTGGGACCCATTAGCTTTTCCGATTTATCACATAATCAATGCACGTGCCAAATTTCCTGTTTCTATGACACCGGAAAGTGAAGAAATTACATTCCGCACGTAAAATTTCAACGCCAATTCCTTTGCGCTAGAATTGAATAATCGAGTTGGGACCTATTAGCTTTTCCTATTTATGACATAATCAATGCTCCTGCCAGATTTTGAGTTTCTATGACACCGGAAAGTGAGAAAATTAGCTGCCGTACATAAAATTTGGACGCTAATTCTTTTGCGCATAGAATTGAATAATGGATTTGGGACCCATTAGCTTTTCCTATTTATGACATATTGAATGCTCGTGCCAAATTTCACGTTTCTATGACATTGGGAAGTGACAGATTTAGATTATGTACATAAAATTTGGACGCCAATTCTTTTGCGCATAGAATAGAATAATCGAGTTGGGACTTATCAACTTTTCCTATTTATGACATAATCAATGCTCGTGCCAAATTTTAAGTTTCTATGACATTCGGAAGTGAGAGATTTAGATTATATACGTTAAATTTCGACGCCAATTCTTTTGCGCTAGAATTGAATAATCGAGTTGGGACCCATTCGCTTTTCTTATTTATGACATAATCAATGCTCGTGCCAATATTCACTTTTCTATGACACCGGAAGTGAAGAAATTACATTCCGCACGTAAAATTTGGACGCTAATTCTTTTGCGTATGGAATTGAATAATGGAGTTAGGACCCATCAGCTTTTCCTATTTATGACATAATCAATGCTCGTGCCAAATTTCCTGTTTCTATGACACCGGAAAGTGAAGAAATTACATTCCGTACGTAAAATTTGGACGCTAATTCTTTTGCGCATGGAATTGAATAATCGAGTTGGGACCCATTAGCGTTTCCTTTTTATGACATAATCAATGCTCGTGCCAAATTTCCTGTTTCTATGACACCGGAAAGTGAAGAAATTACATTCCGCACGTAAAATTTGGACACCAATTCTTTTGCGCTAGAATTGAATAATCGAGTTGGGACCTATGAACTTTTCCTATTTATGACATGATCAATGCTCCTGCCAAATTTCACGTGTCTATAACACCGGAAAGTGAGAAAATTAGATTCCGTACGTAAAATTTAACGCTAATTCTTTTGCGCATAGGATTGAATAATCGAGTTGGGACCTATTAACTTTTCCTATTTATGACATAATCAATGCTCGTGCCAAATTTCATGTTTCTATGACACCGGAAAGTGAAGAAATTACATTCCGCACGTAAAATTTTGACGGCAATTCTTTTGCGCTAGAATTGAATAATCGAGTTGGGACCTATTAACTTTTCCTATTTATGACATAATCAATGCTCGTGCCAAATTTTAAGTTTCTATGACATTCGGAAGTGAGAGATTTAGATTATATACGTTAAATTTCGACGCCAATTCTTTTGCGCTAGAATTGAATAATCGAGTTGGGACCCATTCGCTTTTCTTATTTATGACATAATCAATGCTCGTGCCAATATTCACTTTTCTATGACACCGGAAGTGAAGAAATTACATTCCGCACGTAAAATTTGGACGCTAATTCTTTTGCGCATGGAATTGAATAATCGAGTTGGGACCCATTAGCGTTTCCTTTTTATGACATAATCAATGCTCGTGCCAAATTTCCTGTTTCTATGACACTGGAAAGTGAAGAAATTACATTCCGCACGTAAAATTTGGACACCAATTCTTTTCCTATTTTGAAGATAATCTATGCTTTGCCAAAATTCATGTTTCTACGACATCGGGAAGTTGGAGAACTTTTGGCGAGTCAGTCAGTGAGTGAGTGAGTCAGTCAGTCAATGAGTCAGTAAGGGCTTTCGTCTCTATATATATAGACTAGCTGATATACCCGCCTTCGCCCGAGTTAATTTGGTACTGGTATTTATCTGGTGTTCACACGGAAAATCTTAGGAAGTCGTGGTTACTTTAGAGATACTGAGGAAAAACATATGTTCACCATTTTGCATAGTTCTCTGCGTTACCCAGGAAACACCACGTGGAGGCAACCATGCGACGTTTCCTTTATATAAAACTAGCTGATATACCCGGTTTTGCCCGAGTTAATTTCGTACTGGTGTTTATCTGGTGTTCACACGGAAAATCTTACGAAGTCGTGGTTACTTTAGAGATACTGAAGAAAAACATATGTTCACCATTTTGCATAGTTCTCTGCGTTACCCAGGAAACACCACGTGGAGGAAACCATGAGACGTTTCCTTTATATAAAATGACATCAGGAAGTGAGAGAATTAGATTACGTACATAAAATTTGGACACTAATTCTTTTGCGCTTAGAATTGAATAATCGAGTTGGGACCCATTAACTTTTCATATTTATGACACAATCAATGCTTGTGTCAATTTCATGTTTTTATGACATTGCGAAGTGAGAGATTTAGATTATCTACGTTAAATTTGGACGCTAATTCTTTTGCGCATAGAATTGAATAATCGAGTTGGGAACCATTAGCTTTTCCTATGTATGACATAATCAATGCTCGTGCCAAATTTCCCGTTTCTATGACACCGGAAAGTGAAAAAATTACATTCCGCACGTAAAATTTTGACGCCAATTCTTTTGCGCTAGAATTGAATAATCGAGTTGGGACCCATTAGCGTTTCCTATTTATGACATAATCAATGCTCGTGCCAAATTTCCTGTTTCTATGACACCGGAAAGGGAAGAAATTACATTCCGTTCGTAAAATTTGGACGCTAATTCTTTTGCGCATAGAATTGAATAATTGAGTTGGGACCCATTAGCTTTTCCTATTTATGACATAATCAATGCTCGTGCCAAATTTCCCGTTTCTATGACACCGGAAAGTGAGAAAATTACATTCCGCACGTAAAATTTCGACGCCAATTCTTTTGCGGTAGAATTGAATAATGGTGTTGGGACTAGAGATGAGCGAGCACCAAAATGCTCGGGAGCTCGTTACTCGGGACGAAATTATCGCGATGCTCGGGGGTTCGTTTCGAGTAACGAACCCCATTGAAGTCAATGGGCGACCCGAGCATTTTTCTATTTCGCCGATGCTCGCTAAGGTTTTCATGTGTGAAAATCTGGGCAATTCAAGAAAGTGATGGGAACGACACAGCAACGGATAGGGCAGGCGAGCGGCTACATGTTGGGCTGCATCTGAAGTTCACAGGTCCCACTATTAAAGGGGTTGTCCCGAGGCAGCAAGTGGGTCTATACACTTCTGTATGGCCATAATAATGCACTTTGTAATGTACATTGTGCATTAATTATGAGCCATACAGAAGTTATAAAAAGTTTTTTACTTACCTGCTCCGTTGCTAGCGTCCTCGTTCCCATGGAGCCCGACTAATTTTCGCCCTCCGATGGCCAAATTAGCCGCGCTTGCGCAGTCCGGGTCTTCTGCAGTCTTCTATGGAGCCGCTCGTGCCAGAGAGCGGCTCCGTGTAGCTCCGCCCCGTCACGTGCCGATTCCAGCCAATCAGGAGGCTGGAATCGGCAATGGACCGCACAGAAGAGCTGCGGTCCACGAAGACAGAGGATCCCGGCGGCCATCTTCAGCGGTAAGTATTGAAGTCACCGGAGCGCAGGGATTAAGGTAAGCGCTCCGGTAAACTTTCTTTACTTCCCTGCATCGGGGTTGTCTCGCGCCGAACGGGGGGGGGTTGAAAAAAAAAAAAACCCGTTTCGGCGCGGGACAACCCCTTTAAGCCACAACAGCGGCAAGAGTGGGCCCCCTCCCAACAACTTTTACTTCTGAAAAGCCCTCATTAGCAATGCATACCTTAGCTAAGTACCACACTACCTCCAACAAAGCACAATCACTGCCTGCATGACACTCCGCTGCCACTTCTCCTGGGTTACATGCTGCCCAACCCCCCCCCCCCCCCCCACAGCGCACACCAAAGTGTCCCTGCGCAGCCTCCAGCTGCCCTCATGCCACACCACCCTCATGTCTATTTATAAGTGCGTCTGCCATGAGGAGGAACCGCAGGCACACACTGCAGAGGGTTGGCACGGCTAGGCAGCGACCCTCTTTAAAAGGGGCGGGGCGATAGCCCACAATGCTGTACAGAAGCAATGAGAAATATAATCCTGTGCCACCGCCATCAGGAACTGCACACGTGGGCATAGCAATGGGGAACCTATGTGCCACACACTATTCATTCTGTCAAGGTGTCTGCATGCCCCAGTCAGACCAAGCTTTTTAATTCATAGACACAGGCAGGTACAACTCCCTATTGTGAAGTCCCTGTGGACCGACAGCATGGGTGGCTCCCTGGAACCCACCGGCGGTACATAAAAATATCCCATTGCATTGCCCAACACAGCTGAGGTAGTAATGTCATGTTTAATGCAGGTGGGCTTCGGCCCACACTGCATGCCCCAGTCAGACTGGGGTTTCTTAGAAGTGGAAACCAGATGCATTTACAACTCCCTGTGGACCCACAGCATGGGTGGGTGCCAGGAAGCCACCGGCGGTACATAAAAATATCCCATTGCATTGCCCAACACAGCTGAGGTAGTAATGTCGTGCTTAATGCAGGTGGGCTTCGGCCCACACTGCATGCCCCAGTCTGACTGGGGTTCTTTACAAGTGGACAGATGTAGGTTAAACTGCCTGTGGACCCACAGCATGGGTGGGTGCCAGGAAGCCACCGGCGGTACATAAAAATATCCCATTGCATTGCCCAACACAGCTGAGGTAGTAATGTCGTGCTTAATGCAGGTGGGCTTCGGCCCACACTGCATGCTCCAGTCAGACTGGGGTTCTTTAGAAGTGGAAACAGATGCATTTATAATTCCCTGTGGACCCACAGCATGGGTGGGTGCCAGGAAGCCACCGGCGGTACATAAAAATATCCCATTGCATTGCCCAACACAGCTGAGGTAGTAATGTCGTGCTTAATGCAGGTGGGCTTCGGCCCACACTGCATGCTCCAGTCAGACTGGGGTTCTTTAGAAGTGGAAACAGATGCATTTATAATTCCCTGTGGACCCACAGCATGGGTGGGTGCCAGGAAGCCACCGGCGGTACATAAAAATATCCCATTGCATTGCCCAACACAGCTGAGGTAGTAATGTCGTGCTTAATGCAGGTGGGCTTCGGCCCACACTGCATGCCCCAGTCTGACTGGGGTTCTTTACAAGTGGAAACAGATGCATTTATAATTCCCTGTGGACCCACAGCATGGGTGGGTGCCAGGAAGCCACCGGCGGTACATAAATATATCCCATTGCATTGCCCAACACAGCTGAGGTAGTAATGTCGTGCTTAATGCAGGTGGGCTTCGGCCCACACTGCATGCCCCAGTCTGACTGGGGTTCTTTACAAGTGGAAACAGATGCATTTATAATTCCCTGTGGACCCACAGCATGGGTGGGTGCCAGGAAGCCACCGGCAGTACATAAAAATATCCCATTGCATTGCCCATCACAGCTGAGGTAATGTCGTGGTTAATGCAGGTGGGCTTCGGCCCACACTGCATGCCCCAGTGAGACTGGTAATATGTACCTTAACAGTAACCTCGTTGGTGGTAATGTGGTGGTGACTGCGGACCTGGTAGCGCGGTTTTATGTAGTTGGTTTTCGGAATGTGGCCAGGATTAAGTGTGCCGTGGCGGGGGGATGGTGGTGGTGCTCTCTTGTTGTGTCGTTAAAGGTGAAATTCTTGGACTGCCACCAGACGGACCAATGCAAAGGTATTTGCCAAGAATGTTTTCATTGTTGGAGGAGGAGGGGGATGTTTTGGAGGCACTATGTGTCCTCTACACGTGTCCGTGGTTATATGCACCTTAACAGTAACAGCGTTTGTGGGAAATGGCCTCGCCGCCATCATGTCTTTGTGAAGCCTCTGTTTCCACACCCCAGTGACATACCATTAGCAGCGGTATAGGCAGAGCCCACAATTATTAACATTTCAGCGGTAGCATTAGAGACTGGCCCCACTAACATATCACTAGCAGCAGTATAGGGGGAGCGCAGTCTTAGTTCCATTTCAGTAATAGTAGCACTCAAGACAGGCCCCAGTAACATTCCCATTGCAGCAGTTTAGGGAGATAACAGTCTCTTTCACATTTCAGTAGCTGCAGTATAGACAAGGCCCCAGTTACATTTATGTAGCTAAAGTGTAGGCCAACCCCACACACCTTTCTGTACCATGAGTGCAGGCGAAGAACATAGAAATTACTATGATTACACTGTAGGTGAGGGCCCAAAAAAATTGGTGTACCAACAGTACTAATGTACCTCAGAAAAAATTGGCCATGCCCAACCAAGATGGCAGGTGAAACCCATTAATCGCTTTGGTTAATGTGGCTTAAGTGGTAACTAGGCCTGGAGGCAGCCCAGTGTAACGAAAAATTGGTTCAAGTTAAAGTTTCAACGCTTTTAAGAGCATTGAAACATATAAAAATTGTTTAGAAAAATTATGAGTGAACCTTGTGGCCCTAAGAAAAATTGCCCGTTCGGCGTGATTACGTGAGGTTTCAGAAGGAGGAGCAGGAGGAGGAGGAGGAATATTATACACAGATTGATGAAGCAGAAATGTCCCCGTTTTGGATGGTGAGAGAGAACGATGCTTCCATCCGCGGGTGCAGCCTACGTATTGCTTAGGTATCGCTGCTGTCCGCTGGTGGAGAAGAGAAGTCTGGGGAAATCCAGGCTTTGTTCATCTTTATGAGTGTAAGCCTGTCGGCACTGTCGGTTGACAGGCGGGTACGCTTATCTGTGATGATTCCCCCAGCTGCACTAAACACCCTCTCTGACAAGACGCTAGCCGCAGGACAAGCAAGCACCTCCAGGGCATACAGCGCGATTTCAGGCCACGTGTCCAGCTTCGACACCCAGTAGTTGTAGGTGGCAGAGGCGTCACGGAGGACGGTCGTGCGATCGGCTACGTACTCCCTCACCATCCTTTTACAGTGCTCCCGCCGACTCAGCCTTGACTGGGGAGCTGTGACACAGTCTTGCTGGGGAGCCATAAAGCTGTCCAGGGCCTTAAAGACTGTTGCACTGCCTGTGCTGTACATGCTGCTCGATCACCGCACCTCCCCTGCTACCTGGCCCTCGGAACTGCGCCTTCTGCCACTAGCGCTATCAGATGGGAATTTTACCATCAGCTTGTCCGCCAGGGTCCTGTGGTATAGCAACACTCTCGAACCCCTTTCCTCTTCGGGAATGAGAGTGGAAAGGTTCTCCTTATACCGTGGGTCGAGCAGTGTGTACACCCAGTAATCCGTAGTGGCCAGAATGCGTGTAACGCGAGGGTCACGAGAAAGGCATCCTAACATGAAGTCAGCCATGTGTGCCAGGGTACCTGTACGCAACACATGGCTGTCTTCACTAGGAAGATCACTTTCAGGATCCTCCTCCTCCTCCTCCTCCTCCTCAGGCCAAACACGCTGAAAGGATGACAGGCAAGCAGCATGGGTACCGTCAGCAGTGGGCCAAGCTGTCTCTTCCCCCTCCTCCTCATCCTCCTCATGCTCCTCCTCCTCCTCCTGAATGCGCTGAGATATAGACAGGAGGGTGCTCTGACTATCCAGCGACATACTGTCTTCCCCCGCCTCTGTTTCCGAGCGCAAAGCGTCTGCCTTTATGGTTTGCAGGGAACTTCTCAAGATGCATAGCAGAGGAATGGTGACGCTAATGATTGCAGCATCGCCGCTCACCACCTGGGTAGACTGCTCAAAGTTTCGAAGGACCTGGCAGATGTCTGCCAACCAGGCCCACTCTTCTGAAAATAATTGAGGAGGCTGACTCCCACTGCGCCGCCCATGTTGGAGTTGGTATTCCACTATAGCTCTACGCTGCTCATAGAGCCTGGCCAACATGTGGAGCGTAGAGTTCCACCGTGTGGGCACGTCGCACAGCAGTCGGTGCACTGGCAGAATAAACTGATGTTGCAGGGTCCGCAGGGTGGCAGCGTCCGTGTGGGACTTGCGGAAATGTGCGCAGAGCTGGCGCACCTTTACGAGCAGGTCTGACAAGCGTGGGTAGCTTTTCAGAAAGCGCTGAACCACCAAATTAAAGACGTGGGCCAGGCATGGCACGTGCGTTAGGCTGCCGAGCTGCAGAGCCGCCACCAGGTTACGGCCATTGTCACACACGACCATGCCCGGTTGGAGGCTCAGCGGCGCAAGCCAGCGGTCGGTCTGCTCTGTCAGACCCTGCAGCAGTTCGTGGGCCGTGTGCCTCTTATCTCCTAAGCTGAGTAGTTTCAGCACGGCCTGCTGACGCTTGCCCACCGCTGTGCTGCCAGGCCGCGCGACACCGACTGCTGGCGACGTGCTGCTGCTGCTGACAAATCTTGATTGCGAGACAGAGGTTGCGTTGGAGGAGGAGGAGGGTGGTTTAGTGGAGGAAGCATACACCGCCGCAGATACCACCACCGAGCTGGGGCACGCAATTCTGGGGGTGGGTAGGACGTGAGCGGTCCCAGGCTCTGACTCTGTCCCAGCCTCCACTAAATTCACCCAATGTGCCGTCAGGGAGATGTAGTGGCCCTGCCCGCCTGTGCTTGTCCACGTGTCCGTTGTTAAGTGGACCTTGGCAGTAACCGCGTTGGTGAGGGCGTGTACAATGTTGCGGGAGACGTGGTCGTGCAGGGCTGGGACGGCACATCGGGAAAAGTAGTGGCGACTGGGAACTGAGTAGCGCGGGGCCGCCGCCGCCATCATACTTTTGAAGGACTCCGTTTCCACAACCCTATACGGCAGCATCTCCAGGCTGATAAATTTTGCTATGTGCACGTTTAACGCTTGAGCGTGCGGGTGCGTGGCGGCGTACTTGCGCTTGCGCTCAAACACTTGCGCTAGCGACGGCTGGACGGTGCGCTGAGAGACATTGGTGGATGGGGCCGAGGACAGCGGAGGTAAGGGTGTGGGTGCAGGCCAGGAGACGGTAGTGCCTGTGTCCTCAGAGCGGGGTTGGATCTCAGTGGCAGGTTGGGGCACAGGGGGAGAGGCAGCGGTGCAAACCGGAGGCGGTGAACGGCCTTCGTCCCACCTTGTGGGGTGCTTGGCCATCATATGTCTGCACATGCTGGTGGTGGTGAGGCTGTTGGTGGTGGCTCCCCGGCTGATCTTGGCGCGACAAAGGTTGCACACCACTGTTCGTCGGTCGTCAGGCGTCTCTGTGAAAAACTGCCAGACCTTAGAGCACCTTGGCCTCTGCAGGGTGGCATGGCGCGAGGGTGCGCTTTGGGAAACAGTTGGTGGATTATTCGGTCTGGCCCTGCCTCTACCCCTGGCCACCGCACTGCCTCTTGCAACCTGCCCTGCTGCTGCCCTTGCCTCCCCCTCTGAAGACCTGTCCTCAGTAGGCGTAGCAAACCAGGTGGGGTCAGTCACCTCATCGTCCTGCTGCTCTTCCTCAGAATCTTCTGTGCGCTCCTCCCTCGGACTTACTGCCCTTACTACTACCTCACCGATAGACAACTGTGTCTCATCGTCATCGTCCTCCTCACCCACTGAAAGGTCTTGAGACAGTTGCCGGAAGTCCCCAGCCTCATCCCCCGGACCCCGGGAACTTTCCAATGGTTGGGCATCAGTGACGATAAACTCCTCTGTTGGGAGAGGAACCACTGCTGCCCAATCTGAGCAGGGGCCCGAGAACAGTTCCTGGGAGTCTTCCCGCTCCTGAGCATGTGTCATTGTAGTGGAGTGAGGAGGCTGGGAGGAAGGAGGAGCAGCAGACAGAGGATTCGGATTTGCAGCAGTGGACGGCGCAGAACTGTGGGTGGGCGATAGGTTGCTCAAAGCACTTTCTGCCATCCACGACAGGACCTGCTCACACTGCTCATTTTCTAATAAAGGTCTCCCGCGTGGACCCATTAATTGTGCGATGAATGTGGGGACGCCAGAAACGTGCCTCTCTCCTAATCGCGCAGCAGTCGGCTGCGATACACCTGGATCAGGAGTTCGGCCTGTGCCCACACCCTCACTTGGCCCTCCGCGTCCTCGGCCGCGTCCACGTCCTCTAGGCCTACCCCTACCCCTCAGCATGCTGTATTACCAGTGATTTGATTTCCCAGGCAGGAAATAAATTGGCGCAAGCCTGCTGTTAAACTTAGCTGGCTGCGTATGATTTTTGTTTAAGTTCTCCACCCAGAACACACGTACCCAGAGCGCTGATGACTGTCAGAGGCAGGCCAAATAGAATGTTTTCCCTTTTTTTTCAAGGAAAGGCCCACTGCGTATATTCAATCAATAATAAATGTGTTGTGGCCCTGCAAATGTGTCACAGAACTGCAGTGTTGCAGAGTTATTAACTACAGCAGAGCGGTGATTTCCCAGGCAGGAAATAAATTGGCGCAAGCCTGCAGGCCAAATAGAATGTTTTCCCTTTTTTTTCAAGGAAAGGCCCACTGCGTATATTCAATCAATAATAAATGTGTTGTGGCCCTGCAAATGAGTCACAGAACTGCAGTGTTGCAGAGTTATTAACTACAGCAGAGCGGTGATTTCCCAGGCAGGAAATAAATTGGCGCAAGCCTGCTGTTAAACTTAGCTGGCTGCATATGATTTTTGTTTAAGTTCTCCACCCAGCACACACGTACCCAGAACGCTGAGGACTGTCAGAGGCAGGCCAAATAGAATGTTTTCCCTTTTTTTTCAAGGAAAGGCCCACTGCGTATATTCAATCAATAATAAATGTGTTGTGGCCCTGCAAATGAGTCACAGAACTGCAGTGTTGCAGAGTTATTAACTACAGCAGAGCGGTGATTTCCCAGGCAGGAAATAAATTGGCGCAAGCCTGCAGGCCAAATAGTAATTTTTCGCTTTTTTTTAAAGGAAAGGCCCACTGCGTATATTCAATCAATAAAATATGTCTTCTGGCCCTGCCTACACAATTCTGTCCCTGTAGTATTACTGCAGGGCGCAATGCTCTGCACGGCTGATTTGGAAAAAAAAAAAAGTGCAACACTGCTAACTGCAGCCTCCACAGTACTGCACACTGTTAGATGTGGCCCTAAGAAGGACCGTTGGGGTTCTTGAAGCCTACACTAACTCCTAACACTCTCCCTGCCTAACCACCACTTTTGTCCCTGTAGTATTACTGCAGGGCGCAATGCTCTGCACGGCCGATTTGGAAAAAAAAAAAAGTGCAACACTGCTAACAGCAGCCTCCACACTACTGCACACTGTTAGATGTGGCCCTAAGAAGGACCGTTGGGGTTCTTGAAGCCTACACTAACTCCTAACGCTCTCCCTACAGCAGCTCCGGCACCAGCAGCACTGTCCCTCAGCTATCTCACAAGGCATCTGAGGCGAGCCGCGGAAGGGGCCGACTTTTATACTCGGGTGACATCTGATCTCCCCAGCCACTCACAGCAGGGGGGTGGTATAGGGCTGGAACATCACAGGGGGAAGTTGTAATGCCTTCCCTGTCTTTCAATTGGCCAGAAAAGCGCGCTAACGTCTCAGAGAGGAAACTGAAAGTAACCCGAACATCGCGTGGTACTCGTTACGAGTAACGAGCATCCCGAACACGCTAATATTCGCCCGAGCATCAAGCTCGGACGAGTACGTTCGCTCATCTATAGTTGGGACCCATTAACTTTTCCCATTTATGACATAATCAATGCTCGGGCAAATTTTAAGTTTCTATGACATTGGAAAGTGACAGATTTAGATTACGTACGTAAAATTTCGATGCCAATTCTTTTGCGCTAGAATTGAATAATCGAGTTGGGACCCAATTACTTTTCCTATTTTGGAGATAATCTATGCGTGTGCCCAATTTCATGTTTCTACAACATCGGGAAGGTGGAGAACTTTTGGCGAGTCAGTCAGTGAGTGAATGAGTGAGTGAGTGAGTCAGTCAGTCAGTGAGTCAGTGAGGGGTTTCGTCTTTATATATATAGATACAGTCCTGATCCTTCATGTAAGAAACCCAACGCTCCTTCTTAGGTCTACATCTGACCGTGTGCATTATAGTTGTGGCTAGCTGGGAGTAGTAGTGCATCAATTTTTGTATTATGCATCTAGGCCTGTTCCCAGCCTTTCAGTAATTGCGTTCTCAGCCTGCAGTGCTCTACAAGCAGCTCTCACCGTGAAATTGCTCTGAAGTATTTCCTAAATTCCTAGCCTACTGCGAACGACTACAGTTATACCATTCTGTCTGCAGTGCATTAGACACAGAGTATAGAGGCACAGCCACTTCTATAGGGAAAGCTATATACACTATACAGTCCTGATCCTTCATATAAGAAACCCAACACTCCTTCTTAGGGCTTCATCTGACCGTGTGCATTATTGTTGTGGCTAGCTGGGAGTAGTAGTGCAGCAATTTTTGTATTATGCATCTAGGCCTGTTCTCAGCCTTTCAGTAATTGCGTTCTCAGCCTACAGTGCTGTACAACCAGCTCTCACCGTGAAATTGCCCTGAAGCATTTCCTAAATTCCTAGCATACTGCGAACGACTACAGTTATACCGTTCTGCGTCTGCAGTGCATTAGACACAGAGTGAAGGGGCACAGCCACTTTTATGGGGAAAGTTATATGCACTATACAGTCCTGATCCTTCATGTAAGAAACCCAACGCTACTTCTTAGGGCTACATCTGACCGTGTGCATTATAATTATGGCTGGCTGGGAGTAGTAGTGCATCACTTTTTGTATTATGCATCTAGGCCTGTTCCCAGCCTTTCAGTAATTGCGTTCTCAGTCTGCAGTGCTGTACAACCATCTCTTAGCGTAAAATTGCTCTGCAATATTTCCTAAATTCCTAGCCTGCTGCGAACGACTTCAGTTATACCGTTCTGTGTCTGCAGTGCATTAGACACAGATTGTAGAGGCACAGCCACTTCTATAGGGAAAGTTATATACACTATACAGTCCTGATCCTCTGTGCAAGAAACCCAACACTCCTTCTTAGGGCTACATCTGACCATGTGCATTATAGTTGTGGTTGGCTGGGAGTAGTAGTGCATCAATTTTTGTATTGTGCATCTAGGCCTGTTCCCAGCCTTTCAGTAATTGCGTTCTCAGCCTGCAGTGCTGTAAACCAGCTCTTAGCGTAAAATTGCTCTGCAATATTTCCTAAATTCCTAGCCTGCTGCGAATGACTTCAGTTTTACCGTTCTGTTTCTGCAGTGCATTGGACACAGAGTGTAGGGGCACAGCCACTTCTATGGGGAAAGTTATATCTACTATACAGTCCTGATCCTCTGTGCAAGAAACCCAACACTCCTTCTTAGGGCTATATCTGACCGTGCATTATAATTATGGCTGGCTGGGAGTAGTAGTGCATCACTTTTTGTATTATGCATCTAGGCCTGTTCCCAGCCATTCAGCAATTGCGTTCTCAGTCTGCAGTGCTGTACAACCATCTCTTAGCGTAAAATTGCTCTGCAATATTTCCTAAATTCCTAGCCTGCTGCGAACGACTACAGTTATACCGTTCTGTGTCTGCAGTGCATTAGACACAGAGTGTAGAGGCACAGCCACTTCTATAGGGAAAGTTATATACACTATACAGTCCTGATCCTTCATGTAAGAAACCCAACGCTACTTCTTAGGGCTACATCTGACCGTGTGCATTATAGTTGTGGCTAGCTGGGAGTAGTAGTGCAGCAATTTTTGTATTATGCATCTAGGCCTGTTCCCAGCCTTTCAGCAATTGCGTTCTCAACCTGCAGTGCTCTACAACCAGCTCTCACCGTGAAATTGCTCTGCAATATTTCCTAAATTCCTAGCCTACTGCGAATGACTTCAGTTATACCATTCTGTTTCTGCAGTGCATTAGACACAGAGTGTAGTGACACAGCCACTTCTATAGAGAAAGTTATATAAACTATACGGTCCTGATCCTCCGTGCAAGAAACCCAAGGCTCTTTCTTAGGGCTACATCTGACCGTGTTCATTATAGTTGTGGCTAGCTGGGAGTAGTAGTGCATCAATTTTTGTATTCTGCATCTAGGCCTGTGTCCAGCCTTTCAGTAATTGCGTTGTCAGCCTGCAGTGCTGTAAACCAGCTCTCACGGTTAAATTGCTCTGTAATATTTCCTAAATTCCTAGCCTGCTGTGAACGACTACAGTTATACCGTTCTGTGTCTGCAGTGCATTAGACACAGAGTGTAGGGGCACAGCCACTTCTATGGGGAAAGTTATATACACTATACAGTCCTGATCCTCTGTGCAAGAAACCCAACACTCCTTCTTAGGGCTACATCTGACCGTGTGCATTATAATTGTGGCTGGCTGGGAGTAGTAGTGCATCACTTTTTGTATTATGCATCTAGGCCTGTTCCCAGCCTTTCAGTAATTGCGTTCTCAGCCTGCAGTGCTGTAAACCAGCTCTTAGCGTAAAATTGCTCTGCAATATTTCCTAAATTCCTAGCCTGCTGCGAATGACTTCAGTTTTACCGTTCTGTTTCTGCAGTGCATTGGACACAGAGTGTAGGGGCACAGCCACTTCTATGGGGAAAGTTATATCTACTATACAGTCCTGATCCTCTGTGCAAGAAACACAACACTCCTTCTTAGGGCTACCCAACACTCCTTCTTAGGGCTATATCTGACCGTGCATTATAATTATGGCTGGCTGGGAGTAGTAGTGCATCACTTTTTGTATTATGCATCTAGGCCTGTTCCCAGCCTTTCAGCAATTGCGTTCTCAGTCTGCAGTGCTGTACAACCATCTCTTAGCGTAAAATTGCTCTGCAATATTTCCTAAATTCCTAGCCTGCTGCGAACGACTACAGTTATACCGTTCTGTGTCTGCAGTGCATTAGACACAGAGTGTAGAGGCACAGCCACTTCTATAGGGAAAGTTATATACACTATACAGTCCTGATCCTTCATGTAAGAAACCCAACGCTACTTCTTAGGGCTACATCTGACCGTGTGCATTATAATTGTGGCTAGCTGGGAGAAGTAGTGCAGCATTTTTTGTATTATGCATCTAGGCCTGTTCCCAGCCTTTCAGTAATTGCGTTGTCAGCCTGCAGTGCTGTAAACCAGCTCTCACGGTTAAATTGCTCTGTAATATTTCCTAAATTCCTAGCCTGCTGCGAACGACTACAGTTATACCGTTCTGTGTCTGCAGTGCATTGGACACAGAGTGTAGAGGCACAGCCACTTCTATGGGGAAAGTTATATACACTATACAGTCCTGATCCTCTGTGCAAAAAACCCAACACTCCTTCTTAGGGCTACATCTGACCGTGTGCATTATAATTGTGGCTGGCTGGGAGTAGTAGTGCAGCAATTTTTGTATGATGCATCTAGGCCTGTTCCCAGCCTTTCAGTAATTGCGTTCTCAGCCTGCAGTGCTGTACAACCAGCTCTCACTGTGAAATTGCTCTGAAGTATTTCCTAAATTCCTAGCCTACTGCGAACGACTTCAGTTATACCGTTCTGTGTCTGCAGTGCATTAGACACAGAGTGTAGAGGCACAGCCACTTCTATAGGAAAAGCTATATACACTATACAGTCCTGATCCTTCATATAAGAAACCCAACGCTCCTTCTTATGGCTACATCTGACCGTGTGCATAATAGTTATGGCTAGCTGGGAGTAGTAGTGCAGCAATTTTTGTATTATGCATCTAGGCCTGTTCTCAGCCTTTCAGTAATTGCATTCTCAGCCTACAGTGCTGTACAACCAGCTCTCACCGTGAAATTGCTCTGAAGCATTTCCTAAATTCCTAGCCTACTGCGAACGACTTCAGTTATACCGTTCTGTGTCTGCAGTGCATTAGACACAGAGTGTAGGGGCACAGCCACTTTTATGGGGAAAGTTATATACACTATACAGTCCTGATCCTTCATGTAAGAAACCCAACGCTACTTCTTAGGGCTACATCTGACCGTGTGCATTATAATTATGGCTGGCTGGGAGTAGTAGTGCATCACTTTTTGTATTATGCATCTAGGCCTGTTCCCAGCCTTTCAGTAATTGCGTTCTCAACCTGCAGTGCTCTACAACCAGCTCTTACCGTGAAATTGCTCTGCAATATTTCCTAAATTCCTAGCCTACTGCGAATGACTTCAGTTATACCGTTCTGTTTCTGCAGTGCATTAGACACAGAGTGTAGTGACACAGCCACTTCTATAGGGAAAGTTATATAAACTATACAGTCCTGATCCTCCGTGCAAGAAACCCAAGGCTCTTTCTTAGGGCTACATCTGACCGTGTTCATTATAGTTGTGGCTAGCTGGGAGTAGTAGTGCATCAATTTTTGTATTCTGCATCTAGGCCTGTGTCCAGCCTTTCAGTAATTGCGTTGTCAGCCTGCAGTGCTGTAAACCAGCTCTCACGGTTAAATTGCTCTGTAATATTTCCTAAATTCCTAGCCTGCTGCGAACGACTACAGTTATACCGTTCTGTGTCTGCAGTGCATTAGACACAGAGTGTAGGGGCACAGCCACTTCTATGGGGAAAGTTATATACACTATACAGTCCTGATCCTCTGTGCAAGAAACCCAACACTCCTTCTTAGGGCTACATCTGACCGTGTGCATTATAGTTGTGGCTGGCTGGGAGTAGTAGTGCATCAATTTTTGTATTGTGCATCTAGGCCTGTTCCCAGCCTTTCAGTAATTGCGTTCTCAGCCTGCAGTGCTGTAAACCAGCTCTCACGGTTAAATTGATCTGTAATATTTCCTAAATTCCTAGCCTGCTGCGAACGACTACAGTTATACCATTCTGTGTCTGCAGTGCATTAGACACAGAGTGTAGGGGCACAGCCACTTCTATAGGTCTGCCGGAGACGGAAGCGTGCACGGCTGATAGGTGGAAGGCAGCATGATAGGGTTAACGGGGAGGAGAGGGTTAGTAATAGAAGAGGATGCTGGGAGGAGGCGGGGCCTAGCAGGGAGGAGATAAAAAGAGCGGGGAGAAGTTAGCAAGGATCAGTGCATCGGAGAGAGAGGAAGAAAAAGGAAGCACGAAGGCCGCGGAGGGTGCGCTAGACTGAGCCCCGAGAACGCTCCTTCTCGCAGGCAAGCAGTCCGGCGTTCATCCCCCCCCCCCCTTCCTGTAGCAGGCTCACCCCGTCAACATCAACAGGCAAGGGGAGCAGGGCAGGGAGGACTACCGCTCGGAGACGAGGTGCGGCGTCCAGCACGAGGCCCCGTGCTGAGAGGGGGGCAGGGCCAAGTGCTGCGCTGATAGCAGAGAGTCTGGAAAGGGCCGGGGGCTGCTCACCTGTAGTTGCAGCGGTGGTGGAGCAGCCCTGCAGCTGTTCCAGAGGTTGGCGGCCCGCAGAACCTCGGGGTCCGACGGCGGAATAATCCGGAAGGCGTCCAGCGACGACTGAGGTGGCCCATTTCCAATCCGCACCAAGAAGATCGGTGGCGGCTGCGGTTTCAGCGGAGCGGTCACAGCCTGGCAGTAGCGGAGTCCAGGAGGAGCAGCAAAGCGATGGAACGGTGGCTGGTGGGTCCACAGCCCCTGCGCAGCCAGGTGAGTTAGTCTCTGTTTGGTATGTCCAACAATGTTAGACAGTTAGCGTATGCGGGGGGCAGCATGGGTCAGTTGGCGGGGGGCAGCGCAGCGTTAGGCGGCACGCTAGGCGTAGGCAGCGAGACGGGGGCATTGCTGGGGGCTATTTTAGAATTGCTAAGGAGGCAGGGGGTAGGCTATGCCCCGTCGCCTGTCACAGCATGGAGCTCGCCATGCAGTGCGTCGGCCAGCACAGTGGATGGACCGCGAGGTCCGTTGGTTGGTGGGACTGGGGTAGGACAGGTGGTTGGGGCTACGGAGCCTGGCCCTTTCGGGGGGCAGGCGTCAACGTGCGGTTCGCAGTCGGGTGCGCAATCCACAGGGGAGAGTTCACAAGTGGGACGTGCGGCGGGGGCCATGGAGGTAGGCGGGACGGCTGGGGTGACAGTGGCAGTCCAGACGGAAAAGGACGGAGAAGGGATTCGCATAGACGATAAGGCCAAAGGGGAGGTATACGTTTGCTTTGAGAGCCCCCCTGGGGGCCCACCTAAAAAAGGAGGTTCGGGAAAAGATTTGGAGGGATGAGTATGTGGAAATATTCTCCCTCCTCCCCTTGGAGAAATTTAATTTAGACAAGGGGAAGAGAACTGAATTTAAGAAAGAGGAGAAGCGTAGGTGGCGCCTTATACCCCAGACGTTCGCAAATTGGCTTCAGGCGTTTACTATTTTAGCAAGCGTGGTCGGGGAAAAAGCGCCGGACAATTGCTCCGGCCTTTTCTGTTATATGGACTCCATAGGAAAGGCTTATCGGGTGTATGGGGGGCAGACCTGGCTGCGCTATGATGAGCAGTTCAGGCAGCGTAAAGCGGTGCGCCCATCTATCAGATGGGATCACAAAGATATAGGTCTATGGTTGAGAGTCATGGCCCCTGCGCATTTTGTCCAGCCCTTTCAGGGCAGTGCCGGGCCTTCGGCTCGGCCTTCAGTGCAGCAGGGGGACAAGGGTTTCAGCAGGGGGGAGTAGGACCGGGTACTGCTGGCAGTACAACGAAGGTCAGTGCAAGTTCGGGGCAACATGCAAGTTTTGTCATGCCTGCTACCACTGTAGCGCAGGGTCCCACAGGGCATCCAGATGTTTTAAGAAAGGGAAAAGGCCCGGGGGGTTTTACAAAAAGGGATGACCCCGGTGATTCTGAAAGAGATGGTACCTTATCTAAGTAGGTACCTGGATAGGGAGAAGGCGGAGTTATTGTTTAAGAGTTTTAGGGATGGTTTTCACATCCCGCCACCGGTGCATGGGGTCCCCTTTTCTTTAAAAAATTTGCGTTCGGCTTTAGAATATCCAGAGGTGGTGACAGAAAAACGAATGAAAGAAGTTAGGTTAGGTCGCATGGCGGGGCCGTTTGAAGAACCGCCAGTGAGCGATTTGGTGGTGTCACCATTGGGAGTGGTACCAAAGAAGGAGCCGAATAAATTTGGGCTAATTCACCACTTATCGTACCCGAAGGGGGCGTCTGTAAACGATGGAATAGACCCTGAGCTATGCTCGGTAGTGTATACATCGTTCGATGCGGCACTCCAGTGGATTCGAAAATGTGGCAGTGGGGCATTGATGGCGAAAGCTGACATCGAATCAGCTTTTCGCTTGCTCCCGGTAACACAAGAAAGTGTGAGGCTGTTGGGGTGTTTTTGGGCAGGGAGTTATTTAGCGGATCGTTGTTTGCCCATTGGATGTTCCATCTCATGTGCATACTTTGAAGCGTTTAGTTAATTTTTAGAGTGGGTAGTGAGAGATACGGCGGCAGTGCAATCGGTCATTCACTACCTGGATGATTTTTTGTGTGTGGGACCAGGTGGTTTCGCAGGTTTGTGCGAACTTGCTGGGGACCTTACAGTGGGTGGCGAGACGTTTCGGGGTGCCTCTGGCCCCTGAAAAGACGGAGGGGCCCACAACTTGTTTGAGTTTTTTGGGCATCACCATTGATACAGAAGCAATGGTGTGCCGCTTACCAGAGGAAAAATAAAAAAACTTACAGGAGGAGGTAGGGTCAGCGCGGGTTGCTAAGAAGGTCACGCTAAAAGGGCTTCAGTCGCTGCTTGGCAAGCTGAATGCCTATGGGCCGGGTTTTCTGCAGGCGACTAGCGTCGGCAACGGCAGGGATTCGGGCCCCCCACCACTTTATCCGCTTGGGAGCTAGTCACAAGGCGGACCTGGCAGTTTGGTCTGCCTTTTTAGAAAAGTACAATGGCAGGTCGGTAATCATGGGGGAGGTCAGTAGCAACGTACACTGGGAGCTCTATACGGACGCAGCAGGAAGCTCGGGATTCGGGGCCTATTTTCAAGGTAAATGGTGTGCGGGGGAATGGCCGGGACAGTGGAAGCAGGAAGGTCTAGTGCGGAACTTAGTACTATTGGAATTATTTCCGATAGTAGTGGCTATTGCACTGTGGGGTAGCCACTTCCGAGATAGGAAGGTGAGATTCCACTGCGATAACATGGGGGTGGTGCAGGTAATTAACAACCTCTCGGCATCATTTCCCCCAGTGGTTAACCTGCTGCGCTACTTGGTACTGGAGGCTTTGTCATTAAACATGTGGGTGGTAGCGGTACACGTTCCAGGTGTCGAGAACTCAATTGCGGATGCTCTCTCTCGATTTCAGTGGGAGCGGTTCCGGACACTGGCGCCGGGCGCAGAGAAGGAGGGGACGAAGTGCCCGCATCAAATCTGGAACGTGGTAAGCGAGCAGTGGGGGGCCTGATAGAGCGGTCACTGGCTCGGCGGACGAGGGCGGCATATTGCGCAGCGTGGTGCGAGTCGGAAGAATGGTTGAGGCAGTGTGGGGGGGGGGAACGGTCGGAGGAGGGCAGAGTGGGGTTACTGTTGAGCTGGTTGGGAAGGAGCACAGAAATAGGACGGTCGCTAGCAAAGGTTAATCAGTTTATAGCGGGAGTGGCGTTTGGTTTTAAATTACGCGGGGTTGGGGACGCGACAAAGAATTTTTTTGGTGAAGCAGGCACTGAAGGGTTTGAGGAGAGGGCTTGGGAGGCAGGTGACTAGGCAGCCGGTATCCTTTGATATCTTGGAAAAAATAGGGTGGGCGGTTGATGTTATTTGCGCGAAGGAGTTAGAACGTCGGCTGTTTAGAGCGGCTTTTTCATTGGCGTTTTTCGGGGCCCTGCGAGTAAGTGAGTTGGTGTCACCTAGCAAGGTCGCGCGGGGGGGGGGGTCTGCAGTCAGAGGACGTGAGGTTGGTAGGCGGGAGGATGGAGATGATTATCCGTCGGTCCAAGGACGGGGCCAGGTGATTCGACTGGGGGAAGTGCCGGGGGCCAGTATGTGCCCACTGAGAGCCTGGGAGCAGTATATAAAAGGGTTAGGTTTTTGCATGGGCCCATTGTTGCGTCACGAGAATGGACAGTTTCTATCGCGTTTTCAGTTTATAGCGGTATTTAAGAGGGCCTTGGAGGTGGCGGGATTAAACAGTTCGCAGTTTGGGTCACACTCGTTTAGGGTGGGGGCAGCGATGGAGGCATCAGTAAGAGGCATAGAGGAAGAGGCGGTAAAGAGAATAGGTCGGTGGGAGTCAGGGCGTTTTAAATCGTACGTGCAACCCCACCTGCTTTAAGTTCAAGGCGGGGTTGACCGGTGGGGTGGGGGGGGGAACGTTTTTTTTTGGCTGTTGCTGTCTAGATTACTGATGTTGTTTTATTTTGCAGATTGTCGTCCAGCTTTAGTATGGATCTTAGGACACTCCTATGTTTTTTGGGGAGCGGAGAGAGCGGGGATACGGCCGAACGGTAGGCAATTGCGGTTACCAAGGGGCGAAGCTGTAGTGAGATGGATGGGGCTTAGAGGTATGACTTGAGGTAGTGTGTTGGAGAAAGTGGAAAGGAGGGTTAGGTGGGACAGAGCGCCGGACGTCTTGGTCCTACACGCGGGGGGGGAATGATTTGGGAAAAAGGAGGTTCAGGGATCTGTCTAGGGACATAAGATGCGATTTTCTTAGGCTACAAGCTTCATACCCAGGGGTAGTTATTGTATGGTCGGAGATAGTACCGAGGAAGGTATAGAGGGGGGTGCAGTCGGAGAAGGGCCTGAATAGAGCGCGGGTCAAGTTAAACAAAGAAGTGTCGCGCTTCATAGGGAGTAGAGGTGGGATAGCGGTTAGACATATCGATCTAGAAAAAGGGACGGGAAATTACTGGAGAGCAGATGGGGTTCATTTAAACGAAATTGGAACAGACCTGTGGTTGGAAGGAGTACAGGAGGGCATCGAGCGCGCGTTATTGGTGTGGCGGGCGGCGCAGGCTCAAGGTGGTCGAGCCTCGCTTGCTGTGGTGGGGGAGGGGTCCTTGGAGCCCGTGTAGAATGTTAGTGGGGGAAGGCAGGGGCTGCATAGCCCCTGCCCCCCTTTTGGTTATTGGTTAAGCCTGGTCTGTCGCCTCTTGGGTTACAGGGCGGAGCCCTGATAGTCGGTGGGAGAGGCTAGCCAGGGGTGGCTAGCCGGCCTCGGGGTCGGAAAAACTGCGGCCGGAGGATAATTGGTGGAGTGGTTGGCCTCCCGAGTTTGCCGACCTGCGGCGGGAGGGAAGGTTATGGAAATAGCGTTGCCTGAGTCAGCCAAGTTGCGACGGGTGACCGGGACAGCTATTTCCTTGGTTGTGTGAGGCGGCAGAAAATTTTGTGGGTAGGGGGCTCCAAGGTCCTCTTCTCAGGTTTTGCTTTTGGGGAATGTTTTATGATGCTTAGAAATGTTTTAACAAGTTTAAAATGTGGTATAAATTTGTATTGATGTTGATTGTTTAATAAATGGCTGCTGTGGCCAAATTTTATCCAAAACAGATTGTGTCGGTGGTTAGGATAGGTGGGGTAGATAAGGGGAGGGTCACAGCGGTGACGACTCCGTTATACCCGGGTCAAGAAAAAGTTATATACACTATACAGTCCTGATCCTCCATGCAAGAAACCCCACGCTCCTTCTTAGGGCTACATCTGACCGTGTGCATTATAGTTGTGGCTAGCTGGGAGTAGTAGTGCAGCAATTTTTGTATTACACATGTAGGCCTGTTCCCACCCTTTCAGTAATTGCGTTCTCAGCCTGCAGTGCTGTACAACCAGCTCTCACGGTTAAATTGCTCTGCAATATTTCCTAAATTCCTAGCCTACTGCAAACGACTTCAGTTATACCGTTCTGTGTCTGTAGTGCATTAGAAACAGAGTGTAGGGGCACAGCCACTTTTATGGGGAAAGTTATATACACTATACAGTCCTGATATTCCGTGCAAGAAACCCAACACTCCTTCTTAGGGCTATATCTGACCGTGTGCATTATAGTTGTGGCTGGCTGGGAGTAGTAGTGCATCAATTTTTGTATTATGCATCTAGGCCTTTTCCCATTTTTTAGTAATTGCGTTCTCAGCCTGCAGTGCTGTACTACCAGCTTTTACTGTGAAATTGCTCTGCTATATTTCCTAAATTCCTAGCCTACTGCGAATGACTTCAGTTATACCGTTCTGTTTCTGCAGTGCATTAGACACAGAGTGTAGAGGCACAGCCACTTCTATAGGGAAAGTTATATACAGTATACAGTCCTGATCCTCTGTGCAAGAAACCCAACGCTCCTTCTTAGGGCTACATCTGACCGTGTGCATTATAGTTGTGGCTAGCTGGGAGTAGTAGTGCATCAATTTTTGTATTCTGCATCTAGGCCTGTTCCCAGCCTTTCAGTAATTGCGTTCTCAGCCTGCAGTGCTGTACAACCAGCTCTCAACGTGAAATTGCTCTGTAGTATTTCCTAAATTCCTAGCCTGCTGCGAACGACTTCAGTTATACCGTTCTGTGTCTGCAGTGCATTAGACACGGAGTGTACGGGCACAGCCACTTCTATAGGGAAAGTTATATACACTATACAGTCCTGATCCTCTGTGCAAGAAACCCAACGCTCCTTCTCAGGGCTACATCTGACCGTGTGCATTATAGTTGTGGCTAGCTGGGAGTAGTAGTGCATCAATTTTTGTATTACGCATCTAAGCCTGTTTTCAGCCTTTCAGTAATTGCGTTCTCAGCCTGCAGTGCTGTACAACCAGCTCTCACCTTGAAATTGCTCTGTAATATTTCTTAAATTCCTAGCCTACTGCAAACAACTTCAGTTATACCGTTCTGTGTCGGCAGTGCATTAGACAGAGGTCTCACCACTAAACAGTACTGTAATATTTCCTGGGCCACTGCAAAGTATTTTAGCTCTGCCGCTGTGCAGAGCGTCTCACAATACCATTTCCTTGGTGGGGTTGAGATAGCCGCAGTTACCAGCACTATCCACTGGCTTTAGAGTCTTCTCCCAGCCCACACAGCCTCTATTATAATTATCTACAAGTCTCTGCGAGCGGTAAATTAACACTAGGTATCAGCACAAGACAGCGGGTTTATTTTTTTTAAGTCACAGCATAGAGCCTCTGCTATCTACAAGTCTCTGTGTGCGGTGAATTAAGCCACAGTTGTCAGTGCTGTAAAGTGGGGTAATTTATTTGGGCCCTGCTCTATTCTTAATCTGCCATGATGAGGAGTAGGGGTAAGGGTCGAGGACGTGGGCGCGGACGCAGATGTCCAAGTGAGGGTGTGGGCACAGGCAGAGTTCCTAGTCGTGGTGAATCACAGCCGGCTGCTGCAGGATTAGGAGAGAGGCAAGTTTCTGGGCTCCCCAGCTTCATATCACAATTTACGGGTCCGCGTGGAAGACCATTATTACAAACAGAGCAGTGTGAGCAGGTCCTGTCGTGGACGGCAGAAAATGCATCCAGCAATATATCGACCACCCAGTCTTTTACGCAGTCTACTACTCCCTGCCTAGGGACTGCAACTCTGAATCCTCTGGCTGCTGCTCCTCTTTCCTTCCAGCCTCCTCACTCCATGAAAATGACATATTCTGATGAGCAGACGGACTCCCAGGAACTTTTCTCGGGTCCCTGCCATAAGTGGGAATATTCCTGGAGTCCGGGTGATGAGGCTGGGGACTTCCGGCAAGAGCTTTTTGTGGATGAGGATGATGAGACACAGTTGTCTGTCAGTGAGGTAGTAGTAAGGGCAGTAAGTCCGAGGGAGGAGTGCACAGAGGATTCGGAGGAAGAGTAGCTGGACGATGAGGTGACTGACCCCAACTGGTTTGAGGTAAGTGTAGCAGCAGGACAGGTTGGAAGAGGCAGTGGAGTGGCTAGGGGTAGAGGCAGGGCCAGAGCAAAGAATCCCCCAACTGTTTCCCAAAGCACCCCCTCGCAGCAAGCCTCCATGCAGAGGGCTAGGTGTTCAAAGGTGTGGATGTTTTTTAGTGAGAGCGCCAACAGTGGTGTGCAACCTATGTTGCACCAAGATCAGCCGGGGAGCCACCACTACTAGCCTCACCACCACCAGCTTGCACAGGCATATGATGGCCAAGCATCCCACAAGGTGGGACGAAGGACATTCACCACCTCCGGGTACCACCACTGCCTCTTCCCCTGTGCCCCAGAATGCCACACAGATCCAATCCCTCGTCCCAGAATGCAGGCATATGCAGGATGTTTCTCAGCGCAACGTTCAGCTGTCGCTAACACAAGCATTGGAGCGAAAGCGCAAATACGCCACCACCCACCCGCATGCACAAGCTTTAAACATGCACATTGCTGAATTAATCAGCCCGGAGATGCTGCCGTACAGACTTGTGTAAATGAAGGCTTGCAAAATATGATGGTGGCGGCGGTCCCGCGCTACTCGGTCCCCAGTCGCCACTATTTTTCCCGGTGTGCTGTCCCAGCCCTACACCAGCAAATCTCCCGCAACATAAATCGTGCCCTTACCAATGCGGTTACTGGGAAGGTCCACTTAACCACGGACACGTGGACAAGTACTGGTGGGCACGGCCATTATCTCCCTGACGGCACATTGGGTGAACTTGGTGAAGGCTGGGACCGAGTCAGAGCCTGGGACCACTCACGTCCTACCCACCCCCAGAATTGCGGGTCCTACCTCGGTGCTGGTGTCTGCAGCGTTTTATGCCACCTCCTCCAAACCCTCCTCCTCTACCTCTCAATTAAGAGGTGTGAGCACGTCGCCAGCAGTCGGTAGCGGCGGCGCGGCAGCACAACTGTGGGCAAGCGTCAGCAAACCGTGCTGAACTAATCAGCTTAAGTGACAAGAGGCACACGGCCCTCGAGCTGCTGCAGAGTCTGACAGAGCAGACCGTCCTCTGGCTTTCGGCGCTGAGCCTCCAACCGGGCATGGTCGTGTGTGACAACGGTCATAACCTGGTGGCGGCTCTGCAGCTCGACAGCCTCACACACATGCCATGCCTGGCCCATGTCTTCAAATTGGCGGTTCAGCGATTTCTTTACACATTTCCGCAAGTCCACCACGAACGCTGCCACCCTAAGGACCCTGCAACGTCAATTTGAGCTGCCAGAGCACTGACTGCTGTGCGACGTGCCCACCACTGGAATTCTATGCTGCCGTGTTGGCCAGGCTGTACGAGCAGCGTAGAGCAATAGTGGAATACCAGCTGCAACATGGGCGGCGGAGTGGTAGTCAACCTCCGCAATTCTTTACTGAGGAGTGGGCATGGATGGCAGATATCTGCCAGGTCCTCAGAAACTTTGAGGAGTCTACCCAGATGGTGAGCGGCGATGCGGCAATCATTAGCATTACCATCCCGCTGCTTTGCCTGCTGAGAAGTTCGCTGAAAAGCATAAAGGCTGACGCTTTGCGGTTGGAACAGGAGACGGGGGATGACAGTATGTCGCTCGATAGCCAGACCACCCTCATGTCTATATCTCAGCTCGTTTTGGAGGGGGAGGAGGAGGAGGAGGGGGAAGAGACAGCTGGGCACACTGCAGAGGGTACCCATGCTGCTTGCCTCTCATCTGTTCAGTGTGTATGGGCTGTAGAGGAGAATCCTGAAAGTCATCTTCCTAGTGAGGACAGCGATGTGTTGCGTACTGGCACCCTGGTACACATGGCTGACTTCATGTTAGGCTGCCTTTCCCGTGACCCTCGCGTTAGATTCATTCTGGCCAACACTGATTACTGGGTGTACACCCTTCTCGACCCATGGTATAAGGAGAACCATTCCACTCTCATTCCCGAAGAGGAAAGAGGTACGAGAGTGGTGCAATACGACAGGGCCCTGGTGAAAAAAGTGATGCTAAAGTTCCCATCTGACAGTGCTAGTGACAGAAGACGCAGTTCAGAGGGCCAAGTAGCAGGGGAGGAGTGTGGATCAGGCAGCATGTCCAGCGCAGGCAGGGGAACACTCACCAAGGCCTTTGGCAACTTTATGGCTCCCCAGCAAGACTGTGTCACCACTCCCCAGTCACGGCTGAGTCGGAGAGAGCACTGTAAAAAGATGATGAAGGGAGTATGTAGCCGATCGTACCACCATCCTCCGTGATGCCTCTGCTCCATACAACTATTGGGTGTCAAAGCTGGACACGTGGCACGAACTTGTGCTGTACGCCCTGGAGGTGCTGGCCTGCCCTGCTGCTAGCGTCTTGTCAGTGAGGGTGTTTAGTGCAGCTCGGGGAATCATCATGGATAAGCGTACCTGCCTGTCAACTGCCAGTGCCGGCATGCTTACACTTGCTTAATTAAGCAACAGCGAGCTGTATCTTTAAAAAATGTTTATGGGTTTCACCTGCCCTTGAAGTTGAGCACTTTTTCAGGGGTGCACTTGTACTCTTGGTACACCAATTTTTCTGGCCCTCGCCTATGCTGTTATCTAGCTAATTTTTCCGGTCTTCACCTACACTCTTGGTACACCAATTTTTCAGGGGTTTGCCTACACTCTTGCTACAGAAATGTTACTGGCGTCTGCCTATACCTTTTCTACTGAATTGTTTCAGGGGTTCGCCTATACTCTTGCTATAGAAATGTTACTGGGGTCTGCCTATACTTTTGCTACAAAAATGTTACTGGGGTCCGCCTATACTCTTGGTACACCAATGTTTCAGGGGTACGCCTACACTTTTGCTACTGAAATGTTACAGGGGTCTGCCTATGCAGTTTCTATTGAATGGTTTAATGGGTTCGCCTATACTTTTACTACAGAAATGTTACTGGGGTCCGCCTATACTTCTGCTACAGAAATGTTACTGGGATCCGCCTATACTTTTGCTACAGAAATACTACTGGGGTCTGCCTATACTTTTGCTACGGAAATGTTACTGGGGTCCGCCTATACTCTTGGTACAGAAATGTTACAAGTGTCTGCCTATACTGTGGGTGCACAAAGACTTCCCATCGTGGTGTTTTACCTATTTGGCACAAATACACTGACTGAATAGACCATAAATGTGGGCCGAAGCCGAGGTCCTTGGCGGGGTGAAACTCTGGCATGTTTGGGCACTCTGATTTCTTCCTGTGTAATACCATCTTTGTGCACTGACAGCATAGGCGAGCCCAAGGAAGTCAAAGACTTCCCCTTTCGGTGTTGATTTATCTGACACCTACACAGAATGAATAGTGTGTGGACACATGGATTTCCCATTGCTATGTAACTCGTGGCACCTTGGGTCACACAAGGTGGAGGCTGGGACCGAGCCTGACTCAGGGCCCGCTCACGTGCTTCCGACACAGACTATTGCGGGTCCTACCTTTGTCATGGTGTCTTGGCCTTGCTATGCCACCTCCTCCTTTTGCTTGAGGTCTGAGGATCAGCGCTAAGCAACATGTATTTTCTCTCGGGCTACCACAGTTATCTGAGACACTGGTTTGGGCCAAACAAAAGAAGCGTTACTGCATTTATGAGACGTTCACAGCTGCACTAGCGTCCGAGTCTGCTTTATGTCCACGATTACGGAGGGTGTGAGCCGAGGTTGAGGTCCTTGGTAGAGTGAAGCTGCCTTGTTTGGGTGCTCTGATTTCTTTATGTGTAATACTTTTCTTGGGTTCCAGGGGCTCTTCTATGATGTGGGTACACAAAGACTTCCCATTGCGTTGTTTTACCTGTCTGGCACAAACACACTGACTGACTAGGGCAGATATGTGGGTGGAGGCTCTTAGCAGGGTGAAACTCTGCCATGTTTGGGCACTCTGATTTCCTCATGTGTAATACTATGCTTGAGTTCCTTGGGCTCGCCTATGCTGTGGGTGCACAAAGACTTCCCATAGCGGTGTTTTACTTGTCTGACACAAATCCGCTGACTGACTAGGGTAGAAAAGAAGGCCAAGGCCCTTCGCAGGGTGAAACTCTGCCATGTTTAGGCGCTCTCATTTCCTCATGTGTAATACCATGCTTGAGTTCCTTGGGCTCGCCTATGCTGTGAGTGCACAAAGACTCCCCATTGCAGTGTTTTACCTGTCTGGCACAAATACACTGACTGACTAGAGTAAAAATGTGGTACGAGGTCCTTGGCGGGGTGAAATTCTGCCATGTTCAGGCGCTCTGATTTCTTCTTGTGTAATACCATCTTTGAGCATCGACAGCAGCCCATGGTACTCAAAGACTTCCCACTGTGGTGTTGAGCTATCTGACACCTACACAGAATGAATTGTGTAGGGACACATGGATTTCCCATTGCTATGTAACTCACGGCACCTTGGGTCACACAAGGTGGAGGCTGGGACGAGCCTGACCCTGGGCCCGCTCACGTGCTTCCCACACAGAGTATTGCTGCATTGTGGAGATGTGTAGAAGTGCTGGCACCTGAGTCCCCTTTATGCCCACGTTTGCGGCTCCTGACAATTTTGTTACGGAGGTGGCACGGGATTGAAATGATGATCGTACGTCAATTTATCATCAATTCTCCAACAGCATTGTGCTCTATCGTCCACACTTTCAAAGAGGGTCGCTGCCTAGCCCTGTCAACCCTCTGCAGTGTGTGCCTCCGGTTCCTCCTCATCCAGTATGCACTTATAAATAGACATAATGCTGGTGTGGCTATGAAGCGAGCGTGTGACATGAGAGCAGCTGAATGCTTCGCAGGGAAACTTTTGTGTGCGCTGTGGACGCAGGGTCGTGCGGGGGAGTTGGACAGCAATGTCAGCATGTAACCCAGGAGAAGAGGCAGCGGTGTCACCCGCAGGCAATGATTGTCCTTGGTTGCAGGTAGTGTGGTGCTTAGCTAAGATGTGCCAGTGCGTGGGCCTTGCTAATGAGGGTTTGTCCGAAGTAAATTGTTAGGGGGGTGACGCCAGACTCTTGTCCCCATTTTGGCTTAATAACGGGACCTGGGAGCCTCAGATGCAACCATGCATGTCTCCACTGCCCTTCCCTATCCATTTCTGTGGTGTTTTCATGAATTTCTGGTGTTTGACAAGTCATGACCTATGCGGAGCATCAGTCCCATACAAAAATGCTCAAGTCGCCCATTGACTTCAATGGGGTTCGTTACTCGAAACGAGCTCTCAAACATTACGAAAAGTTTGACTCGAGCAACGAGCACCTGAGCATTTTGGTGCTCGCTAATCTCTAGTAATAAGCAAATAAATTACGCTCATGCGAGCCCAGCCCAAGGCTATGGCTACATGTGGACTTTGGAAGTGACAAAAAACCAAAGTTTGTGACATCGCAAACAAATGAAAGTGAATGCATTGCAAGTCATGATGATTTATTTGGATGACGGATTCCCTATTTAGAGGAACAGAGGTCGCTGTCTGCAAACCTGACACCTCACACATGATGTGTTGTTTTCCAGGTGCACAAATCAAAGATGTGTCTGATGTGGCTGTCAAGACTGTTCAGTCGTACAGAATATCACCCATTCATACTAATGTACGTAGGGACAAATGACACTGCAAAAAAGGACCTTGCAACTATCTGCAGAGACTTTGAAGACCTTGGAAAGAAAGTGAAGGAACTAAGAGCACAGATTGTCTTCTCATTCATCCTCCCAGTTGATGGCTATGGAATAAGAAGATGGAACAGGATTCTAGAGGTGAACAACTGTCTACGTTGATGGTGCTGTTAGCAAAGATTTGGATTTCTAGACCATGGAGTGAATTACCTATACAATGGACTGCTTGCTAGAGACTGGTTGCACCTACAAAAACAGATAAGCATATTGGGTGGGCGCTTTGCTTCACTCCACACCAAACAAGTTTCTTTTACCTCTGTCGTCTCCTCACTATCACACAACCCTAAACGGGTTTTTCATACTTTTCACTCCCTTCTCAACCCTAAACTGCAGCCCCCGGTGATATATCTCACTGTTGTAGAGCTGGCTGCCTACTTCAAAAAGAAAATTGATGACATCCGTCAGGAAATAACTTCCCAATCTCAGACTAGCCTTGACCCTAGTCTCATCAATACTGCATCTAGCTCCTGCTCACAGTCTGTACTCAGACCAGCAACAGAGGACAAAGTCTCCAAATTGCTTTCCTCTGCTCGTTCCACCACCTGCACTAGTGATCCTCCACCCTCACACCTCCTCTGGTCCGTCTTCCCAGTGGTTATCTCTCATCTCACCACTAGATACAACTTCTCTCTGACCTCTGGCATCTTTCCCTCTTCTTTCAAACATGCCATCATATCCCCACTGCTAAAGAAGTCGAATTTTGACCCGACTGTGCTGCCAACTACTGACCCATCTCTAATCTCCCCTTCATCTCCAAACTATTGGAACACCTGGTTTACTCCCGTCTTGTAAGCTAACTACAAGAGAACTCTCTTCTCGACCCCCTAGAGTCTGGCTTCTGACCCCTACACTCGACAGAAACTGCCCTTACAAGGGTGTCAAATGACCTGCTGTCAGCCAAATCGAGGGGCAATTACTCCCTACTGATCTTGATCTCTCCCTTGACCTCTCTGCAGCATTCAACACTGTTGACCACAAAGACCCTCAATATGCTTCGCTCCATTGGCCTAAAGGACACCGCTCTCTCCTGGTTCTCCTCCTACCTATCCAACCACTCATTCAGTATCTCCTTTGCTGGCTCTACCTCCCCTTTTCTTCCCCTTGCTGTTCGGGTCCCCCAGGGCTCGGTCCTCTGCCTCCTCCTTTTCTCCATCTACACAGTCCCTATTGGACAAACCATCAGATTTGGCCTCCAATACCACCTCTACGCTGATGACACCCAGCTGTACGCCTCTTCCCGTGACATCTCTACACCTTCCCTCCAAAACATCACCAACTGTCTGTCCGCTGTCTCTAACACTATGTCCTCTTTCTATCTAAAACTAAACCTCTCTAAAACTGACCTACTGGTCAGTTGCGTAATACAAAAGTTGGTGCACTACTGCTCGCAGCCAGCCACAACTGTAAAGCACACGGTTAGATGTAGCCCTATAGAAGTCACTGTGTCCCTAAACTCTGCGTTATACACTGCAGACACAAAATGGTATAACTGAACTACTTTGCAGTAGGCTAGGAAATTTTAGAGTGCAGTTTCACGGTGAGAGCTTGTTGTACGGCACTGCAGGCTGAGAATGCTATAACTGCAAGGCTGGGAACAGGCCTAGATGTGTAATACAAAAGTTGGTGCACTACTGCTTCCAGCCAGCCACAACTATAATGCACATGGTGAGATGTAGCCCTAAGAAGGACCGTTGGGGTTCTTGCACAGGGGACAAGTCCTGTAAAACTTGCACAGGGGACAAGGAGTCCTGTAAAACTTTCCCTATATAGGCAGCTCTGTCACTAAACTCTGCGTAATACACTGCAGACTGCGAACGCTATAGCTAAAATGGCCTGCACAGCCCGAGATGCTTAAAAAAATTGGTGCACTACTGCAGGATTCACTAAATCATCCCAGACAGATATTTGTACAGCCTTTGTTTAAGCACTTCCATTGAAGGAAAATTCACCACCTCCCGTGGCAACCTGTTCCACTCATTGATCACCCCCACTGTCAGAAAGTTTTTTTCTAATATCTAATTTGTGTCTCCTCCCTTTCAGTTTCATCCCATTACTTCTAGTCTTTCCTTGTGGAAATGAGAATAGGGATGATCCCCCTGCATTGTGACAGCCCTTCAGATATTTGTAGACAGCTATTAAGTTTCCTCTCAGTCTTCTTTTTTGCAAGCTAATAATTCCCAGATCCTGCTAACCGTTCCTCATAGGACATGATTTGCAGACCGCTCACCATTTGGGTAACCCTTCTCTGAACTTGCTCCAGTTTGTCTATGCCTTTTTTAATGTAGGGTGCCCAGAACTGGACACAGTATTCCAGATGAGGTCTGACTAAGGAAGAGTAGAGGGGGACAATTACCTCACGTGATCTAGACTCTATGTTTCTCTTAATACATCCCAGAATTGTGTTTGCCTTTTTGGCTGCTGCATCACATTGTTGATTCATGTTCAGTCTGTGATCTATTAGTATACCCAAGTCTTTTTCACATGTGCTGCTTAGCCCAATTCCTCTCATTCTGTATGTGTGTTTTTCATTTTTCTTGCCCAGATGCCCATTTCTCCTTGTTAAATACCATTCTATTAGTCATTGCCCACTGTTCAAGCTTTTCTAGGTCTTTTTGAATACTCTCTCTTCCCTAGTGTTAGCTATCCCTCCTAGCTTTGTGTCATCGGCAAATTTGATCAGTTTCCTATCAATTGCCTCTTCCGGATCATTTATAAAAATGTTGAACATTTGTGGTACTCCACTTGATGCATTCTTCCACTTGGATTTGCAGCTATTTCTGACCACTCTTTGAGACCGATCACTCAGCCAGTTGTGAATCCAACTAACAATTGCCTTGTCAAACCCATTTTTGGTCCTTTTTTCAATAAGTATGGTATGAGATATTTGTCAAATGCTTTACTAAAGTCAAGATATACTATATCCACTGCACTTCCCTGATCAACCCAGTCAGTGATTCTGTCATAGGAGAAAATTAGATTAGTATGGCATGACTTGTTTGTTACAAACCCATGCTGCCTCTAGTTAATTACTGCATTTTTATCCAAGTACTTGCATACATGCTGTTTAATAATGTGTTCAAAGATCTTTCCCAGTATAGAAGTCAGGCTCACAGACCTATATTTTCCTGGATCCACCTTCTTCCCTTTTTTGAAGATAGGGACAACATTTGCACTTTTCCAATCTTCTGGGACCTCTCCTGTTCTCCAGGAATTTCCAAAGATTATGGCGAGTGGCTCAGCAATTACCTCCGCAGCTTCCTTTAGTATCCTAGGATGTAATTCATCTGGACCTTGGGATTTGAATTAATTTAAGTTAGCTAAGTGTTACCTCACCATCTCTTGGCTTATAGATAGCCTGCATTCTTTTATTCCCCAAGTAGCACACAGAAAATCAGTTGATGTTCCATCTACTTTCTGTGCGAAAACATATACAAAATAGGAATTAAAAAGTTTGGCCTTCTCAACATCAGTCTTATATAATTCACCATTTTCATCTTGTAAGCATCCAATAGCATCTTTGACTTTTCTTTTGCTTTTGACATACCCCCAAAATCCATTTTTATTGCTTTTGGCCACTGTTGGAAGCATCAGCTTTGACTTTTCTGACACTCAGTTTCTGCAGACCACATTATATTCTTTTTTAGATATCCCCCCCTCTTTCCATTTGATAAACATATTTTCCTTCATTTTTTACATGTGTGCAAGTTCTGTGTTCATCCATCCTGGCCTCTTTAAATGCTTCCTATTCTTTCTTCTTTTAGAGATTGTTAAGGAATTGTGCTTTGAGAATCTCATTTCGCAATATTTCTCAACCTTCTTGGACATTTCTGTCCTTGAAAACATTCAGCCATTGGATCTTCCTATCATCTTTCTTTTTTTTTTAATCAGATTTTATTGAATTTTCCAGATATAAGGTAAACAAAAATCTCACATCACATATCATTATTGTATATAACAACGTGGAGTCTGCATCTGATGGCTATATAACTGGTGTGTGGTGAGAGAGATAGGTTGAGGCTTCAGCTGACTCAAGGGGAACCCCTGAGTACTGATATGTTACATCAGAATCAACTCCATACTTTCATGTGTGAGAAAAACACAACATTATCAACTTTGACAATAAGTAAAGGGGGGGAAATGTAGGGGAAAAAAGGGAGAGGTAAGGAAGGGGAAAAGGGGTAGAGGAGTCCTAAGAAGCTGAGAAGACAGACTAATTTGGGATAAGGTTACCTGGCTATCCCTCCGGTGGAGCAGTTCCGTATCCTGGGAGCTTTCTTTAGGGTGCGCATTCCGATGGTCGCTCCGCCACTATGATGTTAGTGATTCAAGCCAAAATTGTCCTCCAACAGTCCGGGTCAGAACCTCAAAGGTTAGGGGACTAAGTAAAGGTGGGCAGATTCTAGTGGGTTGTGATTCTAGGAGGGAGTCTCTGCTGCCTACTCCTCCCAGCGGTCAGAAGAAAGGTAAGATTTAGATAGTTAATTTGCCTCCAGGGGTGCCAAGTGATCATAAATCTCTCATGCATTCCCGTATTCCAGCTATGCAGTTCCTCCATATTATATATGGAGTCCACTCTTGATTTCCAAGCCGCCAGAGTAGGGGGTTCTTTTTGTAGCCAGAGGGATGAAATTAGGGCTTTTGCGGCGTCGAGTAAGAAAGCCAGCAATTTATCCTTCAGGGGGTGGAAATTTGCTGAGGGTCTCCAGAGGAATAATACTTCCGCTGTGATATGGAAGTTGGGTTTTAGAAGATGTAGCACACCCTCCAGCTCTCTCCAGAACTTGGTCAGCTCCCTACACTCCCACCAGATGTGAGTATAAGACCCCGTCTCCACATTACACCTCCAGCATTTGTCATGGTCTGCTAATTTATGCGTAAAGAGCCACTGTGAGGTCCTGTACCATCGGACCATAATTTTATAGTGACTTTCCTGAAGCAATATGCAGGGTGAAAGTCCGAAGGCGGTTTGCAGGATCAGTTTGATGTCTGATGAGGTGAGGGAGATTTTAAGCTCACTCTCCCAAGAGGACAGGAAGGCTGGCTTGTAGGTTCTCTCCGGGTTGAGGATCTTATTGCGGATGATAGAGATAGATTTGTGTTTTGGCTGTTCGCTGACTAGTATTTTTTCAAATGGAGTTTCTGGTCTGGTGGACTTAAAAGATTTCTGAAACTCCTTGAAGGCTTGGAGTATGTGTGCCCTTTGTAAGAAAGAGAGGGAAGGCTGCGGCGCTAGGCTATTTAAGATCTCATTAGGTTGTTTGTGGACGAGAGCCTGCAACTCTTTTACTCTCAGAGGAGTAAACTTCCTCCAGAGGGCTCTGACATCTCTGTCAGTAGGCCTACCCAAATGTTTACTTAGGATACTTAGTGGAGCTGCGGGGGAAATGTCTGGTGCCAGATTCTGCCTAAGTTTATCCCAGGTCTCACAGGGGCCACGTAGTAATGGATTGAAGTTTTTGGCTCTATAGACTTTTTTTATGGGGTACCATAGATCCTCAAGCAAGGTGTCGTCCTTACTGCTTGTGGCCAGAGCATGTAATAGTTTGTCTCCAGAGGAAGAGGTTAGGTCTATCCAGTATCTGATTTGGACTGCTTGGTAAAAGTCATGGACGCATGGCAAACCAATTCCCCCCCTCAGTTTTCCTTTTGGTCATCAGGCTGAAGGCCAGCCTCGGTCTTTTCTGCCTCCATGTATAACCTGTGAAGGCTGAACATAGGGCCTTGAAGAAGGACTGTGGGAGATGGATAGGGAGCATTCTCAATTTATATAGTATTTGCGGTAGATCGTACGTTTTTAAGATGTTCTTCCTGCCAAACCATGAGGCGAACGGTGTATCGTATCTCTGTAGTAATAATTTGATTTGGGATAGCAGGGGTACAAAATTGGCGCTATATAGATCTTCGGCTTTTTTTGTAATTTTTATACCGAGATAGTCTATTGAGGTATCGGACCATTTGAAGGGTGAGCTGGACTTAAGATGGCGACAGTGATCCGGTGGAATGGAGATGTTTAGAATGGTGGATTTCGAGTAGTTTATCTTAAAATATGATATGTTTTCAAATGAGTTTAGGAGGGTAATCAGGTTTGGAATTCCTATTTCTGGTTCAGAAATGACAAACATGATATCGTCTGCGAATGCAGCCGTGTTTAAATTAACTGAGCCGACTCTCAGTCCCTTAATCCCTGAGGTTACCCTGATGCTCCTCAACAGAGGTTCCAGCGAAAGAATGAAAAGGGTCGGGGAGAGCGGGCAACCCTGACGAGTGCCATTCCTAATATCAAATGGCGGAGAAAGTAAGTTGTTGACCTTCAGCCTAGCATATGGTTCCTTATATAAGGAACAAATTGCGGCGAGGAAGGGGGGTGGGAAATTAAAGCGGGTCAGCACTTTCTCCATGTAAGTCCAGCTCACCCTATCGAACGCCTTCTCGGCGTCTGTTCCAACAAGAGCTAACTCTATATTGTGTGTTTGTGCATGTCTGATGGCGTGGAGCAGTGGAGCAATCTGTAGCAGTTGTCCCTACCCTCTCTGTTTTTGACAAAACCCGCTTGCTCTCTGTCGATCAGGGAGGGAATTAGGTTTTCGATTCTTTTGGCTAATAGTTTTGCCCAGAACTTGACATCCACATTAATAAGAGAGATGGGCCTATAGCTGCCACAGAGCTCCGGATTTTTGTTCTCTTTGTGAATAAGCGCTATGTGAGCCTCCTGTGCTTGTTTGGGTAATGGTTTGCCCGACATGAGGGCATTCATCAGATCTTTTAGCCTAGGGGCCAGTGTCTCTTTAAAGGCCTTACAGTATTGAACTGAGTAGCCATCAGGTCCAGGGCTCTTGCCGGTGGGGCTATTTTTTTTATTATATCTTCTACCTCCTGTAGGGTGATGGGGAGTGCTAAGGCTTGAGCCTCGGAGTCCTTTACCTTAGGAAGGTCTACTGAATTTAGAAAGTGGTCAATTTGTTCTTTATTGCAGATGGGATTTATGTTAGGGTCCGGGTCTTTTAGGTTGCAAAGCTCCGTGTAAAATCTTTGAAAGGCTTCTGCTATTTCCTTTGATGACGATCTGAGTGTCCCTGTGTGATCTTTAATGGAAGAGATATGATTTTTGGTTCTGGCCTTCTTGATCATGGATGAGAGTAGCTTGCTCCCTTTGTTACCATGGGCATAGAACTTATATAAGGTACAGGTGCTTTTTATTGTATCTGGAATCTAATCTGGACCTAAGTTCTCGTCTTAGATCTGTTAATTCCTCCAAGTTGTTTAAAACTTGGGATAATTTGGAAAGTCGCTCTGCTTTCGCTATCTTGGTTAGGAGGCTATCAATCTCGAGCTGTTGTTGCTTTTTTAATTTTTGAGCCTAGGGAGATGAACAGGCCCCTCATGTACGCCTTGTGGGCCTCCCATACGACCGCGAAATCAAGGTCGCCAGTGTCGTTTATTTGAAAGCATTCTTCCAGCATACATGAGAGGCAGTCCCTCTTCGGCCCGGAATCTAATAGGGAAGTGTTTAGTCTCCAGATCCACTCCCTGTGTCCCTCTACAGTGAGACTAAGGTCTATATGTATTGGGGCATGATCCGAAATGGAGATAGGTTCTATTTTAGCCCCCTTTACCTTTGTCAGGATATCATGAGAGACAAATAAGTGGTCCAGTCTCTGAAAAGAGGTATGGACTTGAGAGAGAAAAGTGAAATCTTTTGTAGAGGGGTTGAGTATTCGCCATGCGTCCACGACTCCCACCTCTTGGAGCGTTTTGATAAGTTTGCTGACTTGTCTTTGGGCGATCCACGATCTGCCTTTTGACGAGTCCAATGTGGGGTTAAGGAAAACATTAAAGTCCCCTCCTAGCACAATTGGTCCCTCAGCAAATTCTTTCAGAATGTTTAGTTGCTCGGCCAGCCAGCCTACTTGATTAGAATTGGGGGCGTATAAATTCGCTATTGTTAGCTTTTTGTTTTCAATGGACCCTTTTAGGTATAATACCCTGCCCATTTCGTCTGAGTATTTGGCCTTCAGGGAGAATGTGATGGAACTATGGAACATAATGGAAACACCCTTTGAGGCGGAGGTGGGATGTGTGCTGTGAAAGCTCTGGGAGAAAAGTCTCCCTGGGAGATGATAGCTATTGTCCGCTTTAAAGTGCGTTTCTTGTAGGAGGAGTATTTTTGTATTGAATTTTCTGACCATGTGTGAGACACTATACCTTTTTTGAGGAGTATTCAGTATTCAGTCAAATTTCCGCGCTGTACGTGTGGGTATTTTCTAGGACGGTACAGTCGCCACCGACTATCCCGCCTCTTCAGAGATTATTGTCTGTAGTGATTTGTTATCTGCTATATGACAGGGGGGAGGGAGGGGAAAGATTAGGGAAGATGGGGTGTGGAAAGGAAGGTATGGACAGTATTAATAACAATAACAATAAAATATAGCTTCAGCAATATCTGAAATTTCGGAGTTACGGAGAAGCTCCACAAAACTCTGGAGCTCAGCCGTAAATGTGGGGTGGCGAGAAAAAAAAAGATATGAAAATATTAACTAAAGATATTAACTATTGCCTGATCGGGGGAGGCACAAAGGAGGCACTTGCAAATGAGTAGAAAAATGGGAAGGGGGGAAAGTCCCGCTTCTGAAAGTTATGAACAGAAAAAGACCAACTTGACCGTGAGGGTCGATGGTCCGACCGGTGAAGTCCAGCGTACAAGCTCCATTGGTTCTTCCAGGAAGGGGTCTCCATGGAAGTCGAGGGGATTAAGTCGTCCGTGGAGGCTCAGTTATACTGCACTATTCCTGTAATCACAGAGGACGGTTGTCTGCAGGATTCAGGTGTCGCCGGTGGTATTCTCTTCCCTTTGATTCTTTCTCTGCTTGTCACGAGGAGACTTAGAGGACGTAGCCGTACACCAGGCTTCCTGTGTATGTAGGTGGGGAAGAGTTGGGAACTCTGGCAGGGGAAGCCAATTGGGGAGGTCTATGGGTTCCAGACCCAAATGGTGCCAGCTCCCCTGGAGGTCCTCGGGGGAACGTATGTTAAGTCTCTTTCCTTTGTGGGTCACTCCCAATCCAAAAGGAAACAGCCAGGCGTATTTAATGTTCTTGGATTTTAGAGCATCCAGTAAAGGGCGTAATAGCCTGCGCTTGGCTAGGGTTGTTGGCGAAAGGTCTTGGAAGATCTGGATATCTGTACCCTCGTATTGGAGGTTTCTGGTGCTGCGAGCCGCGTTCAAGACTGCAACCGCATCAGGGAAGGACAGAAGTTTGCACAATATGTCCCTTGTGGGGTCCGTCGGGGCTGGCTGAGGTCTCAGTGCTCTGTGCACCCTTTCAATTGAGATCTCTGATGCTCTGTCATCACCTAGCAATCCTGCAAAGATCTCCATGGTGACTTTATGTAGTGTCTCAGAAGCCCAGGACTCCGGCAGACCCTTTATACGTACATTGTTACGCCGGCTCCTGTTTTCTAAGTCTTCCTGCATAAGAAGCGCTCTATTAAGGTGAGTGTGTTGCTCTTTAACCACTGCTGCCAGGTCTCCTGTGTGGTTAGCAATGCTGGCAATGGAACCCTCCAGGTCTTCCACCCTCCTCCCCATACTTCTTACTTCCTCTTTTATGGCTGTTAGCTCCGCCAGCAGTGGCCCCATGGTGGTTTCCAGAAGTTCTCTCATGAAGCCCTTTGATGGTGGCTCGTCCTCTTCTCCCTCAGAGGAAATCTCTCCCTCCCGCGCCAAGCACAGTGCTGCTGCAGCCGCCGGCGCCATCTTGCCTGCGGCGTGTGGAGAGCGAGCGCTCCGCTCCTTAAGAAACCGCTGCATGTCGGACTGACCTCGGGCGAGACGGGGGGTCCCTGAGTGATCACCGGTCTTTTCTTTGTTAGGTTTTCCCATTCTCCGTGCAGATTGCGGCTGTTAGGTGCCTGGAAGTGTGCCGTGGAGATGGAGCACAAGCTCTATGCAGCCATCTTGCTCCGCGGTCAGGCCACACCCCCTTCCTATCCTCTTTCTGAGTCCATTAAAATCTGCCTTTCTGAAATCCAACCTTGAGGTCTGAGTTTTCTCAGGTCTTCCTCCACTTTTTATGGAAAATTCAAGGATAGCATAATCACTGCCTTTAAAGGTCCCAGCCACTCTTGCTTTTTCAACCATTCCCTCCGTCTTGGTAAGAATTGGGTCCAAGATAGCAGATCCCCTTGTTTTCTCTTCTACTTCTGGAAGATAAAGTTGTCAGCAAGAGCGGATAAGAATTTGTTGGATCCATTACTTTTACCTGAGAGAGACTCTCAACAAATGTCTGGATAGGTAAAATCTCCCGTGATCACTATGTCATGCTACTTTGAGAGCCTGTCCATCTGTTGTAGAGTTCATCCGTATCTTCTGCTTGTCCAGGTGTCCAATAGTAAATTCCTACAATAGTGTCCTTTCTGTTGTTCTCTCCTTGTATTCTTACCCAAACAGAACTACCATGCTGTGAAGCTTGAATCTCTGTGGAGATGAATGTTTTCCTGACATACAATGCAACAGCTCCTCCCTTTTTTAAGGTCTGTTCCTTATAAATAAGTTATATCCTTCAAGCTCCAATTCTCCTTGTTTGTTTCTTATGCTCTGTGCATTTGTGCAAAAAACATTTGTTTGTGATTGGTGTCTCTCACTCCTCTCCCTTCCTTCTGAATTTTTTATCTTTGTTCTTCCTTTCCACTTCTAATAACAAAGTTCTCAAATGTATTGATTAGCTGTATATGTTTACCTGGTCTTTCACTTCCCTTCCCATATTGTTCTAGTTTAAAGCTCTCCTAAAGAGTGAAGCAAGGCGCCCTGAGTGTGCCCTAAAAAAAAAGTCTGGTCTTGCGCTTACTTAATATCAACAGAGGATAATCAGAGAGAACGTACTTCACTGAAGGAGTGCCAATGCCAATAACTTTGTCAATGGTGCCAATGTGTACCATGAGCACTGGATTCTCACCAGTCCCGCCTAATAATCTGTCTACCCAATCGAAGTGCACAGCTATCTCCTGCAGTCCCATTTAGGATGAATGCCATTCCATAGGACCCTGTTTTCAGGATGGGCGTGGGTTAAAGATGAGCGAGCATGCTCTTCCGAGCTTGCTAATCGTTCTAGTATTAGGGTACTCGAGATGCTCGTTACTCAAGATGAACACCACACGGTTCTCAAGTCAATTTCATTTCTCTTTACCGCATGTTTAGCGTAATTTTCTATCCAATAAACAAGCGGGGAAGGAATTACCACATCCTGCTGTGACGTGCCAGCCCTCTCCCCCACCACAGTAGTGAGTGGATGCAGTGCCAATCAGGTGACCGCCGAGTACTTAAACTGGTCCTGCCCGCGGCTCGCCTCAGACGCATGCTGGAAGTGGTTAGGGAAAGTGCTGATGCTTATACAGGGAAAATGTTATAGTCGGGATCCTCTCTACAAGAGCCCCAACGGTCCTTCTTAGGGCTACTCATGATTGTGTGCATTACAGTTGTGGCTGGCTGGGAGCAGTAGTGCATCCATTTTTTTTAAAGCATCTAGGCCTGTGCAGAGCCTTTCAGTTATACCGTTCTCAGTCTGCAGTGCATTAAATAAAGGTCTCACCGCAAAACAGTACTCTAATATTTCCTAAGCCACTTCAAAGCCATTTTAGTTATACCGTTCTCAGTCTGCAGTGCATTAGACAGAGGTCTCACCGCGAAACAGTACTCTAATATTTGCTAGGCCACTGCAAAGCCTTTCAGTTATATCGTTCCCAGTCTGCAGTGCATTACGCAAAGTTTAGGGAAAGAGTTGCTGAGATAGGGAAAGTGTTACAGTCGGGATCCTCTCTACAAGAACCCCAACGATCCTTCTTAGGGCTACTCCTCATCGTGTGTATTATAGTTGTGGCTGGCTGGAGCAGTAGTGCACCCTTTTTTTAAAGCATCTAGCCCTGTGCAGAACTTTTTCGATATACTGTTCTCAGACTGCAGTGCATTAGATAGAGGTCTCACCGCGAAACAGTACTCTGATATTTCCTAGGCCACTGCAACACCTTTCAGTTAAACTGTTCTCAGTCTGCAGTGCACTAGACAGAGTTTTCACCGCGAAACAGTACTTTAATATTTCCTAGGCCACTGCAAAGCCTTTCAGTTATACTGTTCTCAGTCTGCAGTGCATTACACAGAGTTAAGGGAAAGAGCTGCTGAGATAGGGAAAGTGTTACAGTTGGGATCCTCTCTACAAAAACCCAAATGGTCCTTATTAGGGCTAGTCATCATCGTGTGCATTATAGTTGTGGCTGGCTGGGAGCAGTAGTGCACCCTATTTTTTTTTTAAAGTATCTAGCCCTGTGCAGAGGCTTTCAGTTTTACCGTTCTCAGTCTGCAGTTCATTAGAAAGAGTTCTCACCGCAAAACAGTACTCTAATATATGCTAGGCCACTGCAAAGCCTTTCAGTTATACCGTTCTCAGTCTGCAGTGCGTAATGCAGAGTTTAGGGAAAGAGCTGCTGAGATAGCAAAAGTGTTACAGTTGGGATCCTTTCTACAAGAACCCTAAAGGTCCTTTCTAGGGCTACTCCTCATTGTGTGCATTCTAGTTCTGGCTGGCTGGGAGCAGTAGTGCACCTTTTTTTTTTTTTTTTAAGCATCCAGCCCTGTGCAGAACCTTTCAGTTATACCGTTCTCAGTCTGCAGTGCATTAGACAGAGGTCTCACCGCGAAACAGTACTCTAATATGTCCTAGGCCAATGCAAAGCCTTTCAGTTATACCGTTCTCAGTCTGCAATTCATTAGAAAGAGGTCTCACTGCAAAACAGCACTCTAATATTTGCTAGGCCAATGCAAAGCCTTTCAGTTATACCGTTCTCAGTCAGCAATGCATTAGATAGAGGTCTCACCGCAAAACAGTACTCTAATATTTCCTAGGACACTGGTAAAGAAAAATTTGATCAGCTTAGAACTACATGAAATGGGACAACATCCGCAAAAATAACAGTACAGAGGACAAATGGGAAAAGTTTAAAAGGATCCTAATCTCCTCATGCGAGCAGTTCATTCCCTTTAAAAATAAAAGAATCTCAACTAAAAGGAAACCAATGTGGCTCGACAAGACGGTAAGAGGGGCTATAAACGAAAAAAAGAAAGCATTCAAACTACTAAAGCAAGAAGGTAGCAAAGAAGCGCTAAAATCGTACTGGGAAAAAAAAAAAATATGCAAAGATAGGATCAAAATTGCCAAGGAGGAGGGAGAAAGACTGATCGCCAAAGAGAGCAAAAACAACCCGAAACTACTTTTCAACTATATTAACAGCAAAAGGATATGCAGGGAGAGCACTGGCCCTTTAACAAATAATGCAGGGGAAATCATTGAAGATGATGGAGGGAAGGCAAATCTATTAAATAGTTTCTTTTCAAGAGTATTCACAAACGAAACGAAAATGCCACACGAGATGCAGGGGAATAAAATGAACCCCTCACAAAATATGTCATACTTAACGCAAGAGGAAGTGCGGAACCGATTAAAGAAGATTAAAATCGATAAATCGCCAGGCCCAGATGGAATACACCCAAGGATACTAAGGAAACTAAGTGATGAGATAGCTAGGCCGCTATATCTAATATTTCTAGACACTATCAAGACCAGCGTTGTACCATTGGATTACCGCATTGCCAACGTGGTTCCAATATACAAAAAGGGGACCAAAAGTGAGCCTGGTAACTACATGCCAGTAAGTCTCACTTCAGTAACGGGAAAACTTTTCGAGGGGATTCTGAGAGACGCCATCAATGAGTACCTCAAGGAAAACAAGGGAATAACTCTTCACCTGCATGGGTTCATGAAGGGTCGCTCATGTCAGACAAATCTAATCAGTTTCTACGATGAAGTTAGCTCTAGCCTGGACCTGGGAGAATCTATTGATCTCGTATATCTGGACTTCTCTAAAGTATTTGATACCATACCTCATAATAGGCTAATATCCAAAATGAGACTGCTCGGATTGGGTGAAAACGTGTGTAATTGGGTAAAGAATTGGCTCAATGACAGATAGCAAAGGGTGGTAATAAATGGTTCATATTCTGATTGAGCCACAGTCGCTAGTGGGGTGCCACAGAGTTCAGTATTAGGCCCCATTCTGTTCAATATATTTATCAAGGACCTGATAGAGGGGCTGCACAGCAAAATATCAATATTTGCAGATGACACAAAATTATACAATATAATTAATGCAACAGAGGACAATGTACGGCTACAAACAGACCTGGATAAGCTGGGGGCTTGGGCAAAAAAATGGCAAATGAAGTTCAATGTTGATAAATGTAAGGTTATGCACATGGGCAGCAAAAACGGATATTACCAATATACACTTAGGGGGTACTGCTAGGGAAAAGTGATATAGAAAAAGACCTGGGGGTACTAGTGAACTATAGACTAAACTGGAGTTACCAATGCCAGTCAGCTGCTGCAAAGGCAAATAAAGTCTTGGGGTGCATTAAAAGAGGTATAGGGGCGAAGGACAAGAACATTATCCTTCCATTATATAAGGCACTAGTCAGGCCCCACATGGAATACTGCGTACAATTCTGGTCACCAGTGCTCAGGAAAGATGTTACAGTACTGGAGGGGGTTCAAAGAAGAGCAACTAAATTAATACATGGAATGACAGGACTAGAATACCCAGAGAGGCTATCCAAATTGGTATTATTTACTCTAGAAAAAAGAAGGCTAAGGGGCGACCAAATAACTATGTATAAATACATGAGGGGACAATACAAGGATCTCTTCCAGGATCTGTTTATACCCAGGACTACGATGGTAACAAGAGGGCATCCGCTACATTTAGAGGAAAGCAGGTTTCATCACCAACATAGAAAAGGGTTCTTTACTGTAAGAGCAGTTAGACTGTGGAACTCTCTGCCTGAGGGAGTGGTGATGGCAAAATCCATAGAAGAGTTTAAAAGGGGACTAGATGCCTTTCTGGAGAGGAAGGATTTTATAGGTTATAAATCTTAGGTTAATTGTTAATCTGGGTTTACAGGTAGGTAGGAAATTTTAGGGGTTGATACAGAGAACAGTCTCACTGCCATTAGGGAGTCGGGAAGGAATGTTTTCCCCAAAAGGGCTAATTGGCTTCTGCTCTTGGGGTTTTTTGCCTTCCTCTGGATCAACAACAACACAGGAGGATAAACAGGCTGGACTAGATGGACATTGTCTTCATTCGGCCTTACGAACTATGTTACTTCAAAGCCTTTTTAGTTATACCGTTCTCAGTCTGCAGTGCATTGACAGAGCTCTCACTGCGAAACAGTACTCTAATATTTCCTAGGCCAATGCAAAGCCTTTCAGTTATACCGTTCTCAGTCTGCAGTGCATTTCGCAAAGTTTAGGGAAAGAGCTGCTGAGATAGGGAAAGTTTTACAGTCAGGATCTTCTCTTCAAGAACCCCAATGGTCCTGCCTAGGGCTACTCCTCATCATGTGTATTATAGTTGTGGCTGGCTGGGAGCAGTAGAGCACCTTTTTTTTTTTTTTAAAGCATCTAGCCCTGTGCATAGCTTTTCAGTTATACCGTTCTCAGTCAGCAGTGCATTAGATAGAGGTCTCATGGCGAAACAGTACTATAATATTTCCTTGGCCACTTTAACCCCTTAACGACCAGCCCATAGTATTTTTACGTCCTCCCAAAGTAGGCTTTATTCTCTGAGGACGTAAAAACATGTCTCCTGCAGAGAATAAAGCCCCTCGGGCTGTGGACGTGACAGCTCCATGCTGTTGGTGTCTGCAGGTAGCCGACAGCATGGAGCTGTCATCCCGGGCTGCGGGGACACCCCCCCACCGGCATTGCCATCGGCGCTATCCAATGGATAGCGCCGATCGCAAAAAAGTAAATAAAAGTTTGAAAAAAGTTAATATTCAGCTGCCCGGAAGGATCGGATCCATCCGGGCAGCTGAAATTACTTACCGAGGTCCGGCACGCTGCTCCCCGCCAGGCGGCATTACGTCAGCCGCATGCGCAGAAGGCCTGGCGGCCCGGGAATTTTAAGATCTCCTGGCTCCCGGCTCCTGTAGGTAGCGGGGAGGCAGAAGATGTCAGCGGGGACCGCGGTGAGCGGTCTCCGGTACCGCGATCGCCGTTATACAATGGATAACGGCGATCGCGGAAAAGTTGAGAAAAAAGTAAAAAAAAGAAAAGCTTCACCTCCCCTCATGGATTGGATCCATGAGGGAAGGTGAAAATACTCACCCCCCTTCCTCTGTGTCCTCCGGCCGGTGTCGGGACCATCCGCTGGCTTCTGCGATGTGCCGATGTGGCACGCATGTGCAGAAGGCCGGCGAGCCCGGCAAATTCAAAATCTCCCTGCACCCGGCTGTCACAGATAGCCGAGAGCAGGGAAATATGACTGGGACCCACTGTATGCGGTTTCCAGTCATATGATCACCGTTATCCATCAGATAACGGTGATCATATAAAGTTAAAAAGTTAAAAGTTTAAAAAGTTAAAGTTTCATCCCCCCTTACGGATCGTATCCGTAAGGGGGGATGAAATTAAGTACCAAAGGTCCCGGATTTGTTCCCTGGTGGGATGTTGATCCGTGGACCTTACCCCAGCTTCGGCGCATGCACCCGTCAGCATAATGGCGGACGCATGCGCAAAAGTGAAAGATTGCCCAAGAAATTTAAAATCTCCCTGCTGCTGGCTACCAAAGGTAGTCAAGAGCCTGGAGATGTCACAGGGAGCCGCGGTATGCGGTTACTGGTCACATGATCGCCGTTATCCAATGCATAATGGCGTTCACGTAAAAGTTCTTAAAAAAGTGGAAGTTTCCTACCCCCTCACCGATGCGATCGGTGAGAGGAGATGAAACATCTTCTCGGAGGCTTCCGCATTTGAATCCAGATGCGATTATCCTCCATGGACCCTTCCGGCTGCTGCGCATGCGCCCGCCGGCAAAATGCCAGACACATTCGCAGGAGCTGGGGAGCCCAGGAAAATTTAAATCTCCTTGCTCCCAGCGACTAACGGTCGCTGAGTGCTTGGAGCAGTGACCGGAGGCCTCGCTGAGCGGTCCCCGGTCACGTGATAAAGTAGCGATCTAACATTAGGTCGGTCATGCATGACCGGAGAGGAATTACGGGTTCTGCATGCGCTTGATCAGCGGTAATCCACGGATCAATCGCATGCATTGGATTACACAATTCCCCCCAATTAGCGGGTCGGAATTACGTAATCCACTCGCAGAAACAGAACACGGCATGCTATATTTTACCGCAGATATCCGCGACCTAGAGCCCATTGTGCTCTATGACTGCGGATATACTCGCAGCCCATGTGTAAACACATTGTGAACGGGCTGCGGGTACCCGGGTCATCTCTAAGCGACGGGGCAGGAAATATAAACAAAAAACGGTGTACTGCGCATGACTGCCTGTGCGAGTGCGCAGTTATGCGCAGTACATTACGCAGCCGTACGCAGGGTCACAGCTGGGATCCACTGCGGGCCTCCGTAAGTGGATTCTGCATACGGCCGTGAGAGCCTGGCATTATTTAGATCGCTACCTGTAATCAGTAATTTACAAGAAGCCCCGGGAACGCTCGCCTTCATGCAGTTCCAGGAGCAGCTTGTTGAGTGCCTTCTGTGTGAGACCGCTGCACCGCAGCAAGATTACGAAAGCCTCACAGCGCCACTTTTTACACCCAATCCCCGCCGCTGAGGTCACGAAATACCCCCAAAAAAGCGAGTGAGGAGGGGGGATACCCGATTTTCTTGCCCCATGTGCCCATCCCAACCAGCCTCCGTAATTACCCCTGTCTTCGGACATAAAACACAGTTTATATTATTACTTTTATCTAATATTTAGGGAATGCCAAAAAATGTGGATGGCGGGGGGTAGTATTTTTAGGAAGTCAATTTATTTTCCGTATAAGTGGGCAATCGGGCCTGGAATTTATTCAGTTGTTCCCTGAAATCCCGCAGGCATTCCCTCCATTATGGGCCTAGCCATGTGTCCTATAACTAGTTTAGGGCCACAATGGGTATGTTTCTGAACACGGGACAAACGGGGGTATCCATTTCGGGGTGAACATCTTCATTCCTATGTACACCGTACAAAAAAACCTGTTTTTAAATTGACACAATTGCCAAAAAAATGAAAATCATAATTTTTTCCTTCTGCTTGGCTTAGATTCATTCAAAAACTGTGAAGTCAAAAAAGTCATCGTACCACTAGATAAATTCGTTAAGGGGTCTACTTTTCAAAATGGGGTCACTTGTGGGAGTTCTCCATCGTTTTGGTCACTCAAGGGCTCTACAAGTGGGCAATGGGGACTAAATCTCCTTCAAGCAAAATTTCTGTTCCGAAAGCCACCGGTTGCTCCTTTCATTTTGGGCCCCATTGTGCATACAGACGTAATACTAGGGCCACAATGGGTATGTTTCTGAGCATGGGACAAACAGGGATATCCATTCTGGGGTGCAAATCCTCATTTTCATGTGTATTATAGAAAAAAGTCCTGTCTTTAAAATGACATATTTGCAAAAATATGAAATTTTAGTTTTTCTCTTCTAAATTGCATTGACTCCTGAAAAAAAACCGTGGGGTTAAAATACTAATGACACCCCTCAGTGAATACGTTAATGGGTGTAGTTTTTAAAATGGGGTCACTGGTGGGGGTATCTATCATTTTGACTCCTATGAGCCTTTCCAATCTTGGCTTGGTGTAGGAAAACAAAGTGTTCCTCAAAATGCTGAAAAGTAATGTTAAATTTGTACGTCTCCTAAATGTTTAAAAAAAAAACCGAAAGTTTTTCCAATGTGCGCCCAAAATAAAGTAAACTGATGGAAATATATATCTTAGCTAAAATTTCTATATTATGTTTGCACATATTTGAGATATTGCAGTTGGAAATGTGAAAAATGACGATTTTTTTTCTAAATTTTCCCAATTTTAGCGCTTTTAATAAATAAATACAAATTCTATCGGTCTTTTTTTTCCGCCTAAATGAAGAACAACGTGGCGAAAAAACAATGTAAGAATTGTTTGGATATGCAAAACCTTTCTGGTGTTTTTCCATGTTAAAGTGACACGTCAGATTTGCAAAATTTGGCCTGGTCATTAAGGCGCAAACAGGCTTGGTCACTAAGGGGTTAAAACCTTTTTAGTTATACCGTTCTCCATCTGCAGTGCATTAAACAGAGGTCTCACCGCAAAACAGTACAGTAATATTTCCTAGGCTACTGCACAGCCTTTCAGTTATACCGTTCTCAGTCTGCAGTGCATTATGCAGAGTTTAGGGAAAGCGATGCTGAGATAGGGAAAGTGTTACAGTCCGAATCCTCTCTGCAAGAAACCCAATGGCCCTTCTTAGGGCTACTCCTCATCGTGTAAATTACAGTTGTGGCGGGCTGGGAGCATTAGTGCACCCTTTTTTTTTTTTTTAAGCATCTAACCCTGTGCGGAGCCTTTCAGTTATACCGTTTTCAGTCTGCAGTGCATTAGACAAAGGTCTCGCCACAAAACAGTACTCTAATATTTCCCAGGCCACTGCAAAGCCTTTCAGTTATACCGTTCTCAGTCTGCAGTGCATTACGCAGAGTTTAGGGAAAGAGCTACAGAGATAGGGAAAGTGTTACAGTCGTGATCCTCTTTACAAGAACCCCAACGGTCCTTCTTAGGGCTACTCCTCATCATGTGCATTATAGTTGTAGCCTGCTGGGAGCAGTAGTGCACCTTTTTTTTAAAGCATCTAGCCCTGTGCAGAGACTTTCAGTTATACCGTTCTCAGCTTGCAGTGCATTAGACAGAGGTCTCACTGCGAAACAGTACTCTAATATTTCCAAGGCCACTGCAAAGTCTTTCAGTTATACCGTTCGCAGTCTGCAGTGCATTACGCAGAGTTGAGGGAAAGAGCTACAGAGATAGGGAAAGTGTTACAGTCGTGATCCTCTCTACAAGAACCCCAACGGTCCTTCTTAGGGCTACTCCTCATCATGTGCATTATAGTTGTAGCCTGCTGGGAGCAGTAGTGCACCTTTTTTTTTAAGCATCTAACCCTGTGCGGAGCCTTTCAGTTATACCGTTTTCAGTCTGCAGTGCATTAGACAAAGGTCTCGCCACAAAACAGTACTCTAATATTTCCAAGGCCACTGCAAAGTCTTTCAGTTATACCGTTCGCAGTCTGCAGTGCATTACGCAGAGTTTAGGGAAAGAGCTGCTGAGATAGGGAAAGTGTTACAGTTCGGAATCCTCCCTACAAGAACTCCAACGGTCCTTTATAGGGCTACTCCTCATCGTGTGCATTATAGTTGTGGCTGGCTGGGAGCATTAGTGCAACTTTTTTTTTAAAGCATCTAGCCCTGTGCAGAGCCTTTCAGTTATACCGTTCTCAGTCTGCAGTGCATTAGACAGAGGTCTCAACATGAAACGATACTCTAATATTTCCTAGGCCACTGAAAAGCCTTTCTCTTATACCGTTGTCAGTCTGCAGTGCATTACGCAGAGTTTAGGGAAGGGGCTGCTGAGATAGGGAAAGTGTTAGTCAGGATTTTCTCTACAAGAACCCCAACGGTCCTTCCTAGGTCTAGTCCTCATTGTGTGCATTATAGTTGTGGCTGGCTGGGAGCAGTAGTGCACCCTATTTTTTAAAGCATCTAGCCCTGTGCAGAACCTTTCAGTTATACCGTTCTCAGTCTGCAGTGCATTAGATAGAGGTCTCACTGCGAAACAGTACTGTAATATTTCCTAAGCCACTGCAAAGTATTTCAGCTCTGCCACTGTGGAGAGCGTCTCACAATACCCTTTCCTTGGGAGGGTTCAGATAGCCGCAGTTACCAACACTATCCACTGTCTTTAGAGTCTTCTCCCAATCCATACAGCCTCTCTTATGTACAAGTTTCTGTGAGCGGTAAATTACCCTTAGGTATCAGCGCAAGACAGTGGTTTTAAATTTTTTCAAGTCACAGCATAGAGCCTCCGCTATCTACAAGACTCTGTATGTGGTGAATTAGCCACAGTTGTCAGCGCTGTACAGTGGGGTAATCTATTTGGGCCCTGCTCTATCCTTAATCTGCCATGATGAGGAGTAGGGGTAATAGTCGAGAACGTGGACACAGACGCGAGGGTAAGTCCGAGGCAGGAGTGCAAAGAGTATTGGGAGGAAGAGCTGCTAGACGATGAGGTGACTGACCCCACCTGGCATGCTAAGCCTACTGAAGACAGGACTTCAGAGCGGGGGGCAAGGGCAGCAGCAGGACAGGTTAGAAGAGGCAGTGGGGTGGCCAGGGGGAGAAGCAGGGCCAGAACGAAGAGTCCCCCCAACTGTTTCCCAATGCACCCCCTCGTAGCAAACCTCCGTGCAGAGGGCTAGGTGTTCAAAGGAGTGGATGTTTTTTTAGTGAGAGCGCGGACGAACAGTAGTGTGCAACCTGTGCCGCACCAAGATCAGCCGGGGAGCCACCACTACCAGCCTCACCACCACCAGCATGCACAGGCATATGATGGCTAAGCACTCCACAAGGTGGGACGAAGGCCATTCACCGCTCCCGGGTTACACCACTGCCTTTTTTCCCTGTGCCACAACCTGCCACACAGATCCAATCCCCCTCCCAGGACGCCGGCACAAGCGCCTCCCGGCCTGCACCCACACCCTTACCTCCACCGTCCTCCGCTCCATCCAGCAATGTCTCTCAGTGCGGCGTTCAGCTGTTGCTAACACAAGCGTTGGAGCGAAAGCCCAAATACGCCACCACCCACCCGCATGCACAAGCTTTAAACGTGCACATTGCCAAATAAATCAGCCTCGAGATGCTGCCGTACAGGCTTGTGGAAACGGAGGCTTTCAAAAACACGATGGCGGCGGCGGTCCCGCGCTACTCGGTCCCCAGATGCGACTATTTTTTCCCGATGTGCCATCCCCGCCCTACACCAGCACGTCTCCGGCAACATAAACCGTGCCCTCACCAACACGGTGTTACCATACAGCGCGGCACGGGGTCCCGTGGTCGGCGCGCGTCGCTCCGGCGTCGGCTCCAGCAGCCTGGAGCCCTGTGTCGAGGTCATCCCAGCAGCTTGGGTTGGCCAGTGGGCGGCGGCGTGGGCGTGCCCGCCCGTAGGGTGCCGTCCGCACTCCTCTGTGCTTCTTATACAGCAGTGGGTGGAGTTGCCTCCTCCCACTCTCCGCCCCTGGGCGGAACCTTGTGGTTAAAAGACTGGCAGTGAACTGAGCTCACTGCCAGTTATTGGTTCTGCATGCACCTAGCCAGTCTGTCTGCGGTTCTCCTCAGCCAGGCCCTAGTTGCCGGTCAGCTCCCTCTGGTTCCCTATTACTCTGTCTGTTTTGGTTGGTTCTGTTTGCCTCTAATCTAGTCTGGCCCAGTCAGCACTAGTTGCTATCCAGCACCCTGCCAGTTTGCCTGTGAGTTCCATCTCCAGCTTGGTAGTTTTGTTGGTCGGTTCCATCTGCCTCCTCTGTCGGCACTCTGTTCCCCCCATTAGGTAGTTTCCTTCTTGTCAGCCGCCAGGTCCCTAGCCAGGGCAGGGACCGCCGTCCAGTTGTCCGCCTGGGGTTAGCCAGGGCCGAGGCAAGTAGGCAGGGACAGTGGGGTGCGGGAAGATCAGGGCACCCCACTTGGCGCTCGGGGGGCAGAGTGCCGTAACATAATAACTGGCCGTTAAAATATTGTTTTTCTTTTCATGGCGGCGATCAGCGCCCTTGCAAACCAGCTGCAAGACCTGGTGCCGGTGATCCGGGATTTGTCAGCTCGCATGGTGGCCCAGGAGCAGTGGGCGTTGTCGCAGGGGCAGAACGCCTTTACCTGTCCCGAACCCAAGTGCCCTCTTCCTGAGGTGTTCTCTGGGGAGAGGAACAAGTTTTTTGTTTTTCAACAGGCGTGTCGCCTGTTTTTTCGGATGCGTCCCCATTCTTCCGGCTCGGAGGTCCAGAGGGTTGGGCTTATAATGTCCCTGCTGCGGGGCTCTGCCCAGACCTGGGCCTTTTCCATTCCCGAGGGTTCCCCCTCCCTGCAGTCGGTGGACTCCTTTTTTCAGGAACTCGGGGGTATCTTCGATGAACCGGACCGAGTGGGGTTGGCGGTTTCGCGGTTGCTGGCGCTGCACCAGGGGTCGCTTTGTGTGGAGGATTATTGCTCCAATTTCAGACGCTATGCGGGCGATACTGCATGGAACGATAGCGCCCTGAAAGACGTTTTTATGCAAGGTCTCTCGGACGCAGTCAAAGAACTGTTGATCTCCCATCCCGTTCCCGGGTCCTTAAAGGAGGCTATGGAGTTAGCAGTGAAGGCAGATAGGAGGCTCAGGGCTGGGAAGCAAGATAGACCGACCCATAGAGTCAGGGAGGTCATTTGTCCTGTTCCCTCCCCGTCCGTACCAGTCTCTGTTCCCGAACCTATGGAACTGGACCCGCTGGACCCCAAGGAGCGACGCCGGATTCGGTTATTACATCATCTCTGTCTCTACTGCGGGAAAGCTGGACATCAGGTGATAACTTGCCCCTGGAGGCCTCAGCGTCCACAGTCTGAATCGGCAGAAAGACTTCCAGTCCTAGGCGATTGCAGGGAGGGTCGCCTAGGACCTCAGGTACGTCCTAGACTTCTGATACCCTGCCAGGTTAGATTCCGGAACTTCTCCCGCCTAGGGCAGGCGTTTATTGATTCCGGAGCAGCTGCTAACCTGATAAGCATGCGTCTCGTTGAGCCCCTGAGGGCTGAATTTGTGGCACTGAAGACGCCAATTCGTTTTGCTAGCATTGATGCTACTCCTCTTGCTTCGGGCCTGGTACGATGGAGGACCCCAGTGTTACAACTCACGGTGGGGGGTCGCCATTCGGAAGGTCTATCATTCCTGGTGATGGAGAAAATGTCGGTAGACATGGTACTAGGGATGCCGTGGCTGGCGTTGCACAACCCCCAATTCGATTGGGCCACTGGGGAGCTAACCCAGTGGGGGCCGTCCTGCCATAGCCATCGCGCTCCCCTTCCTCCCTGCTCAGTCGATACCGCACTCAGGCCCCGAGGTATCACTTACCCTCACACCCCGTCCGCCCGTCCTGCTGCTGATGTCGCTGCCGGTGCGCTGCAGGGGGGACGGAAGAAAGGGGTGGGGTCTCGTATGCAGTTGCGTTGTGAGGAGAGTCTGTCGGTATTTGAGCCGTACAGTGTGGGACAGAAGGGGTATCGGTCCTCTGGAAATCGCAAAAGGAGGGGTCGCACGGGGTTCCATAAGTCTTTGTCGAAACCTGTTGGCTCTTCGGTGATGCCCACCTCTGGTCCCCCGCCGCCCACCCTGGTCTGTGATGAAGTTGAACACAAGGCCCAGGAGGTCCTGGATTCTTGCCGGGGTCCAGGAACCTTACAATATTTGGGGGCCCGGAAGAGTTTTTTGGAGTATGATAGCTCAGATGACAGTGATTCTAAAGTTAGAGATGCCTCAGATTTTGAAGGCAGCGTCATTGGTAGCGAGGATGGGTCAAAAGACAGTGGTGAATGGTTGGACATTGACTCGGAAGACGACCTGAAACATGACGATATGTCAACGGTTGGCCCTGAAGGATATGGGGCAGCCACAGACTACCGAAGTCATGGACCTGAGGATCAGTCCATGGTGTCCGCTCAGGAGGGTCACATTCTCGGGTTGGTACAGCGTTTTCACAGCAGTTGCCTGGATAAGCCTGGTCGAGTTTCCGGGGGCCCGGAGGTCCCCCGTCAGAGGGGGGGGGTAATGTTACCATACAGCGCGGCACGGGGTCCCGCGGTCGGCGCGCGTCGCTCCGGCGTCGGCTCCAGCAGCCTGGAGCCCTGTGTCGAGGTCATCCCAGCAGCTTGGGTTGGCCAGTGGGCGGCGGCGTGGGCGTGCCCGCCCGTAGGGTGCCGCCTGCACTCCTCTGTGCTTCTTATACAGCAGTGGGTGGAGTTGCCTCCTCCCACTCTCCGCCCCTGGGCGGAACCTTGTGGTTAAAAGACTGGCAGTGAACTGAGCTCACTGCCAGTTATTGGTTCTGCATGCACCTAGCCAGTCTGTCTGCGGTTCTCCTCAGCCAGGCCCTAGTTGCCGGTCAGCTCCCTCTGGTTCCCTATTACTCTGTCTGTTTTGGTTGGTTCTGTTTGCCTCTAATCTAGTCTGGCCCAGTCAGCACTAGTTGCTATCCAGCACCCTGCCAGTTTGCCTGTGAGTTCCATCTCCAGCTTGGTAGTTTTGTTGGTCGGTTCCATCTGCCTCCTCTGTCGGCACTCTGTTCCCCCCATTAGGTAGTTTCCTTCTTGTCAGCCGCCAGGTCCCTAGCCAGGGCAGGGACCGCCGTCCAGTTGTCCGCCTGGGGTTAGCCAGGGCCGAGGCAAGTAGGCAGGGACAGTGGGGTGTGGGAAGATCAGGGCACCCCACTTGGCGCTCGGGGGGCAGAGTGCCGTAACACACGGTTATTAGGAAAGTCAACTTAACCACGGACACGTGGACAAGTACTGGCGGGCAGGACCACTATATCTCCCTGACAGCTCATTGGGTGAATTTGGTGGAGGCTGCGAGCGTGTCAGAGCCTGTGACCGCTCATGTCCTACCCACACCCAGAATAGCGGGTCCTACCTCGGTGCTGGTATTTGCGGCGTATTATGCCACCTCCTCCAAACCCCCCCCATCTCCTCCTCCGCCACCTTTACCTCTCAATTTTAGAAGTGTGAGCACATCGCCAGCAGTCGGTAGCACGCGGCAGCACAGTGGTGGGCAAGCATCAGCAAGCCGTGCTGAAACAAATCAACTTAGGTGACAAGAGGCACACGGCCCCCGAGATGTTACAGGGTCTGGCAGAGCAGACCGCCCTCTGGCTTTCGCCACTGAGCCTCCAACCAGGCATGGTCGTGTGTAACAATGTCCGGAACTTGGTGGCAACTCTGCTGCTCGGCAGCCTCACACATGTGTCATGCCTGGCCCACGTCTTCAATCTGGTGGTTTAGCGGTTTCTTAAAAACTACCCCCATTTGTTAGACCTGCTTGGCAAGGTGCGCCGCGTCTGCGCATATTTCCGCAAGTCGACCACAGATGCTGCCACCCTGAGGACCCTGCAACGTCAGTTTCAGCTGCCAGAGCAACGACTGCTGTGCGACTTCTGTGCCCACACACTGGAATTCTACACTGCACATGTTGGCCAGGCTGTACGAACAGTGTAGAGCAATAGTGGAATACCAGCTGCAACATGGGCGGCGGAGTGGTAGTCAGCCTCTGCAGTTCCTTACAGAGGAGTGGGCATGAATTGCAGACTTCTGCCATGTCCTCGGAAACTTTGAGGAGTCTACCCAAATGGTGAGCGGTGATGCAGCCATCGTTAGCGTTACCATCCTGCTGTTTTGCCTGCTGAGAAGTTCGCTGCTAAACATAAAGGCCGATGCTGTGCGGTTAGAACAGGAGACAGGGGATGACCGTATGTCGCTTGATTGCCAGAGCACCCTCATGTCTATATCTCAGCGTGTTTTGGAGGAGGAGGTGGAGAAGGAGTAGGGGGAAGAGACTGCTGGCCACACTGCAGAGGGTACCCATGCTGCTTGCCTCTCATCTGTTCAGCGTGTATGGGCTGTAGAGGAGGAGGAGGAGGATCCTGAAAGTCATCCTCCTCGTGAGGACAGCGAAGTGTTGCGTACTGGGACCCTGGCACACATGGCTGACTTCATGTTAGGCTGCCTTTCCCATGACCCTCACGTTAGACGCATTCTGGCCAACATTGATTACTGGGTGTACACCCTTCTAGAACCACGGTATAAGGAGAACCTTTTCACTCTCATTTCCGAAGAGGAAAGGGGTACAGGAGTGATGCAATACGACAGGGCCCTGGTGGAAAAAGTGATGCTAATGTTCCCATCTAAAAGCGCGAGCGGCAGAAGACGCAGTTCCGAGGGCCAACAAGCAGGGGAGGCGCAGGGATCAGGCAGCATGTCCAGCGCAGGCAGGGGAACACTCTCCAAGGCCTTGCCAATTTTATGGCTCCCCAGCAAGACTGGAGTTGGAGGTAGCACTGTAAAAAGATGGTCAGGGAGTACATAGCCGATCGTACCACTGTCCTCAGTGATCCCTCTGCTCCATACAACTATTGGGTGTCAAAGCTGGACACGTAGCACAAACTTGCGCTGTATGCCCTGGAGGTGCTGGCCTGCCTTGCCGCTAGCGTCTTGTCAGAGAGGGTGTTTAGTGCAGCTGGGGAGATCATCACGGATAAGCGTACCCACCTGTCAACTGCTTACACTCATAAAAATCAACAAAGGCTGTTATTTTTCCAGACTTCTCTTCTCCATCGGCGGAAAGCAGCGGAACCTAATGATTCTTTTAGCTGCAACAGGAGAAATATGCATCCTCTCTCTCTAACCCCAAAATGGGGAGAAGTAGCTTGGTCTATCCTTTTGGAACTTACTCCTCCTCCTGAAACAGCATGTCATCAGGCTGAACTGCCAATTTTTCAGCGGGCCAAAAGGCTCTGTTAAAACCAATTTTTTCGGAGGGCTGCATCCAGGCTCTGTTAGAAATGAAGCAACAATGAGCTGCATCTTTAAAAAAAATGTTTATGGCTTTCATCTGCCCTCGGGGTTAAGCAATTTTTAAGGGGTACACTTGTACTCTTGGTACACCACTTTTTTAGGCCCTCGCCTATACTCTTAGCCAACAAATTTTTCCTGCCTTCGCCTATACTCTTGGCAAACAAATTTTTTCAGGTGTTCGCCTATACCCTTGGTACACTAATGTTTGACGGGTTCACCTATACTCTTGCAACAGAAATGTTTCAGGGATTCGCCTATACACTTGCTACAGAAAGGTTTGAGGGGTTCCGCTATACTCTAGCAACAGAAAATTTTCAAGGGTTCGCCTATACACTTGCTAGTGAAAGGTTTGAGGGGTTCGCCTATACTCTTGCAACAGAAAAGTTTCATGGGTCCGCCTATACAATTGCTGCTAAAAGGTTTGAGGGGTCCGCCTATACATTTGCTACTAAAAAGGTTTGAGGGGCTCGCCTATACTCTTGCAAGAAAAAAGTTTCAGGGGTCCACCTATACACTTGCTACTAAGACGTTTGGGGGGTTCGCCTATACACTTGCTACTAAAAGGTTTGAGGGGTTCGCCTATACACTTGCAACAGAAAAGTTTCAGGGGTCCGCCTATACACTTGCTACTAAAAGATTTGAGGGGTTCGGCTATACTCTTGCAACAGAAAAGTTTCAGGGGTCCTCCTATACACTTGCTACTCAGAGGTTTGGGGGGTCCGCCTATATCCTTGCTACAGAAAGGTTTGAGGGGTTCGCCTATACCATTGCAAAAGAAAATGTTCAGGGCTTCGCCTATACTCTTGCAACAGAAAAGTTTCAGGGGTCCGCCTATACACTTGCTACTCAGAGGTTTGGGGGGTCCACCTATACACTTGCTACTAAGAGGTTTGGGGTGTCCGCCTATACACTTACTACTAAAAGGTTTCAGGGGTTCGCCTATACTCTTGCAACAGAAAGGTTTCAGGTGTCCGCCTATACACTTGCTATTAAAAGGTTTGGGGGTCCACTTATACACTTGCTACAAAAAGGTTTGAGGGGTTTGCCTATATACTCTTGCAACAGAAAATTTTCAGGGGTTCGCCTATACACTTGCTACTAAGAGGTTTGGGGGGTCCGCCTATACACTTGCTACTAAGAGGTTTGAGGGGTCCGCCTATAAACTTGCTAATAAAAGGTTGGAGGGGTCCACCTATACATTTGCTACTAAAAGGTTTGAGGGGTTCGGCTATACTCTTGCAACAGAAAGTTTCAGTGGTCGGCCTATACACTTGTACAGAAAGGTTGCAGGGGTTCGCCTAGACTGTGGGTGCACAAAGGTTTCCCATAGCAGTGTTCAGCTGTCTGGCAGAAATACACAGAATGACTAGGGCAGAAGTGTCGGCCGAGGTCCTTGGCGGGGTGAAACTCTGCCATGCATGGGCACTCTGATTTCTTCATGTGTAATACTGTTTTTGAGTGTCATGGGCTCACCTATGCTGTGGGTGCACAAAGACTTCCCATTGCGGTGTTTTACCTATCTGACACAAATACACTGAGTGACTTGGATAGGGTCCAGATTGCAGACTGCTTTCCCATCGCGGTGTTCAGCTATCTGACACCTACACAGAATGAAGTGGGTGGGGACACATGGATTTCCCATAGCTATGTAACTCATGGCACCTTGGGTCACACAAGGTGGAGGCTGGGACCAAGTCTGACTCAGGGCCCGCTCACGTGCTTCACACACAGAGTATTGCGGGTCCTACCTTGGTCATGGTTTCTTGGGCTTATTATGCCACCTCCTCCTCCTGCTTGGGGTCTGGGCATCAGCGCTGGGCAATATGTATTTGCTCTCGTGTTACCACAGTAATCTGAGACACTGGTTTGGACCAATCAAAAGAAGTGTAACTGAATTAAGGAGATGTTCACAGCTGTACTAGCATCCAAGTCTGCTTTATGCCCACAATTGCTGAGGGTGTTGGCAGAGGCCCAAGTCCGGGGGGGGGGGGATGCAAGTGTTCCAGGTTTGGCCTGTGGAACTTCTTTGTGGTTCATCCACACTTTGGAGCGATTAAAGCAACCGTAACTGATTTAATGAGCCGTTCACAGCTGTACTAGCATCCAAGTCCGCTTTATGCCCATGATTACTGAGGGTGTGGGCAGAGGCCGAAGTCCTGGTGGGGATGCAACTGCGCCAGGTTTGGCCTGTGAAATTTCTTTGTGGTTCATCCAGACTTTGGAGTGATGAAAGCAACCGTAACTGATTTAATGAGATGTTCACAGCTGTACTAGCATCCGAATCTGCTTTATGCCCATGATTACTGTGGGTGTGGACAGAGGCCAAAGTCCTGTGGGGAGGGAGGGATGCAACTGCGCCAGGTTTGGCCTGTGAAACTTCTTTCTGGTTCATCCAGTCTTTGGAGCGGAGAAAGCAACCGTAACTGATTTAATGAGACGTTCACAGCTGTACTAATATCCCAGTCCGCTTTATGCCCACGATTGCTGAGGGTGTGTCCAGAGGCCGAGGTCCTGGGCGGGGCGAAACTCTGCCATTTTTGGGCACTGTAATTGCTTCATGTTTAATACTTTCCTTGGTTTCATGGGCTCGCTTATGCTGTTTGTGCACAAAGACTTCCCATTGCGGTGTTTTAGCTATCTGGCACGTCCAATGTTGTGTACCTGATCATGTGCAGTAAATGTCCTGTTGGGGGTCTTTATGTTGGAGAAACAGGACAGAAACTGAAAGCCAGGATGAGATCTCATCGCCACACGATTGAACACAGAAAAAGGGAATTACCTGTGGCCGAGCACTTCTCTAACCATGGACATAACATAGGAGATATGAGAGTTTTGATATTGAAGGGTGGTTTCAAGTCACAAAACCACAGAAGAATTTGGGAATATAAATTGATAACAACCTTTGACACGCTGAATACTGGGTTAAATTATTCCCCAGGATTTATGCGTGAATGGGAAGTGTGAGACTTGATTGCACAGATAAGACCCCCATCAACAGTAATTCAGGGACCATAAACTTTCACTCCCTTATCAGTGTTTAGCTAAAAATGTTTGTGTATATCTTGTAGCAATTCAAGCCTGCTGACTTTTCCCCCCTCCAACAGTAATTTAGGGACCATAAAACTTTCACTTCGCTATCAGTGCCTAGACAAAAAAAGTTTGTTTGCTGTTGCAGAACTCCTTTTAAGTGCGAACCAATCACATCCATATCTGTGCCTTGTCATAAGTATGTATGTTATAATTGTGTATAAATATGTATGCCTCTTCAGATCCAATCCATTTAAGCCTGAAGAAGAACCCTGCGTCGGTTCGGAAGCTCGCTATTATTACATCATGTATTTTTGTTAGCCATTAAAAGGTATCATATCTACAAGATTACGTCGTTTCTCTTGCTGAGAACAATCACAGCTATCTGGCACAAATACACTGAATGACTTGGGTAGGGCGCAGAAGGCTTTGCCATTGCGGTGTTCAGCTATCTGACACCTACACAGAATGAATTGTGTGGGGACACATGGATTTCCCATTGCTATGTAACTCACGGCACCTTGGGTCACACAAGGTGGAGGCTGGGACCGAGCCTGACCCTGGGCCCGCTCACGTGGTTCCCACACAGAGTATTGCAGGTCCTACCTTGGTCATGGTTTCTCAGGCTTATTATGCTCTCCTCTTCCTGCTTGGGGTCTGCGGATCTGTGTTGGTCGGCATGTATTATCTCTCGTGCTACAAATTACCACAGTTATCTGAGATACTAGATTAGAGCATTCACAGGAATCGTTAGTGATTTCATGAGACTTTCACAGGGTCACTGTATACCTGTGGTGGCTACTTTTGCGACATCTCCTGCTTCAAACCAATCTTTGGTGATAGTATGCGCTTCTGCATTGTGGAGATGTGTAGAAGTGCTAGCACCTGAGTCACCTTTATGCCCACGTTTGCGGCTCCTGACAATTTTGTGATTGAGGTGGCACGGGATTGGAATGATGATCTTACGTTAATTTATCATCAATTCTCATCAGTATCGCGGGCTATCGCCCACACTTTCTAGAGGGTTGCTGCCTGGCCCTGCCAACCCTCTGCAGTGTGTTTCTCTGGTTCCTCCTCATCGCAGACGCACTTATAAATCGACATGAGGGTGGTGTGGCTATGAAGCGAGCTTGTGGCATGAGGCCAGCTGAACACTGTGCAGGGAAAATTTGGTGTGTGCTGTGGATGCAGGGTCATGCGGGGGGTTGGACAGCAATGCGAGAATGTAACCCAGGAGAAGAGGCAGCAGGGTCACCCGCAGGCAGTGATTGTCCTTGGTTGCAGCTAGTGTGGTGCTTTAGCTAAGATGTGCCAGCGCGTATGCCTTGCTGCTTATGGTCCGTCCCAAGTAAATTGTTAGGGAGGTGACCGCCAGGCTCTTGCCCCCATTTTGACTTAATAGTGGGACCTGGGAGCCTCAGATGCAGCAATGCATGCTGCACCTGCCGTTCCCTATCCGTTTCTGTGGGGTTTCCATGACTTTCTGAGGCTTTCCGGTGTTTCACACATAATCCCCTATGCGGAGCATCGGTCCCATACAAAAATGCTCGAGTCCCGGTTTGTTACTCGAAACGAGCTCTCGAGAATTACGAAAAGTTCGACTCAAGTACTGAGCACCTGAGCATTTCGGTGCTCGCTCATCTCTAGTGCGGTCTCAGTAGTGAGACCTCCCCTAATCAGACTAATTTTCCTATGTAGATAATTTTGTATTTGAAAAATAATTTGTACAATAGTATGTGATGATGTTTATCCTTTCAGCCGAGGCCAGCATTTGCATGTCCATGATGTCATAATCCTAGGTATGCACAGTGCCTACCGCAGCCCGTGCGCAATCTCTGCCGGCTCCTCGGCCGGCAGAGAGTAGGGCCTGCGATAAGTACAATGCTGTGAGACCCGCAGCGTTGTACTCATATATCTATGTGATTGAGCCCATAGTATGTAAATTAATTTTCTTTCTTTCTTCACACAGGCATAAAACTAAAATTTGGCTGCAGATGTTAAAAAAAGATAACAAGTAATCACTGGAAAAGCCAGGAGAAAATGCTGCAAAATACAATGTGTAAAACCACCCTATAAGGGCTTCTTCACATGACCGTGTTTGCAGTGGTTTTACATGTACAAAATCTGCACGCACAAAACACAGAGAACAGAGCCTATTGACTACAATAGGTTCATCCGTAGAGCATGTTTTGTGAGGGGAGTTGTGTGCGCAAAAAAATGTAGGACATGCTTTTTTTTCTGCATATTTTCACACCAAGGCCCTGATAGAGGTCTATGGGAGGTACGGAAATATGCAAGCATGAAACACTGCGCAAAATGCGAGGAAATGTACAGATCTGCACCTCATTAGGCTAATTAACATGTAAACCACGGAAAAAGTGTGTTGCACGTGTGCGTAAACTGGTCCGGCATGTGCAAAAGTACAGTAATATGTGCAAATGTACCTGCTCTTTCCTCATTCGTGCGCAAATTCGTTGTTCTGTGGCGAGGGTTTTTGAGCATGTGGTGGTCTACTTTAGCTCTGGCAGGAAGAAAGGATGAGGATTGTCACAGCAATTCACTGGGCTTCGGGATTCTAGAGCAAGTTTGTTTACATTCTTCTTAGCAACAATGTTTCTAGCAACTGAGCAGAAGAAACGCCAAGGAGACTTGTCTGCAGAGCAGCAGAGCCCAGAGAAAGCATTGCATGGGCTGCAAGCCTTCCTTCTAGCAGGTAATAGAAGAATATAAAAAATTCATTAATATAGTGATGTAGCTGCAATGACCTGACATGTGGGGGCTGCAGTCAAGAAAAGATGCTTACAGGTGCAGAGCTATTGCAGAAATTCACACAAATTGAAATCTCTTCCATAAATCTGAATGGGGTGATTTCTCGGTTTTCAGATACTTTTTTTGCATAACATTTTAACCCCTAAAACAGCTTCTAAAGGTGAATGTGGTGCTTTCACAAGTGTTCTGTGGGTGGTGTATAAAAATGCAGAGTTTCTGGGACATTACAGTAAATTTATCAATGGTATCTTTGTTTGCTTGTACAGTGTTTAGAAGTCAACAAGATAGGAATAATCCTACCATTTTTTGCACACAGCATGATACATTTTGTGCAACTTGCTAGACTTATTAGATGCTTTTGTCCCCCGTAACCTACTTGCCCATGTACACACCTTGAATCTAACTGAGCAGCTTCCAGCATGTCGACCAGATTTGTTTTGGAGGCTCCAACATACTGCATCTTTGTATTTTATCCTCCAGAATAGATCAGTATATTACCAAGTGGTGGAACTCTGGAGACTGCTGATCCAGTGGTGTCTGCTGACCACTCCATGCAGCTGTAGACCCAGTGATGCCAACTACAGCTGAGAGTTTGTGGTAAAGGTCACAATCTGTACTTTTTTAAATCTTGCATCCCTGCATTTTTCACCCTGACCAGAGCCTAATACTACTGTGACACTTCCTGATCTATAGAGAGCTTTACAGCAGTAATCTCACTGACTTCACAGACAGAATTACACCTATATGTAGATAACACGGGACCTATAATTTACAATTCCTCACCACCTCCTCCTCACAGCTTACCTCCTCCTCCTCCCTGCACACTGATCATAGAGCATAATACTAGTCTGACACTTCCTGATCTGTAGAGAGCTTTATAGCGGTCAACTCACCGACATCACAAACAGGATTACACCTATATGTAGGTGACATGTGATACGCCATTCAAAATAGGTGATTTCACAGCTCACCTCCTCCCCCTCCCTGCACACTAACCACAGAGTCTAATACTGGCCGAACACTTGCTGATCTGTTTAGAGCTTTGCATCAGTCATCTTACTGACATAATAAACAGGATTACATCTATATGTAGGTAACACAGGACCATTCGCAATAGGTGATGTCACAGCTCACCTTCTCCCCCTCCCTGCATAATGACCACAGAGCCTAATACTAGTCTGACACTTCCGGATTTTTAGAGAGTTTGGCATAAGTCATCTCACTGACATCAGAAAGGATTACATTGAGAGATGACACCGATATGTAGATAACACAGGACCCACCATTCACAATAGGTGATGGCACAGCACTCCCCCTCTTCCTCCTCACTGCACAGGGACCACAGAACCTTGAACTAATACTAGTCTAACGCTTCCTTAACTGTAGAGAGCTTTAGAGCAGTCATCTCACTGACATCACAGGCAGGATTACACCTATATATAGGTAACACAGGACTATTTACAATAGGTATAAGCTGTGACTATCTATGCCCCCTTCATGAAAAATGACCCATGCACAGGTCACAGAGCATGCTTAGAACAGTCTCCCATAAAAGTCAATGGCCAATGGCCAAAGAGACTGCCATAAAGCATATCTTCTAAATGCTATTAAATGTAGTTCAGGAAAACATAGCTGCCCCCATAGTCATGTACAGACAAGAAGGGCGCCCTCCCCCCCCCCCCCCGTAGTTATGTAGACAAGATGGCCGCTCTCATTGTCAAGTACAAAAAAGATGGCCACCCCCATGGTCATGTACACACAAGATGGCCGCCCCTGTAGTCATGTACAGACAGGATGGCCACACCCATAGTTATGTACAGACAAGATGGCTGCCCCCCGTAGTTATGTACAGACATGATGGCTGCTCTCATATTCATGTTAAAAAAAGATGTCCACCCCCATGGTCATGTTCAAACAAGATGGCCCGCTCCCATAGTCAAGTTTAGACAAGATGGCCGCTCTCATGGTCATGTACAGACCCCCCCCCCCCCCGTAGTCATGTACAGACAAGGTGGGCACCCCCATATTTATGTACAGACAAGATGGCTACTCTCATAGTCATGTACAGACAAGATAGTTAATCCCATAATTATGGAGAGACAAGATGGCCGCTCTCATAGTCATATACAGACAAAATGGCCAACCTCATAGTCATGTACAGACAAGATGGCCAACCCCATAGTCATGTACAGACAAGATGGCCAACCCCATATTTATGTACAGACAAGATGGCCCAACCCCATAGTCATGTACAGACAAGATGGAGAACCCCATAGTCATGTACAGACAAGATGGAGAACCCCATAGTCATATACAGACAAGATGGAGAACCCCATAGTCATATACAGACAAGATGGCCCCCTTCTAGTCATGTACAGACAAGATGGTCGGCCCCATATTTATGTACAGACAAGATGGCTGCTCTCATAGTCATGTACAGACAAGATGCCCAACCCCATAGTCTTGCACAGACATGAGGCCCCCCCATAGTCATGTACAGACAAGATGGCCACCCTCATATTTATGTACAGACAAGATGTCAGCTCTCATAGTTATGTACAGACAAGATGTCTGCCCCCCATAATTATCTACAGACGAGATGGCCCGCTCTCATAGTCAAGTTTAGACAAGATGGTGGCTCTCATAGTCATGTACAAAAAAAAAGGTGGCCACCCCCATGGTCATGTGCAGACAAGATGCCTCCCCCCCCCCCCCCCCGCAGTTATGTACAGGCAAGATGTCCGCCCCCCTATTTATGTACAGACAAGATGGCGGCTCTCATAGTCATGTACTAAAAAGATGTCCATCCCGATAGTCATGTACAGACAAGATGGCCGCTCTCACAGTTATGTACAGAAGACATGGACACTCATATAGTCATGTACAGACAAGATGGTTGCTTTCATAGTCATAAAGACAAGATGGCCACTCCCCTAGTCATGTACAGACAAGATAGCCGCCCACATAGTCATGTACAGACAAGATAGTTAACCCCATAATTATGGAGAGACAAGATGGCAGCTCTCATAGTCATATACAGACAAAATGGCCAACCCCATAGTCATGTACAGACAAGATGGCCAACCCCATATTTATGTACAGACAAGATGGCAAACCCCATTGTCATGTACAGACAAGATGGCGAACCCCATAGTCATGTACAGACAAGATGGCCTCCTTCTAGTCATGTACAGACAAGATGGCCCCCTTCTAGTCATGTACAGACAAGATGGCTGCCCTTATAGTCATGTACAGACAAGATGGCCACCCCCATAGTCATGTACAGACAAGATGGCCACCCCCATATTTATGTACAGACAAGTTTGCTGCTCTCATAGTCTTGTACACACAAGATGGCCACCCCCATATTTATGTACACACAAAATGGCCACCCCCATAGTCATGTACAGACAAGATGGCCCTAATAGTCATGTACAGACAAGATGGCCCTAATAGTCATGTACAGACAAGATGGCCCTAATAGTCATGTACAGACAAGATGGCTGCTCTCATAGTCATGTACAGACAAGGTGGCCCCCATAGTCATGTACAGACAAGATGGCCAACCTCATAGTCATGTAGAGACAAGATGGGCACCCCATATTCATGTTCAGAGAAGATGGCCAACCCATAGTCCTGTACAGACAAGATGCCCCCCCCCCCAACCATTTGTCATGTACAGACAAGATGGCCACCCCCATATTTATGGTCCAAAAATAGCATAGAAGAGCAGCACCACCAATGGTCCAAAAACTGTTGATTTTATTCAATCCATAAAAGTGGGACAGCACCGTTTCAACTCCGCATGGAGTCTTTTTCAAGCTGACTCCCAATACAGACATCACAGACTTTATACAAAAGAAACACCAATCACAGGCAGCATGTAATTAGTAGAGATGAGCGAGCACCAAAATGCTCGGGCGCTCGTTGCTCGATTCAAACTTTTCGCGATGCTCGAGAGCTCATTTCGAATAACGAACCCCATTAAAGTCAATGGGCGACTCGAGCATTTTTGTATGGGACCGATGCTCCGCATAGGTCATGACTTGTGAAACACCAGAAAACATCCAAAAGTCATGGAAACACCACAGAAACGGATAGGTAAGGGCAGGGGCAGCATGCATGGCTGCATCTGAGGCTCACAGGTCCCACTATTAAGCCACAATGGGGGCAAGAGTCTGGCGTCACCCCCGTAACAATTTTTACTTCGGTCACTCATTAGCAAGGCACACCTTAGCTAAGCACCACACTACCTGCAACCAAGGGCAATCACTGCCTGCGGGTGACACCGCTGCCTCTTCTCCTGGGTTACATGGTGCACACAAAAGTTTCCCTGCGCAGCCTTCAGCTGCCCTCATGCCACACGCTCACTTCATAGCTACACCACCCTTATGTTTATTTCTAAGTGCGTCTGCGATAAGGAGGAACTGGAGGCACACACTGCAGAGGGTTGGCAGGGCCAGGCAGCGACCCTCTTTGAAAGGGGGGGGCGATAGCCCACAATGCTGTTGAGAATCGATGATAAATTGACATACAATCATCATTCCAATCCCGTGGCACCTCCGCTGCAAAATTGTCAGGAGCCGCAAACGTGGGCATAAGGGGGACTTCTACACATCTGCACAATGCAGCAATACTCTGTGTGGGAAGCACGTGAGCGGGCCCAGGATCAGGCTCGGTCCCAGCCTCCATCTTGTGTGACCCAAGGTGCCGCGAGTTACATAGCAATGGGAAATCCATGTGTCCCTACACAATTCATTCTGTGTAGGTGTTAGATAGCTGAACACCGTGATGGAAAGTCTTTGAGTTCCTTGGGCTTGCCTATGCTGTCGGTGCACAAAGATGGTATTACACAAGAAGAAATCAGAGTGCCCAAAAATGGCAGAGTTTCACCCTGCCAAGGACCTCGGCCCACATTTCTACCCTAGTCAGTCAGTGTATTTGTGCCAGACAGGTTAGGCAACGCAATGGGAAGTCATTCTGCGCTCACAGCATAGGCTAGCCCAAGAAAGTCAAGCATGATATTACACATGAGGAAATCAGAGTGCCCAAACATGGCAGAGTTTCACCCTGCGAAGGGCCTCGGCCTACTTTTCTGCCCTACTCAGTCAGTGTATTAGTGTCAGACAGGTAAAAGACCGCTATCGGAAGTCTTTGTGTACTCACAGCATAGGCAAGCCAAAGGAACCCAAGGAAAGTATTAAACATGAAGCAATTACAGTGCCCAAACATAGCAGACTTTCACTCCGCCGAGGACCTCGGCCTCTGCACACACCCTCAGCAATCGTGGGCATAAAGCGGACTCCAATGCTAGTACAGCAGTGAACGTCTCATTTAATTAGTTGCGGTTGCTTTCACCGCTCCAAAGACGGGATTAACCAGGAACAAGTTCCACGGGCCCAACCTGGCGCAGTTGCATTTCCCCCAGGACACACCCTCGGCAATCATAAAGCGAACTCTAATGCTAGTACAGCTGTGAACGTCTCATGAATGCAGTAACGCTCCTTTTGTTTGGCCCAAGCCAGTGCTGCGGATACCTGTGGTAACACGAGAGAAAATACATGTTGCCCAGTGCTGATCCCATGACCCCAAGCAGGAGGAGGAGGTGGCATTACAAGGCCAAGAAACCATGACCAGGACCCGCTATAGTCTGTGTGGGAAGTATGTGAGTGGACCCAGGGTCAGTCTCGGTCCCAGCAAACACCTTGTCTGACCCTAGGTGCCGCGAGTTACACAGCAATGCGAAATCCATGAGTCCACACACTATTCATTCTGTGTAGGTGTCGGATACCTCAATCGACAACGCAAGGGGAAAGCCATCTGCACTCTGCACCCTACCCAAGTCAGTCAGTGTATTTGTGCAAGACAGGTAAAACACCGTTATGGGAAGTCTTTGTGCACCCACAGCATAAGCGAGCCAAAGGAACCCAAAGACAGAATTAAACATGAAGAAATCACAGTGCCCAAACATGGCAGACTTTCACTGCGCCGAGGACATAGGCCTCTGCACACACCCTGAGCAATCGCGGGCATACAGCGGACTGCAATGCTAGTACAGCTGTGAACTTCTTATTAATGCAGTAATGCTCCTCTTGTTTGGCCCAAACCAGTGTCTCAGATAACTGTGATAACATGGGAGAAAATACATGTTGCCCAGTGCTGATCTCTTGACCCCAAGCAGGAGGAGGAGGTGGCATCACAAGGCCAAGAAACCATGTCCAGGACCCGCTATAGTCTGTGTGGGAAGTACGTGAGCGGGCCCAAGGTCAGGCTTGGTCCCAGCACCCACCTTGTGTGACCCAAGGTGCCCTGAGTTACATACCAATGGGAAATCCATGTGTCCCCACACAGATAGCTCAACACTGCAAGGGGAAGTCTTTAAGTTCCTTGGGCTCGCCTATGCTGTCAGTGCACAAAGATGGTATTACACAGGAGTAGGAGAAGGAGGACTAATATCCGACAGTGAATGACAAAGCTAATTTCCCCTTTTTTCCAGTGAATGAGAATGCTTTTTTCTCCGGTTGCAGCAAAAAGAATCTTTAGGTTCCGCTGCTCTCCGCCGGTAGAGAAGAGAAGTCTGGGCAAATCCAGGCTTTGTTCATCTTTTTGAGTGTAAGCATGTAGGCACTGGCAGTTGACAGGCGGGTACGCTTATCCGTGATGATTTCCCCAGCTGCACTAAACACCCTCTCTGACAAGACGCTAGTGGCAGGGCCAGCCAGTACCTCCAGGGCGTACAGCGCAAGTTTGTGCCACGTGTCCAGCTTTGACACCCAATAGTTGTATGGAGCAGAGGCATCTCGGAGGCCAGTGGTACGATCGGCTACGTACTCCCTCACCATTTTTTACAGTGCTCCCTCCAACTCAGCCTTGACTGGGGAGTGGTGACACAGTCTTGCTGGGGAGCCATAAAGCTGGCAAAGGGCTTGGACAGTGTTCCCCAGCCTGCGCTGGACATGCTGCCTGATCTCCGCGCCTCCTCTGCTACTTGGCTCTCGGAACTGCACCTTCTGCCACTAGCGCTGTCAGATGGGTAGTTTAGCATCACTTTTTCCACCAGGGTCCTGTGGTATTGCATCACTCTCGTACCCCGTTCCTCTTCGCGAATGAGAGTGGAAAGGTTCTCCTTATACCGTGGGTCAAGAAGGGTGTACACCCAGTAATCTGTGTTGGCCAGAATATGTCTAATGCGAGGGTCAAGAGAAAGGCAGCCTAACATGAAGTCAGCCATGTGTGCCAGGGTCCCAGTATGCAAGACAAGGCTGTCCTCACTAGGAAGATGACTTTCAGGATCCTCCTCCTCTTCCTCCTCCACAGCCCATACACGCTGAACAGATGAGAAGCAAGCAGCATGGGTACCCTCTGCAGTGTGCCCAGCTGTCTCTTCCCCCTCTTCCTCCTGCTCCTGCTCCTCCCCCTCCTCCAAAATGCGTTGAGATATAGACATAAGGGTGGTCTGGCTATCAAGCCACATACTCTCATCCCCCGTCTCCTGTTCCAACCGCAAAGCGTTGGCCTTTATGCTTTGCAGCGAACTTCTCTGCAAGCATAGCAGCGGGATGGTAACGCTAATGATTGCAGCATCACCGCTCACCATCTGGGTAGACTCCTCAAACTTTCCAAGGACCTGGCAGATATCTGCCATCCAGGTCCACTCCTCGGTAAAGAATTGGGGAGGCTGACTACCACTACGCCGCCCATGTTGGAGTCGGTATTCCACTATTGCTCTATGCTGCTCATACAGCCTGGCCAACATGTGCAGCATAGAATTCCACTGTGTGGGCACGTCGCACAGCAGTCGGTGCTCTGGCAGATTAAACCGATGTTGCAGGATCCTCAGGGTGGCAGCGTACGTGGTGGACTTGCGGAAATGTGCGCAGACGCAGCGCACCTTGCCGAGCAGGTCAGGCAAGTGGAGGTAGTTTTTCAGAAACCGCTGAGCCACCAGATTGAAGACGTGGACCAGACATGGCACGTGTGTGAGGTTGCCGAGCTGCAGAGTCGCCAACAGGTTACGGCCGTTGTCACACACAGCCATGCCCGGTTGGAGCCTCAGCGGCGAAAGCCAGAGGGCGGTCTGCTCTGTCAGACCCTGCAACAGTTCGGGAGCAGCGTACCTAAGCTGATTAGTTTCAGCACGGCCTGCTGATGCTTGCCCACCGCTGTCCTGCCGCGCCGTGCGATACCGACTGCTGGCGACGTGCTGCTCACACTTCTTAATTGAGAGGTAGAGGTGGCGGAGGGGGAGGGTTTAGAGGAGGTGGCTTAAACCGCCGCAGATACCAGCACCGAGGTAGGACCCGCTATTCTGGGTGCGGGTAGGACGTGAGCGGTCCCAGGCTCTGACTCTGTCCCAGCCTCCACCAAATTCACCCAATGTCCAGTCAGGGAGATATAGTGGCCCTGCCCGCCAGTACTTATCCACGTGTCCGTAGTTAAGTGGATCTTCCCAGTAACCGCGTTGGTGAGGGCATATATAGTGTTGTAGGAGACGTGCTGGTGTAGGGCTGGGATGGCACACCGGGAAAAATAGTGGCGACTTCGGACCGAGTAGCGCGGGACCGCGCAGCCATCATGTTTTTGAAAGCCTCCATTTCCACAAGCCTGTACGGCAGCATCTCCAGGCTGATTAATTTGGCAATGTGCACATTTAAAGCTTGTGCGTGTGGGTGCATGGTGGTGTATTTGCGCTTTCGCTCCAACGCTTGTGTTAGCGACAGCTGAACGCTGCGCTGAGAGACATTGCTGGATGGCGTGGAGGACAGTGGACGTGAGGGTGTGGGTGCAGGCCGGGAGGCACTCTTGCCTGTGTCCTGAGAGGGGTATTGCATCTGTGTGGCAGGTTGGGGCACAGGGGAAGAGGCAGTATTGTGACCCGGAGGCAGTGAACAGCCTTCGTCCCACCTTGTGGGGTGCTTGGCCATCATATGCCTGCGCATGCTGGTGGTGGTGAGGCTGGTAGTGGTGGCTCCCCAGCTGATCTTGGTGCGACACAGGTTGAACACCGGTTCGTCGGTCGTCCGCGCTCTCACTGAAAAACAACCACACCTTTGAGCACCTAGCCCTCTGCAAGGAGGCTTGCCACGAGGGGTTGGTTTGGGAAACAGTTGGGGGATTCTTCCCTCTGGCCCTGCCTCTACCCCTGGCCACTCCACTGCCTCTTCCAACCTGTCCTGCTGCTGCACTTGCCTCCCCCTCTGAAGCCCTGTACTCAGTAGGCTTAGCAAACCAGGTGGGGTCAGTCACCTCATCGTCCAGCTGCTCTTCCTCCGAATCCTTTGTGCGCTCCTCCCCCGGCCTTACTGCCCTTAATACTACCTCACTGACAGACAACTGTGTCTCATTATCATCATCCTCCTCACCCACAAAAAGCTCTTGAGACAGTTGCCGGAAGTCCCCAGCCTCATCACCCGGACTCCGGGAACTTTCCAAAGGTTGGGCATCTGTCACGACAAACTCCTTAGGTGAGAGAAGAACCAGTTTTTCCCACTCAAGGCAGGGACCCGAGAACAGTTCCTGGGAGTCTGCCTGCTCACAATGTCATTTTCATGGAGTGAGGAGGCTGGGAGGAAGGAGGAGCAGCAGCCAGAGGATTCAGAGTTGCAGTCCCTAAACCGCGAGTAGTGCACTGCATAGAAGACTGGGTGGTCGATACATTGCTGGATGCATTTTCTGCCACCCATGACAGGACCTGCTCACACTGCTCTGTTTGTAATACAGGTCTACCACGTGGACCCATAAATTGTGATATTAAGCTGGGGACCCCAGAAACTTCTCTCCTAATCCCGCAGCAGCCGACTGTGATTCACCGGGACCAAGAAATCGGCCTGTGCCCACACCCTCATTTGAACGTCCGCGTCCACGTCCTTGACCCTTACCCATACTCCTCATCATGGCAGATTAAGAATAGAGCACGGCCCAAATAAATTACCCCACTGTACAGCACTGACAACTGGGCCTTAATTCACCGCACACAGAGACTTGCAGATAGCGGAAGCTCTATGATGTGACTTGAAAAAAGTAACCCGCTGCCTTGTGCTGATACCTAAGGGTAATTTACTGCTCACAGAGACTTGTAGATAATAGAGGCTGTGTAGAGTGGGAGAAGACTTTAAAGCCAGAGGATAGTGCTGGTAAGTGCGGCTATCTCAACCCCACCAACGGCAATGGTATTGTGAGACGCTCTGCACAGTGGCTGAGCTGAAATACTTTGTAGTGGCCCGGGTAATATTACAGTACTGTTTGGTGATGAGGCCGCTGTCTACATCACTGCAGACAGAGAACGGTATGAATGAGGTAGTTAGCAGCAGGCTAGGAATTATTTGAGTGCACTTTCCTGGTGAGAGCGGTATTGTACGGCACTGCAGACCGAAAAAAGTCTAACTGAAAGACTGCAAACAGGCCTAGCTGCGTTATACAAAATGGAAGCATTACTACTACTCCCAGCAGGTCCCAAGTAAAATGCACACGGTCAGATGTAGCCCTAAGAAGGAGCTTTTGGGTTTTTGCCAGGAGTATACGGACTGTATAGTGTATATTACTTTCCCTATAGCAGTGTCTGTTGCCCCAACACTCTGCGTCTAATTCACTGCAGACAGAGAACCGTATAAATGAGGTAGTTCGCAGCAGACTAGGAGTAATTGGAATGCACTTTCACGGTGAGAGCGGTATAGTACGGCACTGCAGACAGAAAAAAGTATTACTGCAAGGCTGCAAACAGGCCTAGCTGCATTATGAAAAAATGGAAGCACTACTACTTCTCCCAGCCAGGCCCCAAGTAAAATGCACACGGTCAGATGTAGCCCTAAGAAGGAGCTTTGGTGTTTTTGCACGGAAGATACGGACTGTATAGTGTATATTACTTTCCCTGTAGAAGTGACTGTTGCCCCAACACTCTGCGTCTAATTTACTGCAGACAGAGAACGGTATAAATGAGTTGGTTCGCAGTAGGCTAGGAATTATTTGAGTGCAGTTTCCTGGTGAGAGCGGTATAGTACGGCACTGCAGCCAGAAAAAAATCTAACTGAAAGGCTGCAAACAGGCCTAGCTGCGTTATACAAAAATGGAAGCATTACTACTACTCCCAGCAGGTCCCAAGTAAAATGCACACGGTCAGATGTAGCCCTAAGAAGGAGCTTTGGGGTTTTTGCATGGAGGATATGTACTGTATAGTGTATATTACTTTCCCTATAGAAGTGTCTGTTGCTCCAACACTCTGCGTCTAATTCACTGTAGACAGAAAATGATATAAATGAGGTAGTTCGCAGCAGACTAGGAATAATTGGAGTGCACTTTCACGGTGAGAGCGGTATAGTACGGCACTGCAGCCAGAAAAAAGTATTACTGAAAGGCTGCAAACAGGCCTAGCTGCGTTATACAAAAATGGAAGCACTACTATTACTACTACTCCCAGCAGGCCCCAAGTAAAATGCACACGGTCAGATGCAGCCCTAAGAAGGAGCTTTGGTGTTTTTGCACGGAGGATACGGACTGTATAGTGTATATTACTTTCCCTATAGAAGTGGCTGGTGCCCCAAACACTGCGTCTAATTCTCTGCAGACAGAGAACTGTATAAATGGGGTAGTTCACAGCAGGCTAGGAATAATTTGAGTGCACTTTCACGGTGAGAGCGGTATAGTACGGTACTGCAGCCAGAAAAAAGTATTCCTGAAAGGCTGCAAACAGGCCTAGCTGCGTTATACAAAAATGGAAGCACTACTAGTACTACTACTCCCAGCAGGCCCCAAGTAAAATGCGCACGGTCAGATGTAGCCATAAGAAGGACCGTTGGGGTTCTTGAAGACAGGATGTCTGCTAACACTTTCCCTATATCAGCAGCAGCAGTTTCCCTATACTCTGTATAATAGACTGCAGACTGAGAACGCTATAGCTGAAATGGCCTGCACAGCCCGATATTATAAAAAATAAATTGTGCACTACTGCTCCCAGCCAGCCACAACAGTAATGCACATGGTCAGATGTAGCCCTAAGAAGGACCGTTAGGGTTCTTGAAGACAGGACCTACGCTAACTCTTTTCCTATATCAGCAGCAGCACTCTCCCTAACCTCTGCCAGTGTGTATCTGAGGAGAGCCGCGGGCGGGAACGCTTTAAGTACTCGGCGGTCACTTGATCTCACCAGCCACTCACTGCAGGGGGGTGGGATAGGGCTTGCACGTCACAGGAGGAAGTGCTAATGGCTTCCCCGCATGTCTATTGGCTAGAAAATGGCGCTAAACATGTGGGGAAGGAAGTGGAATTGACCCGAGTACTGCGTGGTGCTAGTCTCGAATAACGAGCATCTCGAGTACCCTAATGCTCGAACGAGCATCAAGCTCGGACGAGTGTGCTCGCTCATCTCTAGTAATTAGCATGTAATAGTATGCCACAAAATGTTTAATGAAGTGGCAGGTGACTGGAGACAAAGGGGGGGGGGAGTTGGGTATAGTAAGAGTTAACAGTGAGCTTAGGGGGTGGAGCTTAGACAGGATGTGAGCAGGGAGTAGAAGGAGGAAGAGAGATAGAAGGAGGCAGCGTGCAGTGGAAGAAAGACGGAGCGGCAGAAGACAAGGAAAGTGAAAGAAAAGTTTTTGGGATAAAGTGACAGGAGCAAGGACGCAAGTTAAAAGAAGATCGGGAGTGAAGAAGAGACAACAGGAGACAGCAGGTGAAGATTCGGAGCACAGAAAGGACGGCAGAGATGGAAGCCCTGCGGGAAAGTATCCAGCAAGCGGTGCGCCAGGACGGGACAGGATGGCTGGAGGAGATCCTGTCCAGCTGCAAAGAAGGCACAGCAGCGCAAGGAAGCGAAGATCAAGAGGCGCAGCAGCGGGGAGCTGAGGTCGGCATCAGGAGCGAGGCACCGCGGGGACGGCCGCAGAGGAGGAAGCAGCCCCCAGCGCGCTTGAGCCCAAGCCCGGTCGCAAAGCACGGGGGCAGAAGATCGAGCCAAATGACTTACGCCAGGGGACCAGAGGAGACACAAAGACACAGCAGGGCGGCAGCAAGGAAGCAAGCCGCCGGAAGAGAGCAAGTGACATTACAGCGGTCACCACCAGCCGGTGGTACGGCGGGAACTAGCAGCCGCGCGGCAGCCCCTCCGGGCTCCGGTTCAATCGAGCGGCAGGGGAGAGCAAGCAGGAGCTTGCATAAAGACACAAGGAGACAGCGGCACCTTAGGAGAGAGGTACGGGGGAACACAACAAGATGGCGGCCGCGCGCCCCAACAAGATGGCGGTCAGGCGCTCCAGCAGGCGGGCGTCAGCATGCTCCCGCAAGATGTCGGCCGCACGTGGTCGCAAGATGGCGGCCACACACGCCAGGATAAAACTAGGCAGAGGGGTAGAGGAGGAGGGAGAAGGGGAAGTAGGCAGCAAGGTAGGGGGGCAAGCTCAGATAGCAGAAGTGGTACAGAGGGGAGGAAGGATCAGTATAGCACTGAAACTAGCGGGGAGAGTAGGGCCAGCAGCATGGGGGCTAGTTCAGGGGGCGCGGAGTTGCATAAGGAGCTAACAGCATCAGGGTCAGATAGCCATCAAAGGGAGTGCAGCACACATAGACGGCGCCGCAGTAATTTGAATATCCGCACATACACAGCCGGCGCTAGCAGGCCCTCAAGGGCCCCTATTTTAAGCCCAATGACACCTCTGTCCCCATATTCGGGTACCACGAGCGCTCAGAGACGTACTAACAGCGCGCCCCTATGCCAACTCCCCCCCCCCGGGAGCGCGCACCCAACGAGGTTGCTATATAAACCCCCGCTACCTCAACGCCCAAGTTGGGTAGGAGGGCTCCCAGTATCAAGCCCCGTCCCAACGCACCAACAGCAGACGGCAAGGACAGGGTACAAGGCGCAGGCAGCGTGAGAGAGCTTATTATTTTCAAGGAGGGTTATACGACTAATCAGGGATTTCCCGCTCTTATCTTTCTTATTTAAGGCACTTCGCGGTTTATAGGACCAGTCTATTCCTGTGTTACATCCCACTAATCCCCAATAACGGCAGTCTTCTCCCCAGACGTTATCAGTGGCGCAAACATATTGTATCCCCGGGTATGTAAGTCATATAACCAGCTGGACTGAGCTAAATCTGGCCTGCAGTGGGATCTTGCGCCTAGACACGGGACCACAGTACAATAGTCGAAGGAATATGCGGCTACTTGAGCATTGGACGGGTTATACTAGAAGGTAACCATACCCTCATATTCTTCCGACTAAGGATTCCAGTTGCCACCCTCCTCTCTCACTAGCCCTAACCAGAGTAATGTCCTCGGCACAACTAAGACTGGTCTCCCGGATCTGAAGCTTTCTTACAGTATGAAGCATGGATCCATGTAAGTCTTTTGGCTAGTTTCACAGCGGTGGCAGTAGTCAGAATCACCTGGTAGGCGCCATCAAATTGGGGCTCAAGAGGGTGCTTCCTGGGGAACTTCTTGACGCACACCCAATCCCCAGGCTGCAAGATATGTGTCCCAGTGTCTGCCTCTGAGTCTGGAAGAGAACACCTGTGCATAGGCTTTGGTTAGTTCTTTAACAACGGAAATCACATACTCAGTCAACACATCAGATTGTAATTGTAACCACTGAGGATAGTAACGACCTAGCCTTGGGGCTAGCCCAAACAATCTCATAGGGAGATAATGTATAATCCCCCCTGGGTTCATATCTAACACTGTATAAGGCTATTGGATGATAGCCTTTCCAAAGTGGCGTCATTTTTAAGTATCTTACTTTTTAGCGTGCCACTACGTCTCTCCACCTTTCCACTACTCTAAAGATGGTAGAGTATGTAAAAGGCCTGGGATACACCAGAATAGACATGACATGTTACATTCACCTGTGAAGTTTATACCTCTGTCTGACTCTGAATCACTTCTGGTACCCCATATTCACAGTTTACCTCGTTCATGAGCTTCTTTGCGGTTACCTACTTGTTTGCCTTGGTAACAGGGTCAGCCTCCAACCTGCAAAGACATCAACAACAACAAGCACGTATTCATACTTCCCAACAAGTGGGAACTGAACGTAGTCAATTTGCAATCCCTGAAATGGGTAGAGTGGTCTAGGCAAGTGTGATGTGGCAAATTTACTTCTGCCCTGTCTCACCCATGGCATAGATCATGCTAAACCGGACAAATGATGCAGCAGCTACAGAGAACCTAGAAGTCGCCCATCCTCTTTCAAGCGTCGTCGTCATTACTGCTTTACTAGGTGGGTCTTTCCGTCCATCAGCTGGGCCATCATGGGATACAGGAACTGTGGTGGGCAAGTGCTGTTGACTGTTCACCACACGCTGTCCTGTTTCTGCTGCTCCCATATTAGTCCATTTATTCTTTCCTTCCTTGCTGTCTTGTAACTGTAAAAGTCTTTAGCATATCAAAGTCCAAATTTTTGTCAATGTCCAAAGTTTTTACCACTGACTCATGCCGTCAGTATCTTTTCTTCTTTCTTCCACGGCTTGAGGGCTGCTGCCTTTGCTATGCTGTCAGCGAGGGTGTCGTCTCTCGCCTCTCCAGTGTAGGAATCGGTGCGAACTCATAACTTTGTCAGGTAGAAGTAGGACCTCCATGCGACTCTGTACCGCTGCACCATTCTCAATTGGTTGCCCTGCTAAGGTAAAAAACTGTCTGGCCTTCCATATTGGGCCGTAATCATGAGCTATGCCAAATGCATACCAGGAGTCAGTGTAAAAGGGTTGCCGTCTTACCTCTCGCCACTCTACACGCCTCAGTGAGGGCCTTCAATTCCGCTTCTTGTACTGTGACATGCGGAGGCAGAGCTTCTGCTTCTAGGACATCTTGTTGTGTGACCACTGCATATCCGATGTAGAGTCATCAATCCTCACCCTGGTACCATCTGCAAAAAGCTCAACATATGCATTATCAACAGAGGTTCTGGTAACTGTTTGCATACCTGCAGTTTCTTACTGTATTAGTACTAGATAATCGTGCTGATGTTCTATTTCACATGGCTCGGAACCTTGTAGCACAAAATCATTTATTTCCTTTTTATCTTATTTCATTTATTTATTTTTTTTAAACCCAATAGCTGATCTACAACACCTAGATCATCTATGACCCAGATCACCTATGCCTCCCCCCTTTTGAACCGGAATACTCAATGGAAAAAAGAGTAATTGCGTTCAAACTAGTAAACCAAGAGCCACAAAAACAAGCACTTTGTAGGTCAAGGTGACATTGTATGCAGCGAAGTCTGAGCGAAAATCTCCTTACAAAAAAATTTATTTTCCTTTCAGGTCGCAGTTAGCATTTTTTAACACAAGGGGGCGCAACACAAGTAAAATTTTACGTCACCCAGTGTAATAGTATTTCAGGGAACGTCCAACATTTAGCTTTTACACTCCTGTCGGAATATAATTATAGCTTCAGTGTAGACTGACACTAGAATATACAAAAGACTTAAGGAAAAACTAAAGAATACGGATGAATTAACATCCTACTCTGGGCAATTCAGTCCCTCTTTCTTCACATAAAAAGTAAAATTACTTCATCAAATTGCGTGAAGAAGTTTGCTGGGTGACTATAGGGAAATTATTCCATCTGTAGGAGCCTTCCATAACATCATCTGTCTCAGCATCCATTGGAGAAGCGGGCAGTGGAAAACAGAGCCCCTGGGAACATGAGAGAGCGTCCCCTGTCATGTATTCCTGGTCTCTGCCCCCCATGCATCAACTCCAATCTTCCATGCGCTATAAACCAGCTTAGTCGTCTACTATGTCCCAAGCTGCATCTTCACAAAGGTTTGTTTCCCTGAACTTATCACACATCCAAAGTGGCCACATCTTGGAGTGTAACAAAGGCCGGTCAAACAAAACCTTACTAGAGACAATCATGATGTTAGCACTGGATACAGTGGCATTGGGGAATATAGGCCTCCCAAGTGCAGCAAAATGGCCACCAGAGGCAGAAAGGGGCGGAGCTACAAATCTCCCAGGTGAGGCAAAATGGCTGCCGGAAGAAGGGGCGGGGCCAGGGGCAGCAGCACTTCCAGGTGAGGCAAAATGGCCGCTGGAGGAGGAAGGGGCGGGGCCAGGTCCTGTCCCGGATGGGGAGGGACCGGAAGTAACATCACACACCCTGAAAGTGAGCACATGGGGGGAAGTGCTGCAGAGTCACACTATGTGGAGTTGTAAACATTGCAAGCGCGGCCGCCATTACAGGGAGGGGCTATAGTCAACACAAAGACATTACATTGTTCATAAGCAATACACATACCCCCTACATGCTTTCCCCTCTTCAATCTCTTAACTACGTTATACCTCCTCCTAGCAATCTAAAAACACCTTTCTTTCTGCTAGGCTTCCTGCTCATCTTCTGAAAACTTTCTACAGTCTATCTTACCATATTCATTTCTGCTTATCTGTCCATGACCTGACATTTCTTTCTGCTACTTTTCCTGGTCCTTTCCCATTGTTCAGTAAATTCTGCTCCCTTCCCTTCAGCAACCAAATCACAAGCTCTATGACCTTTGTACTTGCTCACTCTGCTCAACTCTATTCTCTAAACAACCTGCATCTATGCCTAACCTTCTCATTCTATCCTATCCGAAGTTTCTGGACACAGTAGTGTTTCTCTTGTAAAATCTGCTTTCTTCAAATCCTTCCAATATAACCTCTCTTTCCCACTCAGATTACAATGCACATTAATTCTACAAGACAAAAGGAACGGAAGGGTTAATTGGAAAAAGCTTTCAGTTCACTCTCTTATCAGCAGCCCTCCCCCCAATAATAAACAACTGCACATTCTTTCTATAATACCAAACAGAGGGGATTACTGGAGAATAACCACAACGGCTCAAGGTATATATCTCATCTACCTTTATAACAACCAACCTCTACTAGTAATCCGTCTGGACAGGACATTTTAGCTATACACAGAGACTGACGATTATTTTCAATGACCAAGAGTTTCTGGAGTCAGCCGTCACAAAGCACGGCTATATTCCCGCGTATATACCTTTTCACATATGAGAACATAACACGCTCAATCATAAGGTAAATATGCGTATCATAAATCTTCCTAACCTCACACTAGTTTACCTAGGAGTAAGTGTCTCCAGCGTGCTCCCTCAGACTTAAACAGCCGAGTCCGCCCTCCTGACACATTAACCCTCACAGAATTTATCTCTTGGTCTTGTATACACAGTGTTTAACCGTCTCAGACACAACAGTCACAGCATACAAAACACCCCTAGATAGGTAACATGGTGATTTTTCGAGTGGACAGACCTGTCTTTCAGTGAAGGTCCAGTCTGGATCAGATACAGGCAGATTTAGCAGTCAGAACCCAGATCACATCGGTAGATTTACATAAAGCAATCTTACCGTGTTCTGTAGATTTTCGGGCCCCTGAGTTCTGCGTGCCATCTGCCGATCTCTGTATGTTCCAGGCTGTGACCTCACAGATCCACTCGCCCACCCAAGGACGACACTGATCTGGATTACGGTTTTCTCCAGCAGGCTTCGGGGTATTTTGTCGCTTCCGAATTGTATCGTGTGCATACATCGTGGAGCAAATTAGACACAAGCTATCAGCCTCATATCCAAAATGGCTCTCTGCCCAGAAACAGCCAGACAGGACCTTTTATTGTAAAGCATAACATGGGCGGGCAACAGGTTACATCAGTAACATATAGGATTCTCATTTGTCGGATCATATAGAATCCCCCCTCCTTCCTGCCCACCTTCTCTCAAGTCCAATGTATAAGCAAGTCTTTGTCTCACAAACATGTGCTCGAATCTGAAACTGAAAGTACATATCTCTTTGTTCAAGAAGATTCTGTGTGGGGGATGGGGAGGACTGGGAAAACACTCAAGCAATAACATATAACACTGTGATTCAACTCTTTCCTTATGCAGCAGAGTTTCACATTAGGCTGAAGTCACAAAACACACATAATACGTCTAGTGCAAATCGATAGACATTTTATACTAATTAATTATCATGTCTACTACATCACAGGGTCACTGTATACCTGTGGTGGCTACTTTTGCAACATCTCCTGCTTCAAACCAATCTTTGGTGATAGTATGCGCTTCTGCATTGTGGAGATGTGTAGAAGTGCTAGCACCTGAGTCTCCTTTATGCCCACGCTTGCGGCTCCTGACAATTTTGTGATCGAGGTGGCACGGGATTGGAATGATGATCTTACGTTAATTTATCATCAATTCTCATCAGTATCGCGGGCTATCGCCCACACTTTCTAGAGGGTTGCTGCCTGGCCCTGCCAACCCTCTGCAGTGTGTTTCTCTGGTTCCTCCTCATCGCAGACGCACTTATAAATCGACATGAGGGTGGTGTGGCTATGAAGCGAGCTTGTGGCATGAGGCCAGCTGAACACTGTGCAGGGAAAATTTGGTGTGTGCTGTGGATGCAGGGTCATGCGGGGGGTTGGACAGCAATGCGAGAATGTAACCCAGGAGAAGAGGCAGCAGGGTCACCCGCAGGCAGTGATTGTCCTTGGTTGCAGCTAGTGTGGTGCTTTAGCTAAGATGTGACAGCGCGTATGCCTTGCTGCTTATGGTCCGTCCCAAGTAAATTGTTAGGGAGGTGACCGCCAGGCTCTTGCCCCCATTTTGACTTAATAGTGGGACCTGGGAGCCTCAGATGCAGCAATGCATGCTGCACCTGCCGTTCCCTATCCATTTCTGTGGGATTTCCATGACTTTCTGAGGTTTTCCGGTGTTTCACACATAATCCCCTATGCGGAGCATCGGTCCCATACAAAAATGCTCGAGTCCCCCATTGACTTCAATGGGGTTTGTTACTCGAAACGAGCCCTCGAGAATTACGAAAAGTTTGACTCAAGTACTGAGCACCTGAGCATTTCGGTGCTTGCTCATCTCTAGTGCGGTCTCAGTAGTGAGACCTCCCCTAATCAGACTAATTTTCCTATGTAGATAATTTTGTATTTGAAAAATAATTTGTACAATAGTATGTGATGATGTTTATCCTTTCAGCCGAGGCCAGCATTTGCATGTCCATGATGTCATAATCCTAGGTATACACAGTGCCTACCGCAGCCCGTACGCAATCTCTGCCGGCTCCTCGGCCGGCAGAGAGTAGGGCCTGCGATAAGTACAATGCTGTGAGACTCGCAGCGTTGTACTCATATATCTATGTGATTGAGCCCATAGTATGTAAATTAATTTTCTTTCTTTCTTCACACAGGCATAAAACTAAAATTTGGCTGCAGATGTTAAAAAAAGATAACAAGTAATCACTGGAAAAGCCAGGAGAAAATGCTGCAAAATACAATGTGTAAAACCACCCTATAAGGGCTTCTTCACATGACCGTGTTTGCAGTGGTTTTACATGTACAAAATCTGCACGCACAAAACACAGAGAACAGAGCTTATTGACTACAATAGGTTCATCCGTAGAGCATGTTTTGTGAGGGGAGTTTTGTGTGCGCAAAAAAATGTAGGACATGCTTTTTTTTTTCTGCATATTTTCACACCAAGGCCCTGATAGAGGTCTATGGGAGGTACGGAAATATGCAAGCATGAAACACTGCGCAAAATGCGAGGAAATGTACAGATCTGCACCTCATTAGGCTAATTAACATGTAAACCACGGAAAAAGTGTGTTGCACGCGTGCGTAAACTGGTCCGGCATGCGCAAAAGTGCAGTAATATGTGCAAATGTACCTGCTCTTTCCTCATTCGTGCGCAAATTCGTTGTTCTGTGGCGAGGGTTTTTGAGCATGTGGTGGTCTACTTTAGCTCTGGCAGGAAGAAAGGATGAGGATTGTCACAGCAATTCACTGGGCTTCGGGATTCTAGAGCAAGTTTGTTTACATTCTTCTTAGCAACAATGTTTCTAGCAACTGAGCAGAAGAAACGCCAAGGAGACTTGTCTGCAGAGCAGCAGAGCCCAGAGAAAGCATTGCATGGGCTGCAAGCCTTCCTTCTAGCAGGTAATAGAAGAATATAAAAAATTCATTAATATAGTGATGTAGCTGCAATGACCTGACATGTGGGGGCTGCAGTCAAGAAAAGATGCTTACAGGTGCAGAGCTATTGCAGAAATTCACACAAATTGAAATCTCTTCCATAAATCTGAATGGGGTGATTTCTCGGTTTCAGATACTTTTTTGCATAACATTTTAACCCCTAAAACAGCTTCTAAAGGTGAATGTGGTGCTTTCACAAGTGTTCTGTGGGTGGTGTATAAAAATGCAGAGTTTCTGGGACATTACAGTAAATTTATCAATGGTATCTTTGTTTGCTTGTACAGTGTTTAGAAGTCAACAAGGTAGGAAGAATCCTACCATTTTTTGCACACAGCATGATACATTTTGTGCAACTTGCTAGACTTATTAGATACTTTTGTCCCCCGTAACTTACTTGCCCATGTACACACCTTGAATCTAACTGAGCAGCTTCCAGCATGTCGACCAGATTTGTTTTGGAGGCTCCAAAATACTGCATCTTTGTATTTTATCTTCCAGAATAGATCAGTATATTACCAAGTGGTGGAACTCTGAAGACTGCTGATCCAGTGGTGTCTGCTGACCACTCCATGCAGCTGTAGACCCAGTGATGCCAACTACAGCTGAGAGTTTGTGGTAAAGGTCAAAATCTGTACTTTTTTAAATCTTGCATCCCTGCATTTTTCACCCTGACCAGAGCCTAATACTACTGTGACACTTCCTGATCTATAGAGAGCTTTACAGCAGTCATCTCACTGACTTCACAGACAGAATTACACCTATATGTAGATAACACGGGACCTATAATTTACAATTCCTCACCACCTCCTCCTCACAGCTTACTTCCTCCTCCTCCCTGCACACTGATCATAGAGCATAATACTAGTCTGACACTTCCTGATCTGTAGAGAGCTTTATAGCGGTCAACTCACCGACATCACAAACAGGATTACACCTATATGTAGGTGACATGTGATACGCCATTCAAAATAGGTGATTTCACAGCTCACCTCCTCCCCCTCCCTGCACACTAACCACAGAGTCTAATACTGGCCGAACACTTGCTGATCTGTTTAGAGCTTTGCATCAGTCATCTTACTGACATAATAAACAGCATTACATCTATATGTAGGTAACACAGGACCATTCGCAATAGGTGATGTCACAGCTCACCTTCTCCCCCTCCCTGCACAATGACCACAGAGCCTAATACTAGTCTGACACTTCCGGATTTTTAGAGAGTTTGGCATAAGTCATCTCACTGACATCAGAAAGGATTACATTGAGAGATGACACCGATATGTAGATAACACAGGACCCACCATTCACAATAGGTGATGGCACAGCACTCCCCCTCTTCCTCCTCACTGCACAGGGACCACAGAACCTTGAACTAATACTAGTCTAACGCTTCCTTAACTGTAGAGAGCTTTAGAGCAGTCATCTCACTGACATCACAGGCAGGATTACACCTATATATAGGTAACACAGGACTATTTACAATAGGTATAAGCTGTGACTATCTATGCCCCCTTCATGAAAAATGACCCATGCACAGGTCACAGAGCATGCTTAGTACAGTCTCCCATAAAAGTCAATGGCCAATGGCCAAAGAGACTGCCGTAAAGCATATCTTCTAAATGCTATTAAATGTAGTTCAGGAAAACATAGCTGCCCCCATAGTCATGTACAGACCAGAAGGCCGCCCTCCCCCCCCCCCCCCCCCGTAGTTATGTAGACAAGATGGCCGCTCTCATTGTCAAGTACAAAAAAGATGGCCACCCCCATGGTCATGTACACACAAGATGGCCGCCCCTGTAGTCATGTACAGACAAGATGGCCACACCCATAGTTATGTACAGACAAGATGGCTGCCCCCCGTAGTGATGTACAGACATGATGGCTGCTCTCATATTCATGTAAAAAAAAGATGTCCACCCCAATGGTCATGTTCAAACAAGATGGCCCGCTCCCATAGTCAAGTTTAGACAAGATGGCCACTCTCATGGTCATGTACAGACCCCCCCCCGTAGTCATGTACAGACAAGGTGGGCACCCCCATATTTATGTACAGACAAGATGGCTACTCTCATAGTCATGTACAGACAAGATAGTTAATCCCATAATTATGGAGAGACAAGATGGCCGCTCTCATAGTCATATACAGACAAAATGGCCAACCTCATAGTCATGTACAGACAATATGGCTAACCCCATAGTCATGTACAGACAAGATGGTTGCTTTCATAGTCATACAGACAAGATGGCCACTCCCATAGTCATGTACAGACAAGATGGTGAACCCCATAATCATATACAGACAAGATGGCCTCTCTTGTACTGGATTGTATTTTTCTCCAGCAGGTTTCAGGGTATTCTGTAGCTTCCTAATTGTATAGTATGGCATGTGCATGCCTTATAACAATGAAGTCAGACACAAGTTGTAAGTCTCAGGTCTAAACTGGATCTAGGCGTACAATGCTCAGAGCCTCAGGTTTATTGAAACACATAATACCTGCCCTTTATGGGCGTATAACACATTACATCAGTAACTCTCCCCTCCCCACACCTCTCTCAAGTCCAGTGTATGAGCTAGTCTTTGTCCTTCCAACATGTGGTTAGGCAAAAGTAGTTTCTTTGTTTCAGAAGGTGAGGGTAGGGGAGGGCTGGGAAGACGCCCAAAATGGATACATTTCTTCAGTATAGGAATGTGACTTTAACCCTTTAAGAGGCTGCAGCAGAGCTTTATATTAGGCTAAAGTTATAGAACACATCTTTCACCATGCCATTGTCCAGCAATTACCATAATGAGATTATGCAGCCATTAGCCTCTACATAGTTAAATCAATACAGCTGAGTAATACATCTAGTTTATACAAATCAATAGACATTTTACGCTAACTAATCATCATGTCTACTACACTCTCATAGTCATGTACAAAAAAGATGTCCACCCTAAAAGTCAGGTATAGCCAAGATGGCCGCTCTCATAGTTATGTACCGAAGAAATGGACACCCACATAGTCATGTACAGACAATATGGCCAACCCCATAGTCATGTACAGACAGGATGGTTGCTTTCATAGTCATACAGACAAGATGGCCACTCCCTTAGTCATGTACTGACAAGATGGTGAACCCCATAATTATGGAGAGACAAGATGGCCGCTCTCAAAGTCATGTACAGACGAGATAGCCAACCCCATAGTTATGTACAGACAAGATGGTCACCCCCATATTTATGTACAGACAAGATGGCTACTCTCATAGTCTTCTACAGACAAGAATGCTGCCCCCATAGTCATGTACAGACAAGATGGTTGCCCCCATAGTCATGTACAGACAAGATGGCCACTCCATAGTCATGTACAGACAAGAGGGGCCCCCATAGTCATGTACAAAAAAGATGAAGATGTCCACCCCTATGGTCATGTACAGACAAGATGGCCACCCCCATTGTTATGTACAGACAAGATGCCCCCCCATAGTCATGTACAGACAAGATTGCCCCCCTATTTATGCACAGACAAGATGGCTGCCCCCTTATTTATGTACAGACCAGATGGCCGATCTCGTAGTCATGTACAGACAAGATAGCCAACCCCATAGTCATGTACAGACAAGATGGCCCCTCTCTAGTCATGTACATACAAGATGGCCCCCCCATAGCCATGTACAGACAGGATGACCCCCCTCTAGTCATGTACCTACAAGATGGCCCCACCATAGTCATGTACAGACAAAATGGCCCCACTCTAGTCATGTACAGAGAAGATGGTTGCCCCCATAGTCATGTACAGACAAGATGGCCACTCCATAGTCATGAACAGACAAGAAGGCCCCCCCCTCCCCTCTAGTCATGTACAGACAAGATGGTCGCCCCCATAGTTATGTACAGACAAGATGGCTGCTCTCATAGTCATGTACAGAAAAGATGGTCGGCCCCATAGTCATGTACAGACAAGATGGCCACTCCATAGTCATGTACAGACAAGATGGCCACTCCATAGTCATGTACAGACAAGAAGGTGCCCCCATAGTCATGTACAGACAATATGGCCAACCCTATAGTCATGTAGAGAAAAGATGGTTGCTTTCATAGTCATACAGACAAGATGGCCACTCCCAAAGTCATGTACAGACAAGATGGTGAACCCCATATTCATGGAGAGACAAGATGGCCGCTCTCTAAGTCATGTATAGACAAAATGGCTGCCCACATAGTCATGTACAGACAAGATGGCCCCCCTCTAGTCATGTACAGACAAGATGGTCGCCCCCATTTTTATGTACAGACAAGATGGCTGCTCTCATAGTCATGTACAGAAAGGATGGCCGCTCCCATAGTCATGCACAGACAAGATGGTTGCGCCCATAGTCATGTACAGACAAGATGGCCACTCCATAGTCATGTACAGACAAGAGGGCCCCCCATAGTCATGTACAAAAAAGATGAAGATGTCCACCCCTATGGTCATGTACAGACAAGATGGCCACCCCCATTGTTATGTACAGACAAGATGCCCCCCCACAGTCATGTACAGACAAGATTGCCACCCCCTATTTATGCACAGACAAGATGGCTGCCCCCTTATTTATGTACAGACAAGATGGCCGCCCCCTGATTTATGTACAGACAAGATGGCCGATCTCATAGTCATGTACAGACAAAATAGCCAACCCCTATAGTCATGTACAGACAAGATGGCCCCTCTCTAGTCATGTACATACAAGATGCCCCCCCCCATAGTCATGTACAGACAAGATGACCCCCCCTCTAGTCATGTACCTACAAGATGGCCCCACCATAGTCATGTACAGACAAAATGGCCCCACTCTAGTCATGTACAGACAAGATGGCCACCCCCATATTTATGTACGGACAAGATTGCCATCCCATATTTATGTACAGACAAGATGGCCACCCCCATATTTATGTACCGACAAGATGGCCGCCCCCATATTTATTTACAGACAAGATGGCCGCTATCATAGTCATGTACAAAAAAGATGCCCACCCCTATGGTCATGTACAGATAAGATGGCCACCCCCATAGTTATGTACATACCAGATACCCCCCGCCGTAGTCATGTACAGACAAAATGGTCACTCCCCTATTTATGCACAGACAAGATGGCCGCCCCCTTATTTATGTACAGACAAGATGGCTGCCCCCTGATTTATGTACAGACAAGATGGCCGATCTCATAGTCATGTACAGACAAGATAGCCAACCCCATAGTCATGTACAGACAAGCTGGCACCCCCATAGTCATGTACAGACAAGATGGCACCCCCATAGTCATGTACAGACAAAATGGCCCCACTCTAGTCATGTACAGACAAGATGGTCGCCCCCATATTTATATACAGACAAGAGAGCTGCTCTCATAGTCATGTACAGACAAGATGGCCAACCCCATAGTCATGCACAGACAAGAGCCCCCCCCCCCCATAGTCATGTACAGACAATATGGCACCCCTCATATTTATGTACAGACAAGATGGCCACACCCATATTTATGTACAGACAAGATGTCTTCCCCCAATAATTATCTACAGACAAGATGGCCACTTTCATAGTCATGTACAAAAAAGATGTCAACCCCCATGGTCATCTACAGAGAAGATGGCCCGCTCTCATAGTCAAGCTTAGACACGATAGCCGCTCTCATAGTTATGTACAAAAAAAAGGTTGCCACCCCCATGGTCATGTACAGACAAGACGCCCCCCCCCCCCCCCGTAGTTATGTACAGACAAGATGGGCACTCCCCTATTCATGTACAGACAAGATAGCCGCCCACATAGTCATGTACAGACAAGATAGTAAACCCCATAATTATGGAGAGACAAGATGGCCGCTCTCATAGTCATGTACAGACAAAATGGCCAACCCCATAGTCATGTACAGGCAAGATGGCTAACCCCATAAGCATGTACAGACAAGATGGCCAACCCCATATTTATGTACAGACAAGATGGCCCAACCCCATAGTCATGTACAGACAAGATGGAGAACCCCCTAGTCATGTACAGACAAGATGGAGAACCCCATAGTCATATACAGACAAGATGGCCCCCTTCTAGTCATGTACAGACAAGATGGCACCCTTCTAGTCATGTACAGACAAGATGGTCGGCCCCATATTTATGTATAGACAAGATGGCTGCTCTCATAGTCATGTACAGACAAGATGCCCAACCCCATAGTCATGCACAGACAAGAAGCCCCCCCATAGTCATGTACAGACAAGATGGCCACCCTCATATTTATGTACAGACAAGATGTCAGCTCTCATAGTTATGTACAGACAAGATGTCTGCCCCCCATAATTATCTACAGACAAGATGGCCACTTTCATAGTCATGTACAAAAAAGATAATAATAATAATCTTTATTTGTATAGCGCCAACTTATTCCGCAGCGCTTTCAGGCATGGATAAATGCAAAACAATACAACAATTGCAACAATTACAATGTGAGCTACATTGGGTTAGACACAAATGGGTTGAGGGTGGTACAGGAGGTGCAGGGGGTGGGGAAACAGGCAGTAGGAAATTTTATGTACACATCATTTATCAGGAGGCAAACAGGGTGGAGCACCATAGGGAGGGGCGAGGGACTAGGTCAGGGGATTTGGTATGCTTCCCTGAAGAGGTGCGTTTTTAAGGCACGTCTGAAATTTCGTGCATCGGGAATTGTCCGGATGCCTTGGGGTAGAGCATTCCAGAGGATGGGTGCTGCTCTAGTGAAGTCCTGCAGGCGGGCATGAGAGGTTCGTATTACAGGGGTGTTTAGTCTGAGTGTGTTATCTGATCGGAGTAAGCGCGCTGGGTGGTATACTGACAATAGGGAGGCGATGTATGGTGGCGCAGGGCCATGCAGAGCTTTGTGAGTGAGGTATAGCAGTTTAAATTTAGTTCTGCAGTGGATGGGCAGCCGATGCAGCGACTGGCATAATGCAGAGGCGTCTGAATAACGACTGGATGGAAAAATGAGTCTAGCTGCTGCATTTAATATGGATTGGAGTGGAGAGAGTCTAGTGCGGGGGAGGCCAATGAGTAGCGAGTTGCAGTAGTCAAGCCGGGAGTGGATGAGCGCAACCACTAGCGTCTTTAGCGTGTCCGTGGTGAGGAACGGACGTATTTTAGCAATATTTCTGAGGTGCATGTGGCATGTTTGGGCCAGAGATTGGATATGGGGGGCAAAGGAGAGGTCAGAGTCCAGTGTGACCCCAAGGCATCGGGCATGCTGTCTGGGGGTTATAATGGTGCCAGACACTGGAATGGAGATGTTGAGGGGAGGTCGGTTAGAAGGTGGAAAGACAAGGAGGTCAGTTTTAGAGAGGTTTAGTTTGAGAAAAAGGGAGGACATAGTGTTAGAGACAGCGGACAGACAGTCGGTGATATTTTGGAGGAATGGTCCAGAGATCTCACGAGAGGAGGTGTATAGTTGGGTGTCGTCAGCGTAGAGATGGTATTGGAGGCCAAATCTGTGGATGGTTTGTCCAATTGGGGCAGTATAGATAGAGAAAAGAAGGGGACCAAGGACCGAACCCTGGGGTACCCCGACAGCGAGAGGAAGTGGAGCAGAGATAGAACCAGCAAAGGAAACACTGAAAGAGCGGTCAGAGAGGTAGGAAGAGAACCAGGAGAGAGCAGTATCCTTTAGACCAATAGAGCGGAGCATAGTGAGAAGGAGATTATGGTCGACAGTGTCAAATGCAGCAGACAGGTCAAGGAGGATTAGTAGGGAGTAATCACCTCTCGACTTTGCAGTCATCAGGTCATTTGTTACTTTTGTAAGGGCAGTTTTGGTCGAGTGTAGAGAGCGAAAACCAGACTGGAGGGGGTCGAGGAGCGAGTTGTCAGAGAGAAAGCGAGTAAGGCGGGAGTAGACCAGGCGTTCCAGTAATTTAGAGATAAAGGGGAGGTTTGAGACGGGTCGGTAGTTGGCAGCATTAGTCGGGTCAAGGGTTGGTTTTTTAAACAGAGGGGATATAATGGAGTGTTTGAATGAGGAGGGAAAAGTGCCAGAGGTTAGGGAGAGGTTGCAGATTGTGGTAAGGTGAGTAATGAGAGCTGGGGAAAGGGAGCAGAGGAGGTGAGAGGGGAGAGGGTCGCTATCGCAGGTGGTGGGGCGGGCAGCGGAAAGGAGCCTGGAGACTTCTTCCTCTGTCGTTGGTTCTAGCGTAGATAGTGAGTAGGTGCTGGATGCAGTGCTGATGAAACTGGGATCAGGGCTAACCATGCCGCTTTCAGAGATTTCTTTTCGAATGTGGTCGATCTTTTCTTTGAAATAGGCAGCTAGTTCTCCGGCAGTCAGGTCTGTCGCTGGGGCCTGTTCCTTGGGGCTGAGGAGGGAGTGAAAGGTCTCAAAGAGTTGTTTAGAGTTGTGGGATAGTGAGGAGACAAGGGAGGTGAAATAAACTTGTTTGGCATGGTGAAGGGCTAGGTTATACGTTTTAAGCATGAATTTGAAGTGGAGGAAGTCTGCCGGCAGCTTTGACTTTCTCCACAGCCGCTCGGCGCACCTAGAACACCGCCGGATGAAGCGCGTTTGGGACGTGAGCCAGGGTTGCCGTGGTCTGCGTTTGACAGCTCGCGTCACAGGCGGTGCCACTTCATCCAAGGCACGGCTGAGGGTGGTGTGGTAATATTCGGCTGCCAGGTTAGGGCACGGGAGGCGAGAGATAGGCGATAGGGAGGACTGAACAGTTTCGGCAAACTGTTTAGTGCGGATAGCCTGGAGGTTCCTAGAGGTGCGATAGATAGGAGGGTCAGGAGAGATGCTAGGGTGCCTGATGGAGAAAGAGAGAAGGTTGTGATCTGAGAGTGGAAGGGGGGAGTTAGTAAAGTGAGAAGCAGAGCAGAGACGGAGGAAAACTAAGTCGAGAGTGTTACCATCTCTATGAGTGGGGGAGTCAGAGATTAGTGATAGGCCAAAGGAGGAGGTAAGTGTTAAAAGCCGGGAGGCAGATGAGGAGCTAGAGTTGTTAGTAGGAATGTTGAAATCACCAAGGATGAGGGTTGGGATTTCACAGGATAGGAAGTGGGGGAGCCAGGCAGCAAAGTGGTCTAGGAACAGGCGGGCAGGACCTGGGGGGCGGTAAATAACTGCGACACGCAGAGGCATTGGGCGGAAGAGTCGCAGGGTGTGGACTTCGAAGGAGTGGAAGGTAAGCGAGGGAGCTGAGGGAATGACCTGGAAGGTACAGTTTTGGGAGAGGATGATGCCTACTCCTCCACCGCGTCTGTCATCTGATCTGGGGGTGTGGGAGAACTGCAGGCCATCATAGGATAATGCAGCAGGGGAGGTAGAATCGGACTGCTGTATCCAGGTTTCCGTGAGGGCGAGCAAGTTCAAGCGTTTACTGGTGAAAAGGTCATGGATAGTTGGGAGTTTGTTACACGCAGATTGGGAGTTCCATAGGGCGCATTTGAATGGGGCAGGGGGGGGCAATTTGGTAGAGAACAGAACGGGGTGGGCCTGGGTTGGGGGAGATGTCCCCTGCAGCTAGGAGTAGCAGAGTAGCAAGGGTAAGCAAATGGCTAGGGGATTTGTGTGGGTGGCTAAGGTGTTTCTTTGCAGTATTGGGGGGTTGAAGGCGTCTTATGAAGTTGAACAGTGCATGGGAGCCATACATAGGTGAGGAGAGGAGGGAGGGGCTGATGTGGATGGAGTGTGTTGGGGCTGGGCGTTGGAAGAAAGAGTGAAGGCTTGAAAAGAGGATAGTGAAGGAGATTAGTGCAGAGAGGAGAATATTTCCCTACAGGCTTTGGACAGTTATGCATGTTACCTGTCTCCTGCTCTGTCGAACTGCGCTGTATAACTGCATCATTCAACCCCATAGTCATGTCCAACCCCATAGTCATCTACAGACAAGATGGCCCGCTCTCATAGTCAAGTTTAGACAAGATGGTGGCTCTTATAGTCATGTACAAAAAAAAAGGTGGCCACCCCCATGGTCATGTGCAGACAAGATGCCCTCCCCCCCCCCCCCCCCCGTAGTTATGTACAGACAAGATGTCTGCCCCCCTATTTATGTACAGACAAGATGGCGGCTCTCATAGTCATGTACTAAAAAGATGCCCATCCCGATAGTCATGTACAGACAAGATGGCCGCTCTCACAGTTATGTACAGAAGACATGGACACTCATATAGTCATGTACAGACAAGATGGCTGCTTTCATAGTCATAAAGACAAGATGGCCACTCCCCTAGTCATGTACAGACAAGATAGCCGCCCACATAGTCATGTACAGACAAGATAGTGAACCCCATATTTATGGAGAGACAAGATGGCAGCTCTCATAGTCATATACAGACAAAATGGCCAACCCTATAGTCATGTACAGACAAGATGGCCAACCCCATAGTCATGTACAGACAAGATGGCCAACCCCATATTTATGTACAGACAAGATGGCCAACCCCATATTTATGTACAGACAAGATAGCCAACCCCATATTTATGTACAGACAAGATGGCAAACCCCATAGTCATGTACAGACAAGATGGCGAACCCCATAATCATGTACAGACAAGATGGCCTCCTTCTAGTCATGTACAGACAAGATGGCCCCCTTCTAGTCATGTACAGACAAGATGGCTGCCCTTATAGTCATGTACAAACAAGATGGCCAACCCCATAGTCATGTACAGACAAGATGGCTGCCCCCATATTTATGTACAGATAAGATGGCCACCCCCATAGTCATGTACAGACAAGATGGCCACCCCCATATTTATGTACAGACAAGTTTGCTGCTCTCATAGTCTTGTACACACAAGATGGCCACCCCCATATTTATGTACACACAAAATGGCCACCCCCATAGTCATGTACAGACAAGATGGCCCTAATAGTCATGTACAGACAAGATGGCTGCTCTCATAGTCATGTACAGACAAGATGGCCCCCATAGTCATGTACAGACAAGATGGCCAACCTCATAGTCATGTAGAGACAAGATGGGCACCCCATATTCATGTTCAGAGAAGATGGCCAACCCATAGTCCTGTACAGACAAGATGCCCCCCCCCCCCAACCATTTGTCATGTACAGACAAGATGGCCACCCCCATATTTATGGTCCAAAAATAGCATAGAAGAGCAGCACCACCAATGGTCCAAAAACTGTTGGTTTTATTCAATCCATAAAAGTGGGACAGCACCGTTTCAACTCCGCATGGAGTCTTTTTCAAGCTGACTCCCAATACAGACATCACAGACTTTATACAAAAGAAACACCAATCACAGGCAGCATGTAATTAGTAGAGATGAGCGAGCACCAAAATGCTCGGGCGCTCGTTGCTCGATTCAAACTTTTCGCGATGCTCGAGAGCTCATTTCGAATAACGAACCCCATTAAAGTCAATGGGCGACTCGAGCATTTTTGTATGGGACCGATGCTCCGCATAGGTCATGACTTGTGAAACACCAGAAAACATCCAAAAGTCATGGAAACACCACAGAAACGGATAGGTAAGGGCAGGGGCAGCATTCATGGCTGCATCTGAGGCTCACAGGTCCCACTATTAAGCCACAATGGGGGCAAGAGTCTGGCGCCACCCCCGTAACAATTTTTACTTCGGTCAAACACTCATTAGCAAGGCACACCTTAGCTAAGCACCACACTACCTGCAACCAAGGGCAATCACTGCCTGCGGGTGACACCGCTGCCTCTTCTCCTGGGTTACATGGTGCACACAAAAGTTTCCCTGCGCAGCCTTCAGCTGCCCTCATGCCACACGCTCGCTTCATAGCTACACCACCCTTATGTTTATTTCTAAGTGCGTCTGCGATGAGGAGGAACTGGAGGCACACACTGCAGAGGGTTGGCAGGGCCAGGCAGCGACCCTCTTTGAAAGGGGGGGCGATAGCCCACAATGCTGTTGAGAATCGATGATAAATTGACATACAATCATCATTCCAATCCCGTGGCACCTCCGCTGCAAAATTGTCAGGAGCCGCAAACGTGGGCATAAGGGGGACTTCTACACATCTGCACAATGCAGCAATACTCTGTGTGGGAAGCACGTGAGCGGGCCCAGGATCAGGCTCGGTCCCAGCCTCCATCTTGTGTGACCCAAGGTGCCGCGAGTTACATAGCAATGGGAAATCCATGTGTCCCTACACAATTCATTCTGTGTAGGTGTTAGATAGCTGAACACCGTGATGGAAAGTCTTTGAGTTCCTTGGGCTTGCCTATGCTGTCGGTGCACAAAGATGGTATTACACAAGAAGAAATCAGAGTGCCCAAAAATGGCAGAGTTTCACCCTGCCAAGGACCTCGGCCCACATTTCTACCCTAGTCAGTCAGTGTATTTGTGCCAGACAGGTTAGGCAACGCAATGGGAAGTCATTCTGCGCTCACAGCATAGGCTGTGTCAAGCATGATATTACACATGAGGAAATCAGAGTGCCCAAACATGGCAGAGTTTCACCCTGCGAAGGGCCTCGGCCTACTTTTCTGCCCTACTCAGTCAGTGTATTAGTGTCAGACAGGTAAAAGACCGCTATCGGAAGTCTTTGTGTACTCACAGCATAGGCAAGCCAAAGGAACCCAAGGAAAGTATTAAACATGAAGCAATTACAGTGCCCAAACATAGCAGACTTTCACTCCGCCGAGGACCTCGGCCTCTGCACACACCCTCAGCAATCGTGGGCATAAAGCGGACTCCAATGCTAGTACAGCAGTGAACGTCTCATTTAATTAGTTGCGGTTGCTTTCACCGCTCCAAAGACGGGATTAACCAGGAACAAGTTCCACGGGCCCAACCTGGCGCAGTTGCATTTCCCCCAGGACACACCCTCGGCAATCATAAAGCGAACTCTAATGCTAGTACAGCTGTGAACGTCTCATGAATGCAGTAACGCTCCTTTTGTTTGGCCCAAGCCAGTGCTGCGGATACCTGTGGTAACACGAGAGAAAATACATGTTGCCCAGTGCTGATCCCATGACCCCAAGCAGGAGGAGGAGGTGGCATTACAAGGCCAAGAAACCATGACCAGGACCCGCTATAGTCTGTGTGGGAAGTATGTGAGTGGACCCAGGGTCAGGCTCGGTCCCAGCAAACACCTTGTCTGACCCAAGGTGCCGCGAGTTACACAGCAATGCGAAATCCATGAGTCCACACACTATTCATTCTGTGTAGGTGTCAGATACCTCAATCGACAACGCAAGGGGAAAGCCATCTGCACTCTGCACCCTACCCAAGTCAGTCAGTGTATTTGTGCCAGACAGGTAAAACACCGTTATGGGAAGTCTTTGTGCACCCACAGCATAGGCGAGCCAAAGGAACCCAAAGACAGAATTAAACATGAAGAAATCACAGTGCCCAAACATGGCAGACTTTCACTGCGCCGAGGACATAGGCCTCTGCACACACCCTGAGCAATCGCGGGCATACAGCGGACTGCAATGCTAGTACAGCTGTGAACTTCTTATTAATGCAGTAATGCTCCTCTTGTTTGGCCCAAACCAGTGTCTCAGATAACTGTGATAACATGGGAGAAAATACATGTTGCCCAGTGCTGATCTCTTGACCCCAAGCAGGAGGAGGAGGTGGCATCACAAGGCCAAGAAACCATGACCAGGACCCGCTATAGTCTGTGTGGGAAGTACGTGAGCGGGCCCAAGGTCAGGCTTGGTCCCAGCACCCACCTTGTGTGACCCAAGGTGCCCTGAGTTACATACCAATGGGAAATCCATGTGTCCCCACACAGATAGCTCAACACTGCAAGGGGAAGTCTTTGAGTTCCTTGGGCTCGCCTATGCTGTCAGTGCACAAAGATGGTATTACACAGGAGTAGGAGAAGGAGGACTAATATCCGACAGTGAATGACAAAGCTAATTTCCCCTTTTTTCCAGTGAATGAGAATGCTTTTTTCTCCGGTTGCAGCAAAAAGAATCTTTAGGTTCCGCTGCTCTCCGCCGGTAGAGAAGAGAAGTCTGGGCAAATCCAGGCTTTGTTCATCTTTTTGAGTGTAAGCATGTAGGCACTGGCAGTTGACAGGCGGGTACGCTTATCCGTGATGATTTCCCCAGCTGCACTAAACACCCTCTCTGACAAGACGCTAGTGGCAGGGCAAGCCAGTACCTCCAGGGCGTACAGCGCAAGTTTGTGCCACGTGTCCAGCTTTGACACCCAATAGTTTGACACCCAATAGTTGTATGGAGCAGAGGCATCTCGGAGGCCAGTGGTACTCCCTCACCATTTTTTACAGTGCTCCCTCCAACTCAGCCTTGACTGGGGAGTGGTGACACAGTCTTGCTGGGGAGCCATAAAGCTGGCAAAGGGCTTGGACAGTGTTCCCCAGCCTGCGCTGGACATGCTGCCTGATCTCCGCGCCACCTCTGCTACTTGGCTCTCGGAACTGCACCTTCTGCCACTAGCGCTGTCAGATGGGTAGTTTAGCATCACTTTTTCCACCAGGGTCCTGTGGTATTGCATCACTCTCGTACCCCGTTCCTCTTCGCGAATGAGAGTGGAAAGGTTCTCCTTATACCGTGGGTCAAGAAGGGTGTACACCCAGTAATCCGTGTTGGCCAGAATATGTCTAATGCGAGGGTCAAGAGAAAGGCAGCCTAACATGAAGTCAGCCATGTGTGTCACGGTCCCAATATGCAAGACATGGCTGTCCTCACTAGGAAGATGACTTTCAGGATCCTCCTCCTCTTCCTCCTCCACAGCCCATACACGCTGAACAGATGAGAAGCAAGCAGCATGGGTACCCTCTGCAGTGTGCCCAGCTGTCTCTTCCCCCTCTTCCTCCTGCTCCTGCTCCTCCCCCTCCTCCTCCTCCAAAATGCGTTGAGATATAGACATAAGGGTGGTCTGGCTATCAAGCCACATACTCTCATCCCCCGTCTCCTGTTCCAACCGCAAAGCGTTGGCCTTTATGCTTTGCAGCGAACTTCTCTGCAAGCATAGCAGCGGGATGGTAACGCTAATGATTGCAGCATCACCGCTCACCATCTGGGTAGACTCCTCAAACTTTCCAAGGACCTGGCAGATATCTGCCATCCAGGTCCACTCCTCGGTAAAGAATTGGGGAGGCTGACTACCACTACGCCGCCCATGTTGGAGTCGGTATTCCACTATTGCTCTATGCTGCTCATACAGCCTGGCCAACATGTGCAGCATAGAATTCCACTGTGTGGGCACGTCGCACAGCAGTCGGTGCTCTGGCAGATTAAACCGATGTTGCAGGATCCTCAGGGTGGCAGCGTACGTGGTGGACTTGCGGAAATGTGCGCAGACGCAGCGCACCTTGCCGAGCAGGTCAGGCAAGTGGAGGTAGTTTTTCAGAAACCGCCACCAGATTGAAGACGTGGACCAGACATGGCATGTGTGTGAGGTTGACGAGCTGCAGAGTCGCCAACAGGTTACGGCCGTTGTCACACACAGCCATGCCCGGTTGGAGCCTCAGCGGCGAAAGCCAGAGGGCGGTCTGCTCTGTCAGACCCTGCAACAGTTCGGGAGCAGCGTACCTAAGCTGATTAGTTTCAGCACGGCCTGCTGATGCTTGCCCACCGCTGTCCTGCCGTGCCGTGCGATACCGACTGCTGGCGACGTGCTGCTCACACTTCTTAATTGAGAGGTAGAGGTGGCGGAGGGGGAGGGTTTAGAGGAGGTGGCTTAAACCGCCGCAGATACCAGCACCGAGGTAGGACCCGCTATTCTGGGTGCGGGTAGGACGTGAGCGGTCCCAGGCTCTGACTCTGTCCCAGCCTCCACCAAATTCACCCAATGTCCAGTCAGGGAGATATAGTGGCCCTGCCCGCCAGTACTTATCCACGTGTCCGTAGTTAAGTGGATCTTCCCAGTAACCGCGTTGGTGAGGGCATGTATAGTGTTGTAGGAGACGTGCTGGTGTAGGGCTGGGATGGCACACCGGGAAAAATAGTGGCGACTTCGGACCGAGTAGCGCGGGACCGCGCAGCCATCATGTTTTTGAAAGCCTCCATTTCCACAAGCCTGTACGGCAGCATCTCCAGGCTGATTAATTTGGCAATGTGCACATTTAAAGCTTGTGCGTGTGGGTGCATGGTGGTGTATTTGCGCTTTCGTTCCAACGCTTGTGTTAGCGACAGCTGAACGCTGCACTGAGAGACATTGCTGGATGGCGTGGAGGACAGTGGACGTGAGGGTGTGGGTGCAGGCCGGGAGGCACTCTTGCCTGTGTCCTGAGAGGGGTATTGCATCTGTGTGGCAGGTTGGGGCACAGGGGAAGAGGCAGTAGTGTGACCCGGAGGCAGTGAACAGCCTTCGTCCCACCTTGTGGGGTGCTTGGCCATCATATGCCTGCGCATGCTGGTGGTGGTGAGGCTGGTAGTGGTGGCTCCCCAGCTGATCTTGGTGCGACACAGGTTGAACACCGGTTCGTCGGTCGTCCGCGCTCTCACTGAAAAACAACCAAACCTTTGAGCACCTAGCCCTCTGCAAGGAGGCTTGCCACGAGGGGTTGGTTTGGGAAACAGTTGAGGGATTCTTCCCTCTGGCCCTGCCTCTACCCCTGGCCACTCCACTGCCTCTTCCAACCTGTCCTGCTGCTGCACTTGCCTCCCCCTCTGAAGCCCTGTACTCAGTAGGCTTAGCAAACCAGGTGGGGTCAGTCACCTCATCGTCCAGCTGCTCTTCCTCCGAATCCTTTGTGCGCTCCTCCCTCGGCCTTACTGCCCTTACTACTACCTCACTGACAGACAACTGTGTCTCATTATCATCATCCTCCTCACCCACAAAAAGCTCTTGAGACAGTTGCCGGAAGTCCCCAGCCTCATCACCCGGACTCCGGGAACTTTCCAAAGGTTGGGCATCTGTCACGACAAACTCCTTAGGTGAGAGAAGAACCAGTTTTTCCCACTCAAGGCAGGGACCAGAGAACAGTTCCTGGGAGTCTGCCTGCTCAGAATGTCATTTTCATGGAGTGAGGAGGCTGAGAGGAAGGAGGAGCAGCAGCCAGAGGATTCAGAGTTGCAGTCCCTAAACCGCGAGTAGTGCACTGCATAGAAGACTGGGTGGTCGATACATTGCTGGATGCATTTTCTGCCATCCATGACAGGACCTGCTCACACTGCTCTGTTTGTAATACAGGTCTACCACGTGGACCCATAAATTGTGATATTAAGCTGGGGACCCCAGAAACTTCTCTTCTAATCCCGCAGCAGCCAACTGTGATTCACCAGGACCAAGAAAGCGGCCTGTGCCCACACCCTCATTTGAACGTCCGCGTCCACGTCCTTGACCCTTACCCCTACTCCTCATCATGGCAGATTAAGAATAGAGCACGGCCCAAATAAATTACCCCACTGTACAGCACTGACAACTGGGCCTTAATTCACCGCACACAGAGACTTGCAGATAGCGGAAGCTCTATGATGTGACTTGAAAAAAGTAACCCGCTGCCTTGTGCTGATACCTAAAGGTAATTTACTGCTCACAGAGACTTGTAGATAATAGAGGCTGTGTAGAGTGGGAGAAGACTTTAAAGCCAGAGGATAGTGCTGGTAAGTGCGGCTATCTCAACCCCACCAACGGCAATGGTATTGTGAGACGCTCTGCACAGTGGCTGAGCTGAAATACTTTGTAGTGGCCCGGGTAATATTACAGTACTGTTTGGTGATGAGGCCGCTGTCTACATCACTGCAGACAGAGAACGGTATGAATGAGGTAGTTAGCAGCAGGCTAGGAATTATTTGAGTGCACTTTCCTGGTGAGAGCGGTATTGTACGGCACTGCAGACCGAAAAAAGTCTAACTGAAAGACTGCAAACAGGCCTAGCTGCGTTATACAAAATGGAAGCATTACTACTACTCCCAGCAGGTCCCAAGTAAAATGCACACGGTCAGATGTAGCCCTAAGAAGGAGCTTTTGGGTTTTTGCCAGGAGTATACGGACTGTATAGTGTATATTACTTTCCCTATAGAAGTGTCTGTTGCCCCAACACTCTGCGTCTAATTCACTGCAGACAGAGAACCGTATAAATGAGGTAGTTCGCAGCAGACTAGGAGTAATTGGAATGCACTTTCACGGTGAGAGCGGTATAGTACGGCACTGCAGACAGAAAAAAGTATTACTGCAAGGCTGCAAACAGGCCTAGCTGCATTATGAAAAAATGGAAGCACTACTACTTCTCCCAGCCAGGCCCCAAGTAAAATGCACACGGTCAGATGTAGCCCTAAGAAGGAGCTTTGGTGTTTTTGCACGGAGGATACGGACTGTATAGTGTATATTACTTTCCCTGTAGAAGTGACTGTTGCCCCAACACTCTGCGTCTAATTTACTGCAGACAGAGAACGGTATAAATGAGTTGGTTCTCAGTAGGCTAGGAATTATTTGAGTGCAGTTTCCTGGTGAGAGCGGTATAGTACGGCACTGCAGACCGAAAAAAATCTAACTGAAAGGTTGCAAACAGGCCTAGCTGCGTTATACAAAAATGGAAGCATTACTACTACTCCCAGCAGGTCCCAAGTAAAATGCACACGGTCAGATGTAGCCCTAAGAAGGAGCTTTGGGGTTTTTGCATGGAGGATATGTACTGTATAGTGTATATTACTTTCCCTATAGAAGTGTCTGTTGCTCCAACACTCTGCGTCTAATTCACTGTAGACAGAAAATGGTATAAATGAGGTAGTTCGCAGCAGACTAGGAATAATTGGAGTGCACTTTCACGGTGAGAGCGGTATAGTACGGCACTGCAGCCAGAAAAAAGTATTACTGAAAGGCTGCAAACAGGCCTAGCTGCGTTATACAAAAATGGAAGCACTACTATTACTACTACTCCCAGCAGGCCCCAAGTAAAATGCACACGGTCAGATGCAGCCCTAAGAAGGAGCTTTGGTGTTTTTGCACGGAGGATACGGACTGTATAGTGTATATTACTTTCCCTATAGAAGTGGCTGGTGCCCCAAACACTGCGTCTAATTCTCTGCAGACAGAGAACTGTATAAATGGGGTAGTTCACAGCAGGCTAGGAATAATTTGAGTGCACTTTCACGGTGAGAGCGGTATAGTACGGTACTGCAGCCAGAAAAAAGTATTCCTGAAAGGCTGCAAACAGGCCTAGCTGCGTTATACAAAAATTGAAGCACTACTAGTACTTCTACTCCCAGCAGGCCCCAAGTAAAATGCGCACGGTCATATGTAGCCATAAGAAGGACCGTTGGGGTTCTTGAAGACATGACATCTGCTAACACTTTCCCTATATCAGCAGCAGCAGTTTCCCTATACTCTGTATAATAGACTACAGACTGAGAACGCTATAGCTGAAATGGCCTGCACAGCCCGATATTAAAAAAAATAAATTGTGCACCACTGCTCCCAGCCAGCCACAACAGTAATGCACATGGTCAGATGTAGCCCTAAGAAGGACCGTTAGGGTTCTTGAAGACAGGACCTACGCTAACTCTTTTCCTATATCAGCAGCAGCACTCTCCCTAACCTCTGCCAGTGTGTATCTGAGGAGAGCCGCGGGCGGGAACACTTTAAGTACTGGGCGGTCACTTGATCTCACCAGCCACTCACTGCAGGGGGGTGGGATAGGGCTGGCACGTCACAGGAGGAAGTGCTAATGGCTTCCCCGCATGTCTATTGGCTAGAAAATGGCGCTAAACATGTGGGGAAGGAAGTGGAATTGACCCGAGTACCGCGTGGTGCTAGTCTCGAATAACGAGCATCTCGAGTACCCTAATGCTCGAACGAGCATCAAGCTCGGACGAGTGTGCTCGCTCATCTCTAGTAATTAGCATGTAATAGTATGCCACAAAATGTTTAATGAAGTGGCAGGGGACTGGAGACAAAGGGGGAGGGGGGGGGGAGTTGGGTATAGTAAGAGTTAACAGTGAGCTTAGGGGGTGGAGCTTAGACAGGATGTGAGCAGGGAGTAGAAGGAGGAAGAGAGATAGAAGGAGGCAGCGTGCAGTGGAAGAAGGACGGAGCGGCAGAAGACAAGGAAAGTGAAAGAAAAGTTTTTGGGATAAAGTGACAGGAGCAAGGACGCAAGTTAAAAGAAGATCGGGAGTGAAGAAGAGACAACAGGAGACAGCAGGTGAAGATTCGGAGCACAGAAAGGACGGCAGAGATGGAAGCCCTGCGGGAAAGTATCCAGCAAGCGGTGCGCCAGGACGGGACAGGATGGCTGGAGGAGATCCTGTCCAGCTGCAAAGAAGGCACAGCAGCGCAAGGAAGCGAAGATCAAGAGGCGCAGCAGCGGGGAGCTGAGGTCGGCATCAGGAGCGAGGCACCGCGGGGACGGCCGCAGAGGAGGAAGCAGCCCCCAGCGCGCTTGAGCCCAAGCCCGGTCGCAAAGCACGGGGGCAGAAGATCGAGCCAAATGACTTACGCCAGGGGACCAGAGGAGACACAAAGACACAGCAGGGCGGCAGCAAGGAAGCAAGCCGCCGGAAGAGAGCAAGTGACATTACAGCGGTCACCACCAGCCGGTGGTACGGCGGGAACTAGCAGCCGCGCGGCACCCCCTCCGGGCTCCGGTTCAATCGAGCGGCAGGGGAGAGCAAGCAGGAGCTTGCATAAAGACACAAGGAGACAGCGGCACCTTAGGAGAGAGGTGAACACGCGGGATAGCCGAGCGCTCCCACAAGATGGCGGCCGCGCGCCCCAACAAGATGGCGGTCAGGCGCTCCAGCAGGCGGGCATCAGCATGCTCCCGCAAGATGTCGGCCGCACGTGGTCGCAAGATGGCGGCCACACACGCCAGGATAAAACTAGGCAGTGGGGTAGAGGAGGAGGGAGAAGGGGGAGTAGGCAGCAAGGTAGGGGGGCAAGCTCAGATAGCAGAAGTGGTACAGAGGGGAGGAAGGATCAGTATAGCACTGAAACTAGCGGGGAGAGTAGGGCCAGCAGCATGGGGGCTAGTTCAGGGGGTGCGGAGTTGCATAAGGAGCTAACAGCATCAGGGTCAGATAGCCATCAAAGGGAGTGCAGCACACATAGACAGCGCCGCGGTAATTTGAATATCCGCACATACACAGCCGGCGCTAGCAGGCCCTCAAGGGCCCCTATTTTAAGCCCAATGACACCTCTGTCCCCATATTCGGGTACCACGAGCGCTCAGAGACGTACTAACAGCGCGCCCCCATGCCAACTTCCCCCGCCGGGAGCGCACACCCAACGAGGTTGCTATATAAATCCCCGCTACCTCAACGCCCAAGTTGGGTAGGAGGGCTCCCAGTATCAAGCCCCGTCCCAACGCACCAACAGCAGACGGCAAGGACAGGGTACAAGGCGCAGGCAGCGTGAGAGAGCGAGGCGTGCGCAGCAGGTCAGTAGCAGGCCGGTAGATTTAGAGCAGGGCCCTGCAGGGTACAGCAGCAACAGCAGCATCAGAGAGCGCGCTACGGCTGCAGGCAGCAGGAGCAGCAGCTCTGAAGAGTTACAGCAGTCAGCATGCCAACAAAACTGGTCGGCGCAGCATACAGCACGCCATGACAGGGAGGTGTTACGCCGCAGGAGGCACAACTATTTGCAGGAGAGTTCGGAGAGGAACTACCCTGGAACTTCACACACAGGAAAGGCGCCCGAGGCTCCGCGAGCAACCAGCCGGCAGCCCTTGCCCGGACATGACGGACGTAACAAGAGGGTCACGGCAAGGACCACAACCTTGGCGCAGCCGGAGGTCGGTCGAGCTGGTGAGTCCTCATTTATAGATGCTTGGAAAAATGTGATTTAGTCACAGTTTTGAAATCGCTGTTGAACAAAGTCGAACCTAAAGGAGGGCTTCTAGTGTCCTGTTCGCAAGGGGGCTCGGTCCTGCCTGCGGGTAGCGGTAGAGTTGGCTCAACAGCGAGTGCGGAAAGTGACCCGATTGAAGGTTTAAAATATGCTGATTCGCTGTTTTGTGGGGTTGCCCCTTTTAGGGGTCGGTTTGTCCGAAGAGTTGTTGGAAAAGATTAAGAAAAGTATTTACGTTGATATCTGGTCTTTGTTGTCGGTCGATCATGTGACGGTGGATAAGGAATGCGTTACGGAACGCGGACCTGATAAAAAGGCGAAAATTGCCAAAACGTTTGGCAACTGGTTGCAAGCTTTTCTAATGCTGTCGCATGCGGTGTGTCAACATCAGCCCAACAAGGGCCCGGAGTTGATGGTGTATATGAACACCATTTTCAGTGCGTATAAGTTACACGGCGGTTCTGCTTGGTGGAGATACGATGAGGACTTTCGGCGTCGGGTATCAGGAATGGAGCACATAAGCTGGGCTACCAAGGCCACAGATGTGTGGATCCAACTTATACTGGCGCAACGTCCGGCTAAATCATCCTTTCCAGGGGGAGCCGTGGGTGGCAGTCAACAGCCGCCTGCGGCCTCCCAGCGTCCAAACGGATCATGTTGGCTCTACAATGAAGGGCATTGTAGATTCTATGCTACCTGTAAATTTAGGCATGAATGCTCCATATGCGGAGGGCAACATGCGGCAGTCCGCTGCTTCCGCAAGCAGAGACCTGCTACCTCAGTGGGCGGTGCCAGTGGAGCAGCGCACACCAGTGAAAAGTCAGTACCTGGATCTGTAGCTAGGCAAATACCACAAGAAACAGGAAGCAAAAATCCTTAAGTTAGGTTTTTCGGAAGGTTTCGTGATCCCATTCTCGCACCAACCAGCATCAATTTTTTTTTTTTTTTGCCCCAATTTAAAATCCGCTACAGACAACATCAAGTTAGTACTCGAAAAGCTCTTCAAAGAGGTAGAACTAGGCTGAATGGCCAGCCCGTTTGAAGAGCCTCCATTTGCGAATTTGCGGGTGTCTCCATTGGGACTCGTACCCAAGAAAGAAACCGGCAAGTTCCGCTTAATACACCATCTATCCTTTCCTGACGGTTTGTGAGTGAACGACGGAATATCAAAAGAGCAAGCTGCGGTTGCATAAACGTCGTTTGATTGTGCTATTCGGCTAGTCAGATCAGCGGGCAAGAACGCGCATTTGGCTAAGGCGGACATCGAGTCTGCTTTCCGGCTGTTGCCCGTCCACCCGGATTGCTTTCATTTGCTGGGGTGCAGAGTTAATAACCGTTTTTTCATAGACATGTGTTTACCCATGGGATGCTCAATCTCTTGTTTCTTCTTCGAGTTCTTCAGCTGATTCCGAGAAAGGATGCTCAGGTACGAGACAGGCATCTCATCAGTAATACATTATCTGGACGATTTCTTGTTCATCGGTTCCCAAACATCCGGCGATTGCGCGTTGTTGCTTAACACTTTTCGTAGACTCATGCGCCGGGCAGGCGTTCCGTTGTCAGAAGAAAAAACCTTGGGCCCGGTCACATGTTTGACGTTCCTCGGTATCGAAATTGACACAGTCGACATGGTTTTCAGGCTTCCGGCGGACAAGGTTGACCGGCTGCACCGAGCGGTCAGCGAGATAGCGGTTTGCAAAAAGGCCACGTTGCACCAGATCCAAGTGCTGTTAGGTCTACTGAACTTTGCGTGTAAAGTCATCGCCATAGGGTGAGCCTTCTCAAGACGGCTGTCCCTGGCGATGGCGGGAGTGCGTGAACCTCACCATTTCGTCAGGATAACGCGGGGAATCAAGGCAGACCTACATATATGGAGGGTGTTTTTACAATCATTCAACGGGCAGGTCGTGTGCCCGAGGGATGATTGGGCGGGCACGGACCTCAGTGTGCTTGCGGATGCGGCGGGATCAGGAGGTTTCGGTGTTATCTTTAAAAATCATTGGTGCAGGGAACCCTGGCCAAGGTTATGGTGTGAAAAACAATGGACACGGAACATTACGTTACTGGAGTTTTTTTCCGTTGGTGGTCGCTCTGGAGCTATGGGGCTCCGAGTTACGGGATTGTAAGTTGTGCTTTTGGTCGGACAACGTGGCAGTAGTCAATACGATCAACAAACAATCGTCAAGTTCACAACCAGTGTTAGTCTTGGTGAGGCATGTAGTGCCTACATGCCTTCAAAGGAATATTTATTTGAGAGCGAGACATGTCCCAGGTCACAAAAATGGCGCAGCTGATGCACTCTTTTGTTCACAGATGGAGTTGTTCAGGGAGCGGCACCCGGGAGCGGACGTCGAGGGGGTACGCTGCCCTCCTTTCTTGTGTTTCTTGTGGAGTCTGGCAGAGGAGAGTTGCTAAAGCTGGTAGAAAAATCAGTGGCTGGCACGACATGAAGGAGTTACAATGCGATTTGGGCGACGTGGCTGACATTCGCGGATAATCGGGTGGTAGGAGGCGACAGAGCTCGCTCAGCCACGCTGGATATGTTAACTGGCTTGCGGTCAAAACGGGCATCGGTCGGTTTAGCGAAAAAGCACTTATCGGGAGTTGCTTTTTTTATTGAGGTTGCATAACATTCATGATATCACCAAGGATTTTGTGTTTAGACAAATCATCCGCGGTTGGAAAAAAGATGGTACGAGCAAGGATAACCGGCGGCCTATTACGTTTGAGCTGCTGGTGAAACTTTTAAAGGCCTTAGAGGCCATTTGTTCGGACGGTTCGGAAACGTTATTTCAAACGGCTTTTTCCTTAGCGTTTTTTGCGGTATTGCGCGTTGGCGAGTTAGTCTCTGCCAGTAAAAACAAGCAAGGAGGCCTGTTAACAAGCGACGTTATATTCTATGGCGGCAGCCTAAGAGTGCGTGTCAGAAAGTCTAAAACGGACATTTATGGGTGAGGGGAATGGATCACGATCAGTAGATTGGGCACCAGATGGTGCCCAGTGGATATGGTCCGCCGGTATATGGTAACGCGTGAACCCAGTGGCCAGTTTCTGGCCCATTCATCGGGCCCCCCTTTAACCCGTTTTCAATTCACAGCGGTTTTACGGTCGGCGTTAAAATTTTCGGGTTTGGTCCCAAACGAGTTCGGCACCCATTCTTTTAGAATTGGAGCGAAGACCACGGCAGAAGCACATGGTATGAGCGAAGAAGGCTTAAAACGCTTAGGCAGTTGGAAGTCGCAAGCCTACAAGTCATATGTCAGGCCAGATCTAATTGCGTTATAGGCCATTAAGGCTCAGATTAATGGTGAGTTTGGTTTATATGGTAGTCAGAATGGGTAGGTTTTTCCTGTTGTCTGTTTCGTTTCAGCCCCGAAGCCATGGAAAGTATGGATAATTGGACACTCGTTTGTGTACTGGGCGGAAAAGAGGGCAGCTGTACGGCCATTGGGAAAAAATCTAGGCCTGGCCGGAACAGAAGTAAGGTGGCTGGGAATCTGGGGACTACAATGGCACAGGTTGTTGCAAGTGGTTATGCGCATAAGCAGGTGGACCCCCCATAAGGTAATTCTGGTCGTACACGCAGGGGGGAATGACCTAGGAAAAGTCAAAATGAACGAGCTTATTGTGCTGATGAAACAGGATTTACTAAGATTTCGTGACTGTTTCCAAGACTCTATACTGGTGTGGTCGGATATTATAGCTAGACGCTGTTGGAGAGGTGCGAGAAACATGGAGGCTATCGAAAAAGTCTGGAAGTTGGTCAACCAAAAAATGTCAAATTTCATGAAGGCGATGGGGGGGCATCGCTGTGCGCCATTGGGAGCTGGAGGACAAGGAAAGAGGAGCTTTGAGGGAGGATGGGGTTCACCTCAATGAAGTAGGTTTGGACACTTTCCTTTCAGGTTTGCAAGACGGGGTTGAGTCTGCGCTATGTAGGGTTAGTGAGGTGGGGCGGTAAGTGCCGTAGGCAATACGGCACATCCCGCGTGGCCGGGAGTTTCCCATGCCGGAGACGGAAAAGGAAGGTTTGCAGGCCTATGGAGATTTGGGCCTCCAAACTTCCTTGGGGCAGTTAAAGTGTTAGTACAGCTAGGCATGGGAAGGGTTCTTAATTTTATAAAAAGTGATTTAAAGTTAAATATAAATAAAGCTGTGGCCTACCCCACGTTTTACAGCAAGAAGTTGTAGAGGGTTTTATTTGTTAAGGTAAGCGAACAATCAAGTTGTTTTGTCTCCAGTCTAGTATGCCACAAAATGTTTAATCAAGTGGCAGGTGACTGGAGACAAAGGGGGAGAGTTGGGTATAGTAAGAGTTAACGGTGAGCTTAGGGGGTGGAGCTTAGACAGGATGTGAGCAGGGAGTAGAAGGAGAGAAGGAGGAAGAGAGATAGAAGGAGGCAGCGTGCAGTGGAAGAGGAATGGAAGACACCCTCCCACCCGCCCTGGAGGGAAGAGGGGATAAGTGAGAGGAGTGAGGTTTGTTAGGTTAGGAAGTTGTCACAGCTAAGGTTAGGCCGGGAGTTTCCCATGCTGGAGACGGAAAAGGAAGGTTTGCAGGCCTATTGAGATTTGGGCCTCCAAACTTCCTTGGGGCAGTTAAAGTGTTAGTACAGCTAGGCATGGGAAGGGTTCTTAATTTTATATAAAGTGATTTAAAGTTAAATATAAATAAAGCTGTGGCCTACCCCACGTTTTACAGTAAGAAGATGTAGAGGGTTTTATTTGTTAAGGTAAGCAAACAATCAAGTTGTTTTGTCTCCAGTCTTAAAATGACAGGAACTCACCTGCAACACAGTGCAGTCACTGGTTCCCTGTAGCAAACATGAGACCCAGAGCGGCTACCGCGTAGATCATACTCCACACACAGAAGAGTTTCTCTATACTGCGCAGATGCGAGAGTGCGATACATCTCACGATGTTAGATGGATCTCAACTACGTCGTGGCCAGCGTGTAATGCTCATGTCTCCTACCACATAAGGTATTAGATATCAGTCCAATGCGGGGGTCACCTGCACTGCGCTTGCGCGGGACTACGGTAACTCTCGCGATACCTTATAGATGTCATCCACAACCATTTGAGTGTATAGTGCGCATATCGCATAATCTGCCTGATGTCTTTCCACTAGCAAGGGATCTATATACTGCAGCCATCGGTTGCCATGGAAAGTAACCAAACCCTCGTACAATACTGCAGATTACCAACAAATAGGGACAATCAAAATTGGTCATCAATCTTATTGCATCATAATGCAATAACACATGAATGTCTTAAATACTATGCAATATTTATGATATTTTGGAGCTGGGACAAGTTGAACCTGCACACCTGATCCAAACCTCACACCTTAAGGTGTATTTGGCTGAGTGCTGCTGCCACTATATTTTTGTGAGGAACCCCATATTTATGTGCAGACAAGATGGCTGCTCTCATAGTCATGTACAGATAAGATGGCCAACCCCATAGTCATGCACAGACAAGATGCCCCCCCCATAGTCATGTACAGACAAGAAGCTCCCACATAGTCATGTACAGACAAGATGGCCGCCCCCATATTTATGTACAGACAAGATGGTTGCTCTCATAGTCATGTACAGACAAGATGGCCAACCCCATAGTCATGTACAGACAAGATGGTAGCCCCCATAGTCATGTACAGACAAGATGCCCACCTCCATAGTCACGTACAGACAAGATGGCCACTCCCATAGTCATGTACAGACAAGATGACCACCCTTATATTCATGTACGGACAAATTGGCTGCTCTCATAGTCATGTACAGACAGAACAATAAAAAATTCTACAATCAGAAAATAAAAACAGTTTAGGAAAATGTTTTTCTATCTGGTTTTAATTAACACAAGAAAACTTTGGTGATCTAGTCCCTTTTAAGAGAATCTGTCAATATATTTCTGCTGACCTATCTGAGAGGAGTACAGGCCAGTGACAGAGTCGCAGGTCGCTTACTTCTCTTTTAGATGCTGCACATAAAATCAGCATTTGTCTGCTGCAGAAGAAGACCAGAAAGTAGTCCCTTCAATAGTGTGCTCAGACCGTGTAGTCTGCGATAATCATGAGCTATGGCTTCTCCCTCAACCTCCACTGCAGTGTAGGGAGAAGAATATTAACCGCTTAGTGACCAAGCCTGTTTGCGCCTTAATGACCAGGCCAAATTTTGCAAATCTGACATGTGTCACTTTAACATGGAAAAACACCAGAAAGGCTTTGCATATCCTAGCGATTCTGACATTGTTTTTTTGCCACATGTTGTACTTCATTTAGGCGGAAAAAATAGACCGATAGAATTTGTGTTTATTTATTAAAAGCGCCAAAATTGGGAAAATTTTGAAAAAAATCTTCATTTTTTCACATTCCCAACTGCAATATCTTAAATATGTGCAAACATAATATAGAAATTTTTGCTAAGATTTATATTTCCACCAGTTTACTTTATTTTGGGCACACATTGAAAAAACTTTCTTTTTTTTTTAACCATTTAGGAGACGTACAAATTTAACATTACTTTTTAGCATTTTGAGGAACACTTTGTTTTCCTACACCAAGCCAAGATTGGAAAGGCTCATGAGTGTCAGAATAATAGATACCCCCACAAATGACCCCATTTTAAAAACTACACCCCTTAGTGTATTCACTGAGGGGTGTCATGAGTATTTTGACCCCACAGTTTTTTTTCAGGAATTAATTCAATTTAGAGGCGAAAAAGTAAAATTTCATATTTTTGCAAATCTGTCATTTTAAAGACATATTTTTTTTTTCCTATAGTTTACATGAAAATGAGGATTTATACCGCAAAATGGATACCCCTATTTCTCCCGTGTTCAGAAATATATCCATTGTGGCCCTAATATTATATCTGAGTCCACAAAGGGCCCCAAAATGAAAGGAGTAGTCAGTGTCTTTCAAAACAGAAATTTTGCTTGAAGTCCTTTTAGGCCTCATAGCACACATGTAGAGTTCTTGAGCGCCCAAAACCATAGAAAACCCCCACAAATGACCCCATTTTGAAAAGTAGACCCCTTAAGGAATTTATCTAGGGGTGTACTGCATATTTTTACCCCACAGTTTTTGAATGAATTCAAGCCAAGCAAAAGGAAAAAATTGTGATTTTCGTTTTTTCGGCAATTCTGTCATTTTAAAAACCGCTTTTTTTGTACAGCACACATATGAATGAAGACTTGCAACCAAAAATGGATACCCCTGTTTGTCCCGTGTTCAGAGACATACCCATTGTGGCCCTAATCTTATGTCTGGATGCACAACGGAGCCCAAAATGAAAGGAGTAGTCAGTGGCTTTTAGAACATAGATTTTGCTTGAAGTCCATTTAGGCTCCATTGCCCACTTGTAGAGTTCTTGAGCGCCCAAAACCATAGAGAACCCCCACAAATGACCCCATTTTGAAAACTAGACTCCTTAACGAATTTATCTAGGGATGTCCTGCATATTTTACCCCACAGTTTTGGAATAAATTCAAGCAAAGCAAACAGAAAAAATTAGGTATTTTGTTTTTTTGGCAATTCTGTCATTTTAAAAACAGCTTTTTTTGTACAGCACACATATGAAGGAAGACTTGCACCCCAAAATGGATACCCCTGTTTGTGCTGTTTTCAGAAATATACCCATTGTGGCCCTAATCTTATGTTCGCATGCACAACGGGGCCCAAAATGAAAGGAGTATGGGTAATGAGTAAGGAGTAATGAATCGGTGGCTTTCAGAACATAGATTTTGCTTGAAGTCTTTTTAGGCCCCATTGCCCACTTGTAGAGTTCTTGAGCGGCCAAAACCATAGAGAACCCCCAGAAATGACCCCATTTTGAAAAATAGACCCCTTAACGAATTTGTCTAGGGGTGTACTGTGTATTTTAACCCTACAATTTTTGAATAGATCTAGGCAAAGCTGTAGGAAAAATTACGATTTTCATTTTTTGGGCTATTGCGTCAATTTAAAAACTGTTTTTTTTTGTACAGCACACATATAAATGAAGACTTTCACCCCAAAATGGATACCCCTGTTGGTCCCGTGTTCAGAAACATACCCATTGTGGCCCTAATAGACTTACAGGACCCATGGCTAGGCCTACAATGAAAGGAATACCCGTTGGATTTCAGGGTACAACTGAATAAATTCCAGGCCCCATTGCCCACTTATAGAGCCATTGAGCGGCCAAAACTATAAAGAACCCCCACAAATGACCCCATTTTGAAAACTAGACTCCTTAGCAAATTCATCTAGGCATGTACTGCGTATTTTGACTACACAGTATTTGAATGAATCTAAGCAAAGCAGAAGGAAAAAGTTACGATTTTCAATTTTTTTGGCAATTTTTTAAATTTAAAAACTGTTTTTTTTGTACAGGGTACATAGGAATGAAGACATTCACCCCCAAATGGATACCCCCGTTTGTTCCGTGTTCAGAAACATATCCATTGTGGCCCTCATCTACTTACAGGACCCATGGCAAGGCCTATAAAGGAGGGAACACCCGTTGGATTTCAGGGCACAACTGAATAAATTCCAGGCCCCATTGCTTATTTGTATGGAATAAAAATTGACTCCCTAAAAATCCCCCCCCCCCCACACACACACACATACACTCCGCGCCCTTTTCGGCGTTCGCAAATCTTAGATAAAAGTAATAATGTGAACTGTGTAGTATTTCCGAAGACAGGGGTAATTACGGAGGCTGGTTGAAATGGGCCCATGGGGCAATAAAACCATGTATCCCCCCTCCTCTCATGCTTTTTGGGGGTCATTTCTTGACCTAAGTGGTGGGTATGGGGTGTAAAAAGTGGCGTTCCGTGAGTCTCCGTAAGCTTGCGGAGGTGCGGTGGTCTCACACAGAAGGCGCTCAACAAGCTGCTCCTGGAACTGCATGAAGGCGAACGTTCCCGGGGCTTCTTGTAAAATACGTATTACAGGTAGCGGTCTGAATAACGCCGTGCTCACGCAGCGGATCTCATCTGTGAGCCCGGCTGTGACCCTGTGTACGGCCGCGTAATGTACTGCGCATAACTGCCTACTCACACAGGCGGTCATGTGCAGTACACCTTTTTTGTTGTTTGCATTTCCCAAACCCTCGCTTAGCGATGACGCGGGTACCCGCAGCCCGTATACAACGTAGTTGCGTATGGGCAGCGGGTATATCCGCGACCATGGAGCACAATAGGCTCTATGCTGCGGATAGCCACGGTAAAATAGAACCTGCTGCGTTCTCTTTTCTGCGAGTGGATTACGCAATTTCAACCCACTAATGTGAGCGGAATTGTGTAATCCAATGCGATTGATCTGCGTATTACCGCGGATCAGACGCATGCGGAATCCGTAATTTCTATCCTGTAGTGGAAACCCAATATATATTTATATGGATCGGTGGGCCTTGGCAGTAGACCGTTGTCAATTTAACATTCTGTATACATATTTGCTTTCTGTCTTGCTACAAATATAATGTTCTTACAGTTATGCAATAGGTACTTCCGCTCATATGAAAATATCTGTTTTATAACTCTGCTGACATGGGGAAGCCAACATGAAACCAATCTATATATATATCTATTTTTCCGACTGTTCGTGCCTTTAGGAGAAGTATAACTCAGACATAGATAACCGCAGTCTGAAACAGCTACCGCAATAATTTCCCCAGCAATTTTACTGGAAACAGACGCGAATAACATGAAAGGTCTATGCTATTTTTAACTCATGATGTAACAACCAATCATATCGAAGGAACCACACGTGGGTCTAAGACAACCCACTCATCTAATCCACCACCTGATGGCCAATCACAGATGACCGGAGGATGGAAGAATTGCAAGATGCTTATCCAATAATTAAACAATACGTTGTATCTATGTAATCTTTGACCTGCCCAGATGGGCGGATATGTTAAACTCTTTTAAAACAGGCTACGCGCCCAACAATAAAGTAGAATTGAGGAAGCTATACATGCTGAACCTGTGTCAGTGTGAAAACTTCTTATGCGCATATAATCAATTCAGAATTTAATATGGAAGGGTGTAAACATTCCAAATTGAGTAAGCCGTGATTCCACAAAGGAATTCCACGTCAGCTGGCACCCCAGATGGGACGTGATCGATAGGCTCCAAAGAGCTCGGACACAAGGCACGGACATAAACAACCTTGGACTTAGCGGGCCCACCAAATCATCAGAACACGGTAAGATAAATTAGTTATCTATACCTGTGTGGCTAACTCCAAGCTTGCCTATGTGCCGTGCAAGGCCGATAGATTTGGAACCGCACGACAGGTATTTCTTTAAGTCTCGATCACGTGATAAGAACCTGTCATAAGATATAAAGGAATGTTTACATGCCTGTTGTTTTGAGAGTACTGGTCGAGTGGCGAGGTCAATAAGCTGCCCTAAGGGGAGGGAATGACCCTGCACAGGCGTCCCTATTACTTGGGTCAGGTTTGGTTACAAAACCTAAAAGTAAGGGACCTGTGAGGGTAGTTTGACTAAGGTGTTCCTGCTCTGGTCTGGTTTGGTTACAAAACCTAAGAGTCAGGGAACTGTCAAACGTCTGGACAGGTATCGCTACTTCGGTAAAGTCGGTAAAGGCTTCGGGAGAAAGTGAACTGCCAGACCGGATCCCGAGGGGCAGTAAGACTAAAACCAGCCGTACTGGTGCTCTGTCTATTTGTGTGTGTCCACAAATTTGTTTATCGTTTGAATGTTCATGAGTGGATCCCTCTGAGGGTAGATTATTAAACTGTGTAGCGACAGAAAGGCTAGAGACTCTAGGGCGGGGCATATTATGCCCAGCGTCTGAGAAGACTTCTATAATCATGAATCTGGCTGCCATGATTGAAATTGAAAGGCAACAAACATTGTACCAAGGTCAATTCTTACACCCTCCAGGAAAAAGTATGGAAGGGGTTATCATTGATTAATCAAGCAATCTTTCTGTGTGTCCCACCTGTCTTTTATATAAAGCTAGTGTGCTTGTCTGTTGTGTAGAGCTAATCCTGCTGAGTTGTTATATACAAATAGTTTGTTTGTCTATCATATAGAATTAGTATCAGTCCTGCTCAACTGCAAGAAGGGATTGTCGACAGTGAGAACGCATTGGCTGGGTTATAGCCAAGATTAATACACCGTACACAGCGGCGCGCTGTGGGTTTGGACTTTGTAGGTTGCATGTTCATTATTGGATCCCTTCTAGTAAGGCAGACTACTAAACTGTGTTGCTGTTGAATTGTTAAACGTTAAAAGTATAGGCTTGTGCCCGTAATTGTTTAGGGAAAGAAAAAAAAAAGAAAAGCTGCTAACTTCATTTAAAAAGAGGAAGTGCTGTAACTCTTAATAGAAGCAAAGCAAATTCATGTGCTGTGACAATAACTACTGTTCGTATGTTTTGTTATGTAATCTAATCTTTGTTATACGTCCGTCATACAAATGTAAAAAGTTATATGCCACTCACATCCTGAGGGGGCTCTTAAGAATGCAAACTGTAACAAACTGCATAGCCCACCATGCCCACAAGAAAATACATCTATGTTTGCCATGTCCCCAATTCAATTGTAACCACATACAATGTTAGGTGGTCACCGCTGTGAACACATTAGTTATACATTAGACGTTAGAATTTCCCTAAATGTCAGTCAGAGGAAGAGAAGGCGGGCTGAAATGGCGTCTGTATCAACACATGCCAAGGACGCCAGCGTTCGATATAACAGTTGAGTTGTATAACAGTTCAGTAAATAGGGTGAATTGCAGTACATTACCAATCAGATGGAGATGCCCGGCATCTAAGACTGCATCTGCCCGGTCGCCGGAAGTCTGGGACAAAAACTGTTGTAAAAGTAAAAATTAGCCACGTTCTCCCTTGTAATCCTATCTCTGGGCTTTCACGGGAGCGAGAGATTTTAAAAAGAGGAAGTTACTGATTCTGCAGTCCTAAGGAAGTTAAATTTAGATAGTTTAAACTGGTTTGAATAGTTAAATTTAATAAACGTTAAAATAAAGTACAGGGAGTAAGGTGTAAAGGAAGTAAGTTGCTGCAGAGAAGCCGAAGAATGGGAAACAAGCAGGTAACAATAAGGCCAGGTATCCACAGGAGGAACGGGGTAGATTGACCCGTAATTTGTAAAATGTAAATTGTGTGATGCATAAGACTTTATCTTTATTTGGTTGTGATGTGTATCCGAGGACTGCTAACGTTGAATGAGAAAATAAGGAAGTAAGTGATTAGCCAAATTCAGAGGGGTGGAGCTAGATGATGCAAGAACACGTCTCTTATCCAAGGAGGGGGTGAGAATCATAGATAGTCAGAAGAAAAAGTTTTGTTTTTTTCTCCTGTCCCAAACTCAGCTTTCCACGGTTCCTGACAAATTATGGGACACCCACAAGACAGGCATAGGGAAATTGAATATATCCACCATGATAATATATACGAGACCCAGATACACACCCCTGGGTCAAACAGTATCCCCCTAGTTTAAAAAAAAAAAAGGGGGTGAAGGGTCAGCCACGCATGTTAGGTGCTGTGTGCTGATGCTTTGGAAAAACTGCCGACCGGCCACAATTTCACTGTTAATTTCCCTTGCAGAAGGCTTGGAGGCCTCCAAAGACTAACCAAGTTCTGCAAGAAAGGTTGTTCCCCTGGCCAGGCCATACCTGTACATACACCCGTTGCCAAATTCCGCACCTTTTTTGGCCTTGTTTCATACTGCCGCCCATACGACAGTATTGACACAAAAGCACAGAGGACAACCACGACCACTGAGATACTACTCCATGAGGTTAGATCCAGTGGCTCGAGGAGCTCACTCATCTGCTTGTGCGGTGGCAGCAGTACAGGCAATGGTTGACAAATCTTCTAAGTTGGTATTGGACTACCCCCTAGTGGTCCACACCCCAAATGACATCCAGAACATACTCATGCAAGTGCAACCCAAGCACTTATCTCTGGCCTATTAGATCCGGCTACAATGTGCTCTTTCCATGCCTCCCCCAATATTTCTTTCCGATGTTGTACTACCTTGAACCCGGCTACTCTTCTTTTAATCAGGTATTCCGGTTCAAACGGGGGAGGTGAGGCATAGGTGATCTGAGTATGGCAGATCAGCTATTTTTTAAAATTTTTTAAGATTCTGTGGAACAAAATTCTGACAAAAACTGTTATTAGAATACACTGTTAATGATGCATATTTTGAGGTTTCCTTTGTAGATGGTACCAGGGTGAGGATTGATGACTCCGAACCAGATATGCAGAGGTCACACAACAAGATGTCCTAAACGCAGAAGCTCTGCCTCCGCATGTCTCAGGGCAAGAAGCGGAACCGGAGGCCCTCACTGAGGCGTGTGGAGTGGTAGAAGGTAAGACGGCAACTCTTTACACTGACTCCTGGAATGCATTTGGCATAGCTCATGATTATGGCCCAATATGGAAGGCCAGACAGCTTGTTATCTCAGTAGGACAGCCAATTAAGAATGGTGCAGCGGTGCAGAGTCTCATGGAAACCCTACTACTACTACCTGGCAATGGAGAATTCACACCGATTTCTACAATGGAGAAGCGAGAGATGACACCCTCGCCGACAACACAGCAAAGGCAGCGGCCTTCAAGCCGTGGAAGAAAGAAGAATAGATACTGACAGCATGAGTCAGTGATAAAGACTTTGGACTTTGATAAAAACTTTGGACTTTGATAAAGACTTTGGACTTTGATAAAGACTTTGGACTTTGATAAAGACTTTGGACTTTGATATGTCAAGGACTTTACAGTTACAAGTCAATGAGGAAGGAAAGCAAAATGGGCTAAAAGACGGGAGCAACAGAACGGGACAGCGTATGGCGAACAATCAACAGAACTTGCCTACAGAGGTCCCTGTCCCCCAAGATGGCCCAACTGGTACTCAGAATCAAAAGCAGCGATTACGTCGACACTGAACAAGAATGGGTGACACCTAGGTTCTCTGTAGCTGCTGCATCATTTGTCCAGTTAGCATGATCTTTGCCATATGCGAGTCAGGACAGAAGTAAGGTGGCCATATAACACTTGCCTTGACCACTCTACCCATTTCAGAGATTGCCAATTTGACCACATTCAGCTCACACCTGTTGGGGAGTATGAATATGTGCTTGTTGTTGCTCCAGTCTTTTTCAGGTTGGAGGCCCACCCTGATACTAAAGTAAATGAGCAGATAACCACACAGAAGCTCATGAATGAGGTAATCTGCAGATACAGGGTACCGGAAGTGAATGAGGTAAACGAAGGTACACACTTCATAGGTAAAATAATGTCAGACAGCATTGAAGATAATGAGGTTACCCCCAATAGTTACTTTATCTCGATCCAACTCTGCTGTGTTCTGTAGTTATCCTGTCATGTTGGTCTACCCTTGTTTCCTGCATAGGTACGACGGCTCTTTCCAGTCTTGTCACTAGGTAGTGTAGGGTCAGGGTAGGCGGCCTGGACGTGTTCACCATCCGGACTATCTCCAGGAGGGACATTGGCGTGGGTGAAGATCAGGGAGTCCCACGCCGTGCGTACCTGTGCATACTACTAGTATTGTAACATTATACTAGAGCGAGAAGAGAGACCCCTGGTGGTAGTTTGGACCTACACGTGTACATTGACGTCATAAGACAGCCAAGGGAGGTACCTGACAAGTTTTTAAAAAAAAATTTCCTGATCATTATGGTAAATAAAATGTTGGCTGGATTAATTATGTTTATTATAATTAGCAGTAGTTTATAAATTATACTAGAAACGCCTTATAGGGACTAGTCGACCAATAGGACCTACCTTGACTATGACTTTTCAAGATAGAATGGCACTAGGTACGATTTTAGCCAAAAAAGGGGTGTGTCTGTAAGATGATAGGGGAGACTTGTACCTACATTCCAGGCAAAACGTGACCCGCAGGTAAAGACGCAGTTGCCATTAAGAAGCTGACCGCACTGACTGAAAAGAGCTAACCTTAGTCTGTTTTCCTCAGTAAGGTACCTATCAGGAGAAGGGAAAAATATAGAAAAAATAAGTTTTAAAACATTGTGTATTTAGAACACTGTGATAGGTTTTCACTAAGATTTTGCTTTATTTTATCTGCAGTGCACTCTGCTCATGTCCACGCAACATACCGGTGTTACAACGCCCGTGGTCCTGTTACCTTGCGGCCTCTGGAAAAGGGAAGTGGGAATAATCACCTTGTAGCTTTTTCCTTCCAGATTGATATATATGATCATGCACTTACTAATGAGACAAAGGTTCAGTCATGTTGACCAGTAATTAGATAGTCCTGATTTTGCACTCTTTGTCGATGAATCGAGGTAGCGTTAAGAAGGCGGGTTCTACACAAGTTATGCAGTGTTTACCTGAAATAGTAAAAGTCGCACCTCTCCTAATCTAATGCCTCGAGATCCCAGGTGATAGCCTAGACCTCCATATGTCCATGAACCCACAAACTTTGAATTAGAACCCACACCTAGGTATCAGAGGGGCATTTGCAGCCTAGGCGACAGTTGTGAAAGACCGCCACTCTACTGAGTTTTCAAAACGTTCTACACAAGAGTTTATCCTGATAAGGAAGTTATTAATTATATTTGTCACCTTTATAGTCATCCTAATTTCTGTTTGTCATTGCATACAGTGTATTCCGACCCTGATGACTGCCTGGTCCACCTGTCTCACTACGATGTCCAACAAAAAGCCCACTGTCAGCGCAAACGTCATCATCATGGATCCAGAATACGATGATGACGAACCATCCTATACCCCCATGACAGCAATGGCTCCAGTGTACAACACAATGCGAGTCTAGGGTCAGCGGTGGGGGTGGGACGGAGCAGGGCGAGTTTAGTGAAACAGATAGTTTCAAGGGGGGTCTGTAGTGGAAACCCAATATATATCTATATGGATCGGTGGGCCTTGGCAGTAGACCGTTGTCAATTTAACATTCTGTATACATATTTGCTTTCTGTCTTGCTACAAATATAATGTTCTTACAGTTATGCAATAGGTACTTCCGCTCATATGAAAATATCTGTTTTATAACTCTGCTGACATGGGGAAGCCAACATGAAACCAATCTATATATATATCTATTTTTCCGACTGTTCGTGCCTTTAGGAGAAGTATAACTCAGACATAGATAGTCTGAAACAGCTACCACAATAATTTCCCCAGAAATTTTACTGGAAACAGACGCGAATAACATGGGAGGTCTATGCTATTTTTTTTTTTTTTTTTTATAAATGTCTTTATTGCACAGATCAGGTTACACAAATAGTTATGTCATAAATTGGTTAGAATCCTTTTTTTCTTTGTATGTATGTGTTAGTCCTAACCTGCTTTTTTTTCTTTTTCTTTCACTTACTAAAAAAAACATAACAAACTAAACTTTAAACATATAGTTGACATACATTAACTCAGACTCTCGATCTACTACGACCACCTATATTTTTGGTCTACTGACCTGTGTGTTGAGGATCTTCAAGTTTATGGAGGCCTCCCGCGTCCACGGCACAACTCATGTGTCACCCTAAACTGGCATCTCCCCAGCTGCCATCTGTTCCTGGAACCAGCAAGTGTAGCTAAAGCAGTCCCTCAGTTTATCTTTTACCCTTTGTGGTAGTTGTTGGATAAAGCTCTCCCAAGTTTCAAAGAAGGCTTGTACCTTTTTTTCCTTGAATAATGATGTTTCTGCCCAGTCCATTTGGAACAGGAATGCTAGTTTGTCCAGAAACAATCTGAATGGGGGCCCTGTTGGCTGAATCCATGTTTGCAATATGGCTTTCTGTCCTGCTGCTGCTATGAAGTGTAGTAGTTTTCTTACGCCTCTTGTGCAGTGGTATGTTTCTGGGTCTAGATATCCAAATATTGCCCATATCGGCTCTTGTGGGCAGAAATTCGTTAGGTGTGCTTTTGTATATTCTCCTATACGTGCCCAGAAGGCTTGTATTATGGGGCATGTCCACAAGCTGTGATATAGATTTGCATGAGGTCTCTGGCATTTGAAGCATTTTGAGGTGGTGTAGATTCCCATGTGGAATCCTCTACTTGGGGTTAAGTATGATCTGTGGACAATCTGCAGTCTCATTTCCAGAAACCTTGCCGATGGCAGGAATCTGTGTGCTGCGGTCAGGGATTTCATTATCAGTGAGGGTGTGAATTCCGGGTTGTCCACAGCCCATTTGCCCACCCCCGGATCAATATCGTCTTCCTCTCTCATGTTTCGTATTGTTCTATACAGCTTGGAGATCATGCCCCTTGGCCCTGTTCTCCTAGTGGTCCATGTGTCCCCTGTCTGTTTCCAGTCACTTTCTCGGAATTTTGGTATAAGTTCTGTAATGTAGTGCCTAGCTTGTAGGTATGAGAATAGTGGGACTCTAAGTTCCGGGTATTTTTGTTTCATTTCGTCATATGTTAAGATCCGTCTTTCTCTTGTGTGTAGTAGTTTGTCTATTGAGTGTATTCCCTGGGTCTCCCATTCCGTGAAAATGTTATGGGGTTTACCGTTTTGGAAGTCTGGGTTGTCTATTAATGATATGTGTGGTGATATTAGTGGTGAAGTTTGACTGTCTTTACGCAATTTGTTCCACGTCTTCCAAGCTGTTAGTATCAGGGGATTCCTTTTGATCTTTTCTGGGAGTTCCGCATATGTGCGGTGTAGAATGTTCTGGAGTTTAACTGGGCTGGCCATTTCCTGTTCTAGGGGTTTGTTTGTAAAGTATGTCCTGGAGTGGATCCAGTCGTGGATGATTCGTGCCTGTGCTGCTAAGTTGTAATCTCGAACGTTAGGTAAGTTGGTTCCTCCATTCTCTCTGTGTTTGTGCAGTGTTTTAAGCGCAATACTGGGTCTTTTCCCCCCCCATATAAATTTCCTGTATAGATAGTTAATTTTCTTTATATCTTTTAGTCTTAAGAGTATGGGCAACGTGTGTAGTATATATAGTAAGCGTGGGAATTCTATCATTTTTATTAGGCTAATCCTCCCCAGGAAGGAGATTGTAAAATTTTTCCATGTGTTCAACGTTATTTCTAATTTTTTGATATGGGGTTCTATATTCGCGTCGTATAGTTTGGAAGGGTTTCTTGTAATTTGTATTCCCAGGTATTGTATAGCTTTTTTTTCCCATCGGAATGGATATTGTGCTGCCCACGTAGGTTTAGCCGGGCCTCTAAGAAGTAAAGCTTCTGTTTTGTCCAGGTTTATGGTGTAGCCTGATAATTTACCAATTCTCTCAATATTCCGTATTAAAGGTGTTAGTGTCTCCCTGGGGTTATTTACCACCAAAAGGATGTCGTCCGCAAATGCCTCTGTCTTTATCTTTGTGCTTCCGCAAATTGCCCCTGCGTATAGTGTTGTGTGTGTTAGATGTCTAAGTAACGGGTCTATAGATAAATTAAACAGTAACGGTGAAAGTGGGCATCCCTGTCTGGCCCCTCTGAATAGGTCTATTTTGGGGGTGTTAAGTCCATTTACTGTAAGGGTCGTGGTGGCATTTGTGTGCGTTGTATCTATGTAATTTACAAAGGTCTGTCCAAAGCTTCTTCTTTCTAGTAGCATATTCAAGAATGGCCAGGCCATCTTATCAAAAGCTTTCTCCGCGTCTAAGCTTAGCAGCATCATCGTCTGGCTTTCGGGGTTCTGTGCTATAACCGTTGCCGCTATGGCGGCTCTGATGTTTTTTAGAGCACCTCGCCCTTGTGTGAAGCCTTTCTGTGCTGGATCTAGTATGGACGGAAGAATCCGCTGAAGCCTGTCTGCTAGGATCTTGGACAGAAATTTGTAATCGCAGTTCAACAGCGCTATTGGTCTATAAGACCTTGGGTCCGTTATGTCTTTGTTTGGTTTTGGGAGTAGAATGGTTCTAGAGGACCCAAAGTCTTCTGTTTGTGTACCATTTATGTATATTGTATTGTAAAGTTGGGTCATTATTGGTACGATGTCGGTGGTTAGTATTTTATAGTATTCTGCCGAGAATCCATCGGGGCCCGGCGTTTTCCCCCCTACCGCCGTTGCTATTACCCTCCGTATCTCTTCTTCCTGTATTTCGGCATCTAGTAGTGACTTTTGTTCTTCAGTCAGTTTTGGTAGTTCTATGGAGTCTAGGAAGTTGTTTATATCCTGTGTGTTCGTTGGTTCTGCCCTGTATAAATCCTCGAAATATTCTTGTAGTATTTGAGCCACCTCCTCCTGTTTTGTTGCTATGTTATCTCCGTTAATTTGCCTTAGGGTCAGTATTGGTTTATGAGGTTGTTTTTGTCTGGCAAGGTTCGCTAACAAACGTCCTGCCTTGTTTCCCCATCTGTAGAATTTGTTTTTTGTCAGCTGGGTTTGCCAGTGTGCGTGGGCATGTACGAACGTGTCTAGCAGGTGCTTTGCTGTAATAAAGGTTTGGTATGAATTATCATTATGGAGGTTCATGTGTTCTTTTTGTGCTATCAGGAGGGAGTGATGCAGTGCCTCAAACTCCGTTTGAAATTTTTTCCTCCTGTGGGACTGGTAGCTTATTATATGGCCTCTCATTACTGCCTTGGATGCCTGCCAGAACAAATTTATGTTGTCTATATGTGTGCTGTTGTCATCTACATAATTGTTCCAGTTGATCTTCAGGTATGTCCTGAAGTCCTCCGATTCCCACAAATATGAGGGAAAGCGCCACGTTTTTGTCAGCTTTCGTGAGTTGATCAGTTGTAGTTTTATTGTTATTGGCGCATGATCGCTTAAGGCTATTGGATGTATTACCGACTGATGGTGATGTTGGAAAATGTTGTCTGAGATTAGGAAGAAGTCTATGCGTGAGAATGAGTGATGGGCATTGGAGCAGCATGTGTATTCCTTGTTAGTAGGATTGAGGAGTCGCCATGGGTCACATACGCGTAGTTGTTCTTTTAGGGTTAATAGTGCGTGTGTGGTTGCTATTGTCTGGGTAGATGGCCCTGTTCTGTCCAGCGTTTCGTCTTGTGTACCGTTAAAGTCCCCTCCCATGATTATTCTGTCATTTGGGTATGGTTGTAGTTGCTCTATTAGTGCGGTGTAGAATGTTGATTGGTTTGTGTTGGGGGCGTAGATGTTTATCAGGGCATATGTTTGTTCATCCATGGTTATTCTTGTTATTAAGTATCTTCCCTGTGGGTCTGCTGTATTTTGTATTATTGTATGTGGGATGTTTCTCCTGATCAGGGTGGCCACCCCTCGTGATGCTGATGTGTGTGAAGCTACGTAGCATGTTTCTATCCATGGTGCTTTTAGTTCTCCCCTCCCCTCTTTTTTCCAGTGTGTTTCTTGTAAGAACACTATATCTGGTTTGTGTCGTTTTAGATGTGTAAGCACTTTTTTTCTTTTAATGGGTGTGTTTAGTCCGTCCACGTTCCAAGACAATATTTGTATCGTTGTGGGTGTTTGGTATTCGTTTGTCTCTGTATCTATAGGCATATTAGTGTGCGTGTGTTGGTCTTATTCACCGTTGTTTTTGCCTTTTTGTCCTCGCCACTTCCCTCGGTCCCAGCGAGCCGCGGGCGTGACTGGGTGTTGGTTGTGCCGTGTCCACGGGGCCCTCCAATCCTCCTTTTATTCTGATTCCTAGAGGTCAGACAGATCGAGAGAAAATCAAAAAACATAAAAAACATGAAAAACATGGCAATAAACGCATAAACATTTAGCATCTATTTTGCCTATTCTTTTGCATAACAGGCGTCACAAGCTGTGTGTCTTCTGTGTATCTGGTTAGTGGTGTCTTCTGTGTGTGTGTGTGTCTGGGGGTCTAAGTGTTTGTGAGGGGGGGGAAAAAAAAAAAAATAAATAAAAAAAAAAAAATAAAAAAAAAATTTTTTGACTGCTTGCGCATAAGTGTCAGCGGGTAAGAGGTTGCGTGAGAGAGGCAGCGGGAGAGGGGTTGCAGCAGCGGGAGAGGGGTTGCGGCAGCGGGTGAGGGGTTGCGTCAGCGGTCGCGGCAGCGGGTCAGCGGTTGCGGCAGCGGGTCAGCAGTTGCGGCAGCGGTTGCAGCAGCGGGTCAGCGGTTGCGGCAGCGGGTCAGCGGTTGCGGCAGCGGGTCAGCGGTTGCGGCAGCGGGTCAGCGGTTGCTGCAGCGGGTCAGCAGTTGCTGCAGCGGGTCAGCGGTTGTGGCAGCGGGTCAGCGGTTGCGGCAGCGGGTCAGCGGTTGCGGCAGCGGGTCAGCGGAGTGTGAGCAAGTCTATCTTCACTACTTCCACAAGTAAATTGTAGATCCCCATTAGGATGAGCTCCATGCCTGGCAATGTCATCCAGTGTGCTACTTGTGCAATGTATGCGGTCCTTGATCAGCCGATCGAGGGTGCATACTGTTGTGCAAGATGCATGCACGTTGCAAATTTAGAAGCCCAAATTCTGGATCTAAATGGGCAACTGGCAACACTGAGAGCCATTGACATCATGGAAAGGAGTTTGGTGCTCACTGAGCAGGCACTCGCTGGGGTAGAGGCGGGGGCGGATGGTAGTACGGAAGTGCAGGGGGAGCAGGCAGTCAGCTGGGTGACAGAAAGAAGGAGGGTTAGAGGGAAGAGAACCAGGGAGGCTGGTCCTGAACTGGCACAACCCAACAAGTTTGCACGATTGGCAGATGAGGGGGATGCCATTACAGAGCCAGCACCGCTGCAGCACGACACGCCCTCTGAACGCCAGGGGGATGACTGCTCCAGTGAGACGGGGACGGGGAGCGCAGGGCAGGTTAGACAGGTTCTAGTGGTGGGGGACTCAATTATTAGGGGGACAGAGAGGGCAATCTGCCATAAAGACCGGGATCGTCGAACGGTGTGTTGTCTTCCTGGCGCTCGAGTTCGACACATCGCGGATCGGATTGACAGATTACTGGGAGGGGCTGGTGAGGATCCAGCGGTCATGGTGCACGTTGGCACCAATGAACAAATTAGAGGTCAATGGAGGGCCCTCAAAAATGATTTCAGGGACTTAGGGTCCAAGCTCAGGGCGCGGACCTCCAGGGTAGTTTTCTCGGAAATACTACCTGTACCTAAAGCCACACTAGAAAGGCAGCAGGATCTTAGGGAGGTAAACAAGTGGCTCCGGAGTTGGTGCAAGAAGGAGGGATTTGGGTTCCTGGAGAACTGGGCTGACTTTGCGGTCGGCTACAGGCTCTACCGTAGGGACGGGCTGCATCTAAATGGGGAGGGTGCAGCTGTGCTGGGGGAAAAGATGGCTAGAAGGCTGGAGGATTGTTTAAACTAGGGACTGGGGGGGAGGGTAAAATGAGAAATAGTGGGGTAGCCAGTGTAATTAGCGATCTGGGTCCAAGCAAAGGGAATGGGGGACGAGCAGGGGGTGGGGTTAGTACAGTTAGAACTGATAGATCAGCCAATAGTACGAATAGCAACAAAACAAATTTAAAAAACAAAAAAAAATGAAATAAATTGTATGATCACGAATGCACGAAGTCTGATCGGTAAAGTGGGTGAGCTTGAAGCAAGAATGACTGATGAAAGTTATGATATAGTCGGAATTACGGAAACATGGCTTGACGATAAGTGCGATTGGGCGGTGAATTTGCAGGGGTACAATCTCTTCAGAAGAGACCGAAGGAACCAGAAAGGGGGAGGGGTATGTCTGTACGTCAAATCGAACTTGAAGCCGAGGCTACGGGAGGATATAGGGGTAGGAGACGAACAGGTGGAAACTCTGTGGGTAGAAATACAGGGAGGAAAAAATAACAAAATCCTGATAGGGGTCTTCTATAGACCACCAAAAGCAACAGAAGAAACTGAAGACTTACTACTAAGGCAGATAGAAGAGGTGTCAAAACGAAACGAAGTAATTATCATGGGGGACTTTAATTACCCAGATATAACATGGGAGAACGAAACCTGCAAATCTCACAGGGGTGATAAGTTCTTGAGAGTAATTAAAGACAATTACCTGAACCAACTTGTGCAGGAACCAACAAGAGGGAGAGCCATTCTGGACCTAGTGTTAACTAACAAACCGGAACGTATAAAGGGGGTGCAGGTTGAGGGGCACTTGGGGAACAGCGACCACAATATAATCAACTTCCAGCTGTCAATCAACAGGAATCCTTATCAGGGAGTGACAAAGAAACTAAACTTTAGTAAAGCAAAATTTGATGAGCTTAGAACTACTATCGGTAACATTAATTGGGACAACATCCTCAAAAAAATCAGTACGGAGGAAAAATGGGAAAAGTTCAAAAGGATCCTAATCGCCTCATGTGAGCAGTTCATTCCCTTTAAAAATAAAAGAAACTCAACTAAAAGGAAACCAATGTGGCTCGACAAGACGGTACGAGGGGCAATAAACGAAAAGAAGAAATCGTTCAAACTACTAAAGCAACAAGGCAGCGAAGAAGCGCTAAAATCATACAGGGAAAAAAACAAAATATGCAAAGATACGATCAAAACTGCCAAGGAGGAAGCAGAAAGACGGATCGCAAAAGAGAGCAGAAACAACCCGAAGCTATTTTTCAACTACATAAACAGCAAAAGGATTTGCAGGGAGAGCGCTGGCCCTTTAAAAAACAATGCAGGAGAAATCATTGATGATGACGAAGGGAAAGCAAATCTACTAAACAGTTTCTTCTCAAGTGTGTTCACCAAAGAAAAGGAAATGCCATACGAGATGCAGGGGAATAAAACGAACCCCTCACAAAATATCTCATACCTAACGCAGGAGGAGGTGCGGAAGCGTCTAAAGAAAACTAAAATTGATAAATCACCGGGCCCAGATGGATTACACCCAAGGATACTAAAGGAACTAAGTGACGAGATAGCTAGGCCGCTATACCTAATATTTCTAGACACTATTAAGACCGGAGTAGTACCATTGGACTGGCGCATTGCCAACGTGGTCCCAATTTACAAAAAAGGGAGCAAAAGTGAGCCTGGTAACTACAGGCCAGTAAGTCTCACTTCAGTAACGGGAAAAATTTTCGAGGGGATTCTGAGAGACGCAATCGATGAGTACCTCAAGGAGATTAAGGGAATAACTCCTCACCAACATGGATTCATGAAGGGTCGCTCATGTCAGACAAATCTGATCAGTTTCTACGATGAAGTAAGCTCTAAGCTGGACCAGGGAGAATCTATTGATCTTGTATATCTGGACTTCTCTAAAGCCTTTGACACCGTGCCTCATAATAGGCTAATATACAAAATGAGGCAGCTCGGACTGGGCGAAAACGTGTGTAAGTGGGTAAAAAATTGGCTCAACGATAGAAAGCAGAGGGTGGTAATAAATGGTTCGTACTCTGATTGGACCACAGTCGCTAGCGGGGTGCCACAGGGTTCAGTATTAGGCCCCACTCTGTTCAACATATTTATCAATGACCTGATAGAGGGGCTGCACAGCAAAATATCAATATTTGCAGATGACACAAAATTATACAATATAATTAATGCAACGGAGGACAATGTGTGGCTACAAACGGACCTGGATAAGCTGGGGGCTTGGGCAGAAAAATGGCAAATGAAGTTCAATATTGATAAATGTAAGACTATGCACATGGGCAGGAGGAACGGATGTCACCAATATTCACTTAATGGGGTACCACTAGGGAAAAGTGATATGGAAAAGGATCTGGGGGTACTAGTGGATAATAGACTAAACTGGAGTAACCAATGCAAGTCAGCCGCTGCAAAGGCAAATAAAGTCTTGGGGTGCATTAAAAGAGGTATAGGGGTGAAGGACGAGAACATTATCCTTCCATTATATAAGGCACTTGTCAGACCTCACATGGAATACTGCGTACAATTCTGGACACCGGTGCTCAGGAAAGATGTCACAGTGCTTGAGGGGGTTCAAAGAAGAGCGACTAAACTAATACATGGAATGACAGGACTGGAATACCCAGAGAGGCTGTCCAAATTGGGACTATTTACTCTAGAAAAAAGAAGGTTAAGAGGCGACCAAATAACCATGTATAAGTACATGAGGGGACAACATATGGATCTCTCCCGCGATCTGTTTACACCCAGGACCACGACGGTAACAAGAGGACATCCGCTACGATTAGAGGAAAGTAGGTTTCATCACCAACACAGAAAGGGGTTCTTTACTGTAAGAGCAGTTAGACTGTGGAACTCTCTGCCTGAGGATGTGGTGATGGCAAAATCCATAGAGAAGTTTAAAAGGGGACTTGATGTCTTTCTGGAGAAGGATATTACAGGATATAAATTTTAGTTTAAGTGTCAATCCTGGTATATAGGCAGGTAGGAACTATTAGGGGTTGATCCAGGGAACAGTCTGATTGCCATTAGGGAGTCGGGAAGGAATTTTTTCCCCAAAAGAGCCAATTGACTTCTGGCCTTGGGGTTTTTTGCCTTCCTCTGGATCAACACAGTAGGATAGACAGGCTGGACTAGATGGACAATGTCTTCATTCGGCCTTACATACTATGTTACTATGTTACTATGTTACATCCACAGTCCTTGGAAAAGGGTTATAATAAGAAGCTGTGGTACTTTTCCTTTCCTTCGGCGTTTTCATCCCTGTTCTCCCGGCCCTTCCATTTGTAGGTGCCTTCTTGCTTCCTCCGGCGTGTTGAACACCAAAGATCTATTGCCGTCTTGGATTCGGAGTTTTGCTGGATATAGTAATTGAAAACGGGTGTTTTGTTCGTGCAAGGCTTGACAGATCGGCGTGAATAGCTTACGTTTTTGTGACACTGCCGCCGAAAAGTCCTGGAACATAAGGATCTTTGTCCCCTGTATTGTTAATTCCCCCCGTCTTCTGTAGGCTTGTAGGATTATTTCTTTTGTTGCCCAGTGCATATACTTCGCTATCACTGGACGGGGTCTATTTCTGTTGTTGTGTCCGTCTCCTGGTGGACCAATTCTGTGGGCTCGTTCTATTGTTAGGGGGTCATTAGATATGTCGAGCTGGAGTGCTTGCGGCAGGTCTTTAGTTAGGTAGGCTGTAAGCTGATTATTGGTTACCGTCTCTGGTATTCCCACGAAACGTAAATTGTTGCGACGGTGTCTATTCTCTAGGTCGTCGATCTTTTCCCGAAGCATTTCTGTTTCTGATTGGCTTCTTTGTAGCGCGACTTCTAGAGTTGCGATGGTTTGTTCTGTACTCTGTGTTCTTGTTTCTAGTTCTGTCAGCCTTTGAGTGTTATCTGTGATTTGTGATAATGCTGAATTTATAGATTTGTGTAGCGTCTCAAGTCTATTGTCGAATAGTGGGAGGAGCAATTTTGAGACCTCTTGTGCCACTAGTGCTGCCTGCGTCATTTCCACGCTGTTGGTTGTTGATTGCTCGTTGGTTTGTATGGGGGAGGTGTCTAGTGTTTCGTGGTCAGAGTCTGGTGAGGCCATGGCACGAGGTGGGGTGTTCTTTGGAGGGGATCTTGGTTGCTGTGTGGGCTTACTCTCTTTTTCCTTGATATGTTTGGCGGGTCTATTCTTTTGTTGTCCTCCTGTGGTTGTTTTGTCTGTATTGAGCTGACGTGTTGTTCGTGTTGAGGTGCCCGCACTTCTATCGTTTAGATATTTGTCCATATTTTGACTGCTCAAGGTCTGGTGATTTTGCGGGTTGGGTTCACAGAGGGGTTCTTCCCTATTTCCAAGATTGCTGTTGCTTTGTTGTTGGTTCTTTGTTGTGGATGTGACTTCTCATCTGGTATTTATCTGTTCATTTCCATTTGCTTGTGCTCAGTATTTTTGTTAACGGCTTTGTTTCTGTTGGGTTTCTTTTGGTCTCTTTCTCCCCACTCTCCTGCCTCCGAGGTGCTCCGCTGTTCTGCTATGTATTGTTTTCTGTCTGGCTCGGATATTGTGTTGTTGCTATATTGTTAAATCCCTCTTTAGGGTCACGTTCAAGTGGGGTTCGTTTGCCTTGTTGCTCAGTGTTTGTGGCACTGTGATGATTGCCCTGTTGGGCTATGCTGCTTGTTTTTTTTTTTTTTTTTATGTGAGGCTCCTGGGCTTCTTACTGATTTTGCCCTGGGGCCCTCTCTGCGGCTCTGGTGGATCTGTACTGTGCGGCTGTGCTTCGCTGCTCCTCCCCTTCCCTGTTGTGGTGGGCGGGGCTTGCCGCGGGTGTTGTGGCCGAAAATTTAGGCCGTGGCTTCAGGTGTCGCTAGGCCGCAGTGCCTCCGGAGGCCTCCGGTGGAGTCCCAGCCCTGGGGGAGACCCTCGGACTGTCCGGATGTCTTCCGATGTTTCGCTCCCCTCGCTATGTCGGGCGGGTGTCGCCTCGGCTGGGGGGCAGAATCACGGCCTTCTCCGCCGTCCGGTTCTGGCTTTCCGGCGGTCCCCTGGTGGCTCCCCGGCCCGCCGGTGGTCTCCCGCGTCTCCCCGCAGCTTTTTGGGGTCACCCCTCTTCTCCCTGGTTTCCGCCGGGGTCTATCGCGGCCTCCCTGGCCGGAAGTCTAGGCCGCGGCCCTGGATATCGCTTAGGCCGCGGCGCCCTGGGGCCTCCCGGTGCGTCACGAGCGGGGCTCGGGATCTCGGCAGCGCTTACCGGGGTTCTTCTGGCGAGGTAAGTTCCTAACGGTTCGCGAGCAGCGCGATCCTCCTTCTCCCACGGCCGCTCTCCGGCGCCTTACTTTCGCGGGCCGCGTTTGCGGGTGTGCGGTGGGTTCCCCCGGTGTTTTTCCCGTGGCTCTGGGGGGAGTGCTTCCGCCGGGCAAGCAGGGGGGATGTTTGTCCCTTGCAGCTGCCTGTTTCTCCGGACACTTTAGGGCCCCGGTGTCTCTGGGGGTTGGTGTTTTCAGGAGCTCTGTGAAACACGTCCTGCTCCTTCTGTGTCCTGGGCGGAAGTCGGTCTATGCTATTTTTAACTCATGATGTAACAACCAATCATATCGAAGGAACCACACGTGGGTCTAAGACAACCCACTCATCTAATCCACCACCTGATGGCCAATCACAGATGACCGGAGGATGGAAGAATTGCAAGATGCTTATCCAATAATTAAACAATACGTTGTATCTACAGTATGTAATCTTTGACCTGCCCAGATGGGCGGATATGTTAAACTCTTTTAAAACAGGCTACGCGCCCAACAATAAAGTAGAATTGAGGAAGCTATACATGCTGAACCTGTGTCAGTGTGAAAACTTCTTATGTGCATATAATCAATTCAGAATTTAATATGGAAGGGTGTAAACATTCCAAATTGAGTAAGCCGTGGTTCCACAAAGGAATTCCACGTCAATCCGGTCATGTGAGACCGACCTATGTTAAAACGCTACTTTTTTATTACGTGACCAGGGACCGCTCAACGAGGCCACCCGTCATTGCTCCAGGCTCTCGGCGACCGTTGGTCGCTGGGAGCAAGGAGATTTTAAATTTCCTGGCCTCCCCGTCTCCTGCGCATGTGTCCAGCATTTTGCCGGCAATCGCATGTGCAGAATTTGGGAAGGTTCACGGAGGAGGATCACGTCGGGGTTCAAATACGCAGGTCTCCGGTAAAAAGTTTCATCTCCTCTCACCGATGCGATCGATGAGGGGAGATGAAACTTCATTTTTTTTTTTTTACTTTTACGTGATCGCCATTATTGTATAACGGCGAACACGTGACCAGGAACCGCTCATCGCGGCCCCCCCGTGAAATCTCCATGCTTTTGGCTACGTTTTGTAGCCAGGAGCAGGGAGAATTTAAATTATCCTGGCAATCCACAGCTTTTGCGCATGCGTCTGCCATTTTGGCGACGAGCGCGTGCGCAGAAGCTGGGGTAAGGTCCGCGGATTAATCCAAGGCCTTATGTACGTACTTTCATCCTCCCTCACGGATATGATCCGTGAGGGGAGATGAAACGTACGCTTTTTTAACTTTTTTTAAACCTTTTAAAACTTTTTTTTACTTTTTACACATTTTTTTTTACTTTACATGATCACTGTCATCCATTGGATAACAGTGATCATTTCCCCGGCATAATCTCTCTGCTCCTGGCTACACATGGCAGCCAGGAGCAGAGGATTTTGAATTTCCCGGGGCTCGAGCCCCTCTGTGCACGCGCCCGATGTCAATCATTTCGGGTCCCGGAACACCGGGGGCATCGGCGGACCTGAGGTGAGTATTTTCACCACCCCTTATGGATCCCATCCATGAGGGGAGGTGAAACTTTACTTTTTTAAAACTTTTTTGCACTTTTCCGCGATCGCCGTTTTCCATTGGATAACGGCGATCGCGGTACCGGGGACCGCTCACCGCGGTCCCCGCTGACATCTCCTGCCTCCCGGCTACCTACAGGAGCCGGGAGCCAGGAGATTTTAAATCTCCCGCACCGCCGGGCCTTCTGCGCATGCGGCTGACGTAATGCCGCCTGGCGCACATGCGCAGAAGACCGGCTTTGGGGCCTGGAGCGGCAGGAGAGCGGGGAGCAGTGCGGTGGACCTCGGTGAGTAATTTCAGCTGCCCTGATGGATCCGATCCATCAGGGCAGCTGAATCTTTAACATTTTTTGTACTTTTTTTGCGATCGGCGCTATCCATTGGATAGCGCTGATCGCAATGCGGGGGGGGGGGGGGGGTCCGTACAGCCCGGGATGACAGCTCCATGCCGTCGGCTACCTGCGGGTACCGACAGCATGGAGCTGTCACGTCCACAGCCCGAGGGGCTTTATTCTCTGCAGGACACATGTTTTTACGTTCTCAGGGAATAAAGCCCACTTCGGGAGGACATAAAAACACTATGGGCTGGTCATAAAGGGGTCAATCATCCGTGAGGGTGGGTGGTGGTGTTCCATATATCCTGAACATCTCAAACTACGTGCGGCAGCAGAAAAATACTGATTTAATGAAAAGTATTGCGGCTACCAATGTGAGTGACCTGGTGCTGTGTTCAAGGTCGTTGTCATTAGTTTATGCTGTCAGACGGCGCAGCGTAAATATGGAAACATATTCTCTCTAAAATGTATGACCACCACAGCTTAATCATTCGGTGTAGATGAATGCCCCAATGGAACGAGAATCTGTGCACTTCATGTTCATAGTTATGCATGTAGAAAACTGGATGATGTCTTTCGCTTATTAATAACTGCTGCTTAATCTAAATGGAGGTGGGGCTACAACTATCCCCTTGTGACTCCGCCTTATTCACTAGCAATGTGAAAATACAGGAACAATCATTACTGGGATGACTGTCCGGCATCTGCACCTGACAGGTTGTTCCCTGTAAAAGGGCCCTTTAAAGGGGCTGGCCACCCTATGTATATGATGTGTATACTGGCGACTTACAAATGTATACTGCTATACACTAATTCTGCAATGTTTTCTTCTTTTTTTAAGCTATATGTCCCATCACCATCCAAGTCTCCTTGCAAAATTGTTCACCTGCAGTGTCCCACAAATGGTCACCGATGAGGAGGCATGTGTCGCAACCCCGTTCATCAGTGTCTCTTACATCCCCTCTCTTTGTCTATGCCAGTTCCTTTCTTCTTTGGTCTGGCTTCCAGGAAGGAAACTGGTGAATGTGCAGAGTATGGGCTGTGGCAGGCGCTGATGGACAGGGTTATGTCATGTGTAGGACAGAGCTGCTGTGCCATTCTGCAAGAAGACTAGGAAGGTGAAGAGGCGTGGCTTAATAAAAAAGAAATTGCTGTTAGTGAACAGTTTACATTAGTAAGTTGCCAATATACACATTATACACCGTCTTGTGTTTTTTTTTGATAAGGTGGTGCTCCTCTAAATCTTGAGAAAAATAAGTACAGCGGCCCAACCCCAGCCAACAACTGTCTCTCTCAACTCCCCCTAGACATGTAGGCTCAGCCAAGCATGCATGTGTCCTGCAAGTAGGCATCTTTGGCAGTAGGCTTACCTCCCAACAATTGTCATTGTGCAGAGGCTGGAGCCAGACCTTTGGCCGGGGTAGACAGCAGGGATACATAATGGTGAGAAGTTACGACGGTACTACCACATACCTCATCCTGGCCTGGTTACATGCAGTGGAAAAAATTAGCAACTGTGCTATGGAACTGGCGTCATGTGAAGTCTTATCTAATAGTTCAGCCTATTCTGAATGACAAATCACCCGAGTTGAATAAATATTTCCACAGTCAAAGATGTAGTTTTAAACCAGGGGGCACACAGTTTTCTTTTACTCACAATTTCCACTTTGGTTTTTCAAGGATAACGTATGACAGACGGTCTTAGGTACAACACTTAAGTATTTAAGAGCCATTCTTCTCCCGTAGTACAGTCATCATCAGTATCAGTTATATTAGTATCAGTTATATCAGTATCAGTATCAGTTATAATAATTATCTGTTGGTAGAACTCTTGAGAAAACACTTTGGACACAAAGGGGAAAACACTTATTCCTCGTTCACCACTCGCTACATCACTGAGGTTGTTTCTCTAGTGGCATTCTTGCGGTGCAGTTGCTTGAAACTTGTCCTGTAAACTGAAATAATGGAATTAGTCCCTTCTCTTCAACATATAGTTATGCAGGGGAGTGTTTGATACCATCTGCCAACTCCTTAATGCAGGATGCGATCTCTGAGCTCCATTCCCCAGAGGGGATACTTCCCATGGGAATTGGGAAAAGGCCCGAGGCTCAGCCCAGGCAGCAGCAGAGCCACCTGCTCACACGTTCTCCTCCACCGACTACATCTCTACTCTCCTCCACATTACTATACTCACAGGGGCAGAAAAAAGTCTAATTTCTCAAATTTAAGCCCTTCACAGTTTAGACATAGTTTAAAATGACTTCTTTTATTGAATAACTTTTATTAAAAAAACCTACCATCCAGGCCAGAGGCGCTACCACTCTTACCATAGACTAGTAATATCTCTATCAGCAATAGGCAGTGCTTCTAAAAGAAGTTAGACAAGTCAGGCTGCTTCAACCACAACTGGGGAATATTTTTATCTGATATTCCCCTCATTTTCTTTTTTCTTTTTGGTTGCAGTTGATTGCAGATTGTCTAAAATACTGAGATCTACATCTTGTAGAGACGCTGTCTGCTCACCGCAGACTGCCTTCTCTATAAGAAAGAAATATTTATTGAGATCTCAGTTCTGCATCCTATAGAGTGATAGCCTACATTTAAGGCTGTTCTCTGCTAGTTATGCAGACCTGACTATATGAGATCTACACCACATGGAGCAAATGATTGACCATCACAATATTGCTCCTAAGGAAAAGAGATAGATCTCATACCACTCATGATAATAGAGTTTGGCACTACCTGGAGTGACTGTCTATATTCAAGGCTATCCTCCTATAACTGTGCAGACCTGACTATATGAGATCTATATCATTTATAGCAGCACATTGCTTATCACAAGACTGCCTCTTTTGTAAAAAGGAGACAGGATCTCATATTGATTACAACTATACACAAACCACTTTGATATTATAGTTGTTTCTCTATATGAATTCGCAAACTCTATATCTAGAAAGTACTATCTTTGTATACTCTGTCTCTGTAAGAGTTATCATTATCATCTCTAAATAGAGCTAACTAGACTCTGGAATAGTCATCTGCATAAAACCAGAGCTATAATAACCTACATGAAAGTAAATCTCCTGATGACCCGCTAAAATAAGCGGCGAAACGCGTCGAGATTTAATGAGATTGAAACAGATACGAAAAATATAAAATATTGGAGATTATAATGTTAGATATGTAACGATAAGGATAGGTGAGGGGCCTTTATGAACTTGATCTCTATCTGAAACAAGAGTTATATGTTTATCATCAAGTTCACAGACATACGTCTTGGCGATTCGCAGATCTTCCATCTTCCTATACTGGAAAAGATACAAGACTACTTGTAGTGATACTTGCACTGAATCTAAGTCTTGATCAAACCTTGACCATAGGAATAAAAACTTTTTGGGAAGATATGCGTAATCAAAAATAAACTTGCTCCCACCCCAATCCAAGTTTTACAAAATAAACGACAGCTACCGCATTATCATTGAAATACATGGCCCTGTCTTAGACATTAGAAGGGCATGAAAAACTAAGCGAGTGACTTAGTCGTTTTCCTCCTGGCTAAGGTTAATATATCGACAACCTAGAGGGTTATCTGTAGTGCCCTATTTTTGTGTTCTATGTTTTTTTTAATAAAAATTATTCAATAAAAGAAGTCATTTTAAACTATGTCTAAACTGTGAAGGGCCTCCACATTACTAGCTCCGTCCCAACCTCTTTAATGGCCAATCACCCCACTGAGAGCAGGCTAGGGAGACAGACACACCGACACTATCAAGAATGGTGACACTAACAGTACATAGACCACCATACACACAAAGACAATCCAGCTGAGGTAGACAAACACCAACTAGAGGTACCCCAATTCTGGGCCATTACAGTTGCTCAGTCTGTAGCTTCCCTGAGGAGAGTTAAGAGGACATGTGGGGTACTTTATACTCACTAAAGGCAGCTATAGGTAGTCACAGACATGCTGGTTCTATCTGTCTGTCATAGACTGCAAGTACTTACATAGTAAAGTCACTGCATGTGGCGAGAGACGAGTCCAGATCATGATGCACTGCTAGCCTCACCCAACTGATGTGATTGATACTCATCTCATGACATGTTACTATCACAAGGTTGAACATTGACTTGTAGGAAAGCTACTTTCTAATAGGTGACACTGCTGAGGTGTTGTAACATTTCTCATTTGCATATATTTCCCTGAGGAGCATGCATGGCCTTATAACAAAGGCTGGACAACTATCTGTCTGGGATGATTTAGTGAATTCTGAACTGAGCAGGGGGTCGAACCCGACTACATTTAGATTATATGATTCTATGACCCTGTAGGTACCTTCCAACTCTACCATTCTATGTTTCTATAAGTCTCCTCACACCTTCTAGCTAGTCTCCTTAGGAGAAGCTGTACTTTTTCTGACCCACGTCATAGTTCTCTCACCCAGCCAGTTACCTACGGCAAGATCCCCAAATAGCTGCCTGTTCTTGATCTTTCCTCGGAGAACACTCTGGTTTGGCTTATATTCCCAATCATGTTATAAGGCCAGACATTGATGTGTAGGAAAGCCATCTTTAATAGATGGTGCTGCTGAATTTCAAATTGCACAGGGCTCATCAGCTGAAGGGGCGGCACCGGCCACTGCTTTCCACTCTTCTGATCTCCTTCCCACTTAAGATCAAAGACCGTGCACTGCCATGTAGAAGGTGGAGAAGAGCAGGCAGCCAGTGCATGCAAGCAGACATGAGGCTGCAGCGATCGAGACTCATACTTGGGACACGAGGCCCACGCTGAGGAGCTGGGAGGTTAGCGTTGTCACTTGTCATGGTAGTGCTTACCAGACTCCTCCCCAGAGGGAAACGCACGATCTTGGCCTGAGTATCACTTGGTCTCTTCCGGACATTCCTACGACAGGGATGGCCTATATACATGTAGTGGAATTTCAAGTTGTCACGTGATGCCACAGTTCCTTACTCATCAGAATGAACCTCGGTGGAAAATAAAGGAAGTCCACACATGATTACATTTTTAAGTACATCAGTCCCTGGGAATGGTCAGGGCCTGGCAAAACTTTACTTGAAATTCTTCAGCATACAAATTATTAAACACCAATGCAGGCAGGACAGTAGATTTGATGTCAGGGAGGAAACACAGCATGACGCCTGCCCTACAGTCCTCGTTATCTGTATGGTACACTCTCAGGGAGGATGGGGGAAGGGTCACTCCACAGACTTACTTATTGGAGACTTGGATCTCTGTATGGTGGACTCTTCACTCTTCTTCACTCTGCTCTCTCTCTCTAATGGTTCCTGGCATTGGAGACCTCAGGATACCTCTCTTCCTCTTCCATCACTCTTCAGCGCATGAGGGTTGAAAGTACCCACATGTGGCCGGCACTCCACTCCACTTTTAACCGTTGAAGCTGATATAAGACTCTCTGATGGACTCACTGCTGCTCACTTGGGCCTCCCGTCCATAGGCGATACTGTATTGCGTTATCTGCGGCGATATTCCGCACGTGAATAAAGCAAGCAACACCTGCCATGGTTTAATTATGAAAATCGCTGCCTCTAGTCCATGAGCGGAAAATCATAGCGATTTTCTACACGCGTATTCGAAATTGTGGCATGCTGCAATTTGCAGCGAATCCCAGGCGTCATGCTTCCATTGAAGTCAATAGGAGCGTTTTATCACAATGAATCCGCAATTGTCATTGCGGATTCATCACATTTCCTTTGGGAGGAATAATCAGCCGTTGCTAAGAGACGGGCTGTGGGCGGGGAGCAGGCCTGGTCTGCCCTTAAAAATGAAACTGAAGACTCAACAGCACAGCAGCAGAGATGGTGGACGTCCCCAAGCTTATTGCCTTAATGCAGGATTTCCCAGCCATCTATGACAGCAATGCTGCAGCATGCGCAGACAAGCACCTAAAAGATCGTTCCTGGGATGATTTGGCAGGGCAGATGTACGGCGACCAATAGACCACTGCCGAAAAACCCCAAAGAACTACGTTGAGTAAGTATCTTTTCTTTTGGCATTGATGCGCAGTTTATGCTGTATTTATTAGCACTCCACTAACTTCATTCCCTTTTTCTTTGCAGTTGCAGACCTGAAGAAGAAGTGGCATTCCACCAGGGACCAGTTCCGCAAGAAATACACCGCCAAGCCACAGAGTGGTGCTGGTGGAAAGGTTAAAAAAACGTACATGTACATGCAGCCACTGATGTACTTGGCCACCACCATGGGGACACCGGGGTAAGTATATTCTGTCAGCTAACTATAGTTTATGTCCCAGATTTTGTGCTCTTGTGCAGTTAGCAGATTTGCACTGTGCAAATGTCCGTACCCACTGAACAGTCCTGCGGATATTAACGTTGGGGCCAGTGTTACTACACTCGACCCGACGTTAATATCCACAGGACTCTTCAGTGGGTACGGACATTTGCACAGGACAAGACTGGGGGGACTTCTTACCCACCTAGAATTTTGCTCCCACATAATAATGACAAACAACATGAGTATTGCTGGCGTAAAAATTTTGTGGGAAGGCCACAGCTTTATTTTAACCGTTTTTTAACCAAAATAATTAACATTTATTATCTTCCCACACCTACCAAACTTCTTGTTGAACTAGATAAAAGTCCCATAATTCTGTCAAGGCGTGAGAAAGCCCATAATGGCCTGTAAACGCCCTCCATTCCCCAGCTGGCATCGAAAGTCCAATTTACCACCTACGCTGCATTCCGCCCCCCATATGCCAGCGAAAGAGCCGCCTCCACCCCGTCCTGCAGCCCTGAAAGGAATGTGTCCATCCCTATATCGCTGAGGTGAACCCCGTCGTGCCTCATCATCCCTGGCTCCCTCCTCTCTAATTCCCAATGCCTGATAGCTACCCCGCCTAGTGATTGTACAAATTTTGACATTTTAAAGTTAACGCTTCTCCTAGCCCTCTCAATAGCCTCGGCGTCCCGACCATACTAAGGTAACTTTATCAAAGAACTTTTTAAAACGAAGCATATCCTCTTTCATCAATGCCACTAACTCTGCCACCTTTACTTTTCCCAAGTCATTTCCTCCAGCATAGATAACCAGCACCACTTTTTCCGGAGACCACCTGCTGATACACAAAATTTCGTGCTTCGTTTTAAAAAGTTCTTTGATAAAGTTAGCCTGGCCCACTGCAGACCTCTTATACCATGCCATCTCACTTTTGCATCCTTTAACCCTAAATTTGTGCCGATACACCTGGACCCTGCTCTCTTTTCCACCCAATAGACGTACGAATGTCCGACTACCCACACTGTCCAATCCGCATCTGCCAGAAGGAAAAACAAAAGAAAACAAAACAAAAACCCAGATACAGACAATTGGCATACTTTCCGAGTTTACAATACTCTCAGATCCGGTCGGACATACGACCTGTACGCCTCCGACCTCCAACGACCCACCCGTTTTACCTCCTCCGCCTTCAGGCCACAGGCAAAAGCCGACGTCGCTGCGCCAATCCTAAAAGAATGGGTGCCAAACTCACTGGGCTCAAAACCTAATTTCGTTAAGCATGCGCACATGACTGCCCCGAACTGAAATTTAGTCAACGGGGCACCAGAAGAATGTACCAACAGCGGGCCTAACCCGCTCTGTCTGGACAGAAAATGTTTTAGCAGTAGTACTGGGCACCATCTTGACCCCAGGGCTGCTATGCACAGCCACTCGCCTGCGCCATACATGTCCGTTTTTGTCTTTCTGATACATATCTTTATATCTTCCTCGCCGCATATAACGTCCGCAAAAAGTAAACCCCCGCATCTACTTCTGCTTGGGGAAACAAGCTCTCCCAGCCTTAATGCCGCAAAAAAGGCGAGGGAAAACGCTGCCCGAAACAGTACTACCTCCTCCTCGCCGCTGCAAACAGACTCTAATATGTTCAGCATAGCGCAAAGTAACTCAAAAGTTATCGTCCGCCTGTCGTCTTTTGACGTTCTCTTTCTTCCAGCCCTTTAGTATTTGTCCAAAGACAAATTGTTTGGTCACGTCGCGGACGCCGTGAAGGCGTAGCAAAAATGCGATTGCCGATAAATGCTTCCTTGCCGCGTCCGCCGACGCTCCCCATTGCCGAAGTTCCCTTAATGTATTAAGCGTCACTGATCTAGCCTGCGCTTCCTCGGGAAAATAGCCCCCCGCGGCTGCCATCCATACTTTCCAGATAGAATTGTAACGTTTCCACGTTGATTCTGCGAATCAGAGTTAGGAGCTCTCTTCTACTACTTCCCATAAGAAAGCCGGGCAACATACCCCTTCGACATCCGCCGTTGGGTGCAGGTCCCTGAAACTCTCCATCTGGAAACAAGAAAGAGTGTCAACAGTTCTATTTAAAATACCTGGCACATGTCTCGCTTTCAATTTGATGTTATTTTGCAAGCATTTTAAAACCAGATGGCGTATAGCCGCCAGAACCAATAACGACGAAGATGACTGCTTGTTTACAGCTCTGACCACCGTTTGGTTATCCGACCAGAAACATGTACTTTTATTTTCCAACGCCTGCCCCCAGATCTCCATGGCCACCATCAGGGGAAAAATTTCCAACAACGCCATGTTCTTCACCCACCACCTTTCCACCCATTCTACCGGCCATGGGGCATTGCACCAACTGTTCTCGAAAATGACTCCAAAACCCCAAGAACCCAACGCGTCGGCACAAAGGCGAAGCTCCTCGTTTGCTACTCCCTCCGTTTGGCAAATCACCTGTCCATTAATGGTCTGGAGGAAGATTTGCCATACATGTAAGTCCGCCCGCATACCCTTTGTCACTCTGACAAAATGATGCTGCTCCCTGACCCCCGTCGTTGTCAACGACAGGCGCCTGGCAAATGGGCGGCCCATGGGGATGACCCGGCACGCGAAATTTAACAATCCGAGCAGCACTTGTAGCTGGTGCAGTGTGACCTTCTGTGAACTGCCAACCATTCTGACTGTCTGTCGCAACCGCGCTACTTTATCCTCAGGCAGGCGAAAAACCATCTCTGTTGTGTCGATTTCGATGCCTAAAAACGTCAGGCACGAAGCAAGCCCGACCGTTTTTTTCCCGAGACAGCGGCACGCCCGCCTTTTCCATCAGCGCTTGGAATGCGGAAGAAACCGAACGTTTTTGAATCCAAAGGCCCGACGAACAAGAAGTCATCCAAATAATGTAGGATCGATGGGATGCCCGTCTTGAATCTAAGCATCCATTCCAAAAAGGAACTGAAAACTTCGAAATAGTAATATGAGATGGAGCCCCCATCGATAGGCGCATGTCTACGAAATATAGGCCGTCGACGCGGCAACCCAATAAATGGAAGCAGTCGGGATGCACCGGAAGCAAGCGAAAAGCCAATTCAATATACGCTTTTGCCAAAAGAGCTCCGTTACCGCCTGCCGGACTAAGCAGACCGCCCTGTCGAAAGAAGTATACGATACTGCTGTCTGCTCTTTTGAGATTCCGTCGTTGACTGAGTTGCCTGTCGGAAAAGACAGGTGATGGATAAGCCGGAACTTGCCTGGCTCCTTCTTTGGTACCAGGCCCAACGGAGAAACACGCAAATTCTCGAACGGCGGCTCCTGGAAAGGACCTGCCATCTGACCCATTTCGACTTCCTTTAGTAGCTTATCCATTACCAGCTCTTTATTATCGCGCACGGATTTTAAATTACTGCTGAGCATAAGAGCCGAACCCGGGGTATGCGGAATAACAAAACCTGAGGCGAAACCTGACCTAAGCAGACTTGCCTCCTGCTTCTTGTGGTACCTGGCGAGCCACAATTCCAGGTACTGGACGTTCACTGGGGTTATTCCCAGCAGCGGGCGTGCCAGGGACCGCCGACGTTCTTTGTCGTTGAAAGCTTCGCACTGCTGCATGCGTTCCTCCACAAAAGGAACACTCGTGCCGGAATTTGCATGCGGCAAGAAACCGGCAATGGCCTTCATTAAACGCCCAGCAGGAGCCCGAGGGCTTGTGCACGGGAGGTGCCTGTTGCCCAGTGATAGCTCCTGTTGTGGTAGCTTGAAAAAACGGCTTGGGCGGCTTCTGCACCAGGATTAGTTGAATCCATGCGTCAGTTGCCTTTGTAGCCCAGCTAATGTTTTTTACTCCCGAAATGCGCCGACAGAAATTCTCGTCATAGCGCCACCAAGCTGAACCACCGTGTAGCTTGTAAGCGCTATGAATTGTATTTATGTAAACCAACAGTTCTGGAACCTTCTGCGGATGCTGTTGGCACATCACGTGAGCCAATGTCAAGATGGCTTGCAACCAATTGCTAAATGTTTTCGCGGTTCCGAAAAATGCTCTTTGTCGACTGCGACGTGTTCCACCGATAACAGCGACCATATATCAATGTATAAACCGTTATTTATTTTTTCCACCACATCCTCCGTGAGGCCCACTCCCAATGGGGCTATGCCACAAAATAATGAATCCGAAAATTTTAGACCATCTTTACCAAGCTCTTCGCTCCTCCCGCTCGCCCCCATAGGCGAAGTCCCGGGTGCGTGAGCCGAATTACCAACTTCAGGTGAGTCTTGGCTCCCTGGACGGACATAGGACACTGGTAGTCCTTTCTCTGGGTCAAACTGATTTACCATGAAATCATTCACACCTCCGGGCGATGTATCGCCCCACACTCTACCACATGCTGACTCACCCGCTCTGTCGTCCTCCGGCCTTGCCAAGGGAAAAACGGGGGCTGGTGGTCTCGCTTGTTGATGAAAGGGACTCTGTGCCACGTGTCGTGCCGAAACCCTACTGTGGGCGACACTGCGGCTCCTTGACCTCTGCGCGCTTGAATCCCCGAAGGCCGCCATTGACTTGCTCTGCCTGCCGCTACGGCTGGCCCACCTATCATCTGCGGAAGAAGCTGGTGACAAATGTAATGTGGACCGCGGAGCCCAAGTCTCCGCCACTTGGCTGCTACGCCTGACGCTCCGTTGCACCACTCCCGAATGCTCACGTTGCCCCAACAGGGGAGTTCTCACGCCGCTGGTGCATTCGTCCCCGGACCCCAGCGATGATGAGCTGGCGTGTCCGCCCGCGCCGCCCATACCCTTCCCCGCCGACACGCGTCCTGCATACCGGCTCGCCGTTTCCCCCTGTAGCCTATCGCCTGGCCCACGATCTCTTCTCTCTGAGAAAGCGCTGCACTTTGCCCCCCCCTTGCAATCAGAGCGCTACCTTATTTAATGGGCGCTCCCTGTGTCGCCTTCTGGCGGTCGCTGCCGCTAGGGGCCATGTGCCCCAAGGAATAGGGGGTAATGCCCTGAGCGGGACCGGCATAGTGCTGCGGGCGCTTCCCGCGCTTCCCCCCCCCCTTCCCCCCTCCCCCTCCCCCCTGGCACTCCGTCCCCTCACCGCCGGACTAACCTCCCTATCTGCTCCTCTCCTGGCTCTCTTGCTCCTTTTCGCCACCTCCTGTATGCTGCTGCCTCCTGGGCTTCCGGGGGACTCGCTCCCGTAGCTATCGCTGCTGTCTCTGTGCAAAGAAGTCCCGGCGCCGGAACTACCTCCGGCTCGCGGATCCTTCCGCCCTCCGCCGGCGCCGTGCGAGGGCTGCTCCGACTCTCCTACCAACACTCGGCGGACAGCCACGGGTTGCCCCACACCCGCGCTGGACTTACCCATCCCGGACTCCGATCCTCGTAAGTCCTGAAAAGTCCGCTGTGTTCGCTTCGGTGCCACTTCCAATAGCGCCCTGGCCGCGCCCTACAGTCCTGCGCTGCGACCGCGCCGCACCGCTTCTGCTCACTTTCGCCGCTCCCAGGCTTCTATTTGGGCCCCCCTTCTTTGCGGCTGGACTGGGGCTCAGCCTGGCAGGGGGAAGTCTTTGCCTGCGTGGTCTTCCACGGGGCTCCGCGCTGATGCCGGCTCCAGAGGATTTCCTTCTGCCCCGGCTTCTCCAGACGACGCTGCTCCGACTTCTGCCGCCATTTGCATCAACCACTGGGGCCCTTGGCTGGCAACCACCTCCTTAATTTGGCGTATTAGCTGGTCCATGGTATCTTCACAGCTCTGGAGTCCTTTCACGTCTTCACTCTTCTTTCTCCTCACGTGGACTGAAGCAACGCCTCCTCTTCCTTTCTCTCCTTCCTCATACTGACCCCTCCTACCACCCAGGTCGCTTCCCTCTTAACCCTTTCCTATCCTTCCCACCCCCCAGTCCTTAGCCCCTTCGCTACCTGCTCTGTCGCTACCTAATCTGCTAACTGCACAAGAGCACCAATTGTAACCCAGCATATATTTTTTCAACAGGTTTGCGCTGGGCTAATGTCCGTAACCACTGTACAATAGAGAGGATATTAACGTCAGGGCCCAGTGTAGCAACACCAGCCTCGACGTAAATATCCGCAGGACTGTACAGTTGGTACGGACATTTGCACAGCGCAAATCTGCTAACTGCACAAGAGCACCAACTGCATATTTTAACAGATTTCCGCAGCGCAAATGTCCATAACCACTGTACACTATATAGGATATATAGGCCCAGTGTAGTAACACTTTGCTCAGTATTAATATCCGCTGGACGGTACAGTGGGCACGGACATTTGCACAGCGCAAATCTGAAAAACAAAATATGCTGGGTTGCAGTTGGGGCTCTTGTGTATTTTGCAGATTTGCGCTGTGCAAATTTTCATTACCCACTGTACACTAGAGAGGATATTAACGACTAATGTGTGTTGCGATCCAGTCGTGCAGATTGCTTCTATGCGTGTGGACAGCAGAAATGAGTTGCGGCACACTGCATTGCAACAGTACAGCCACAAGTTTGTTGACAAGTCAAGTACAGCAGATTTGCGCTGCGCAAATGTGCTTTGTTATCGCATTGGGTAGCAGATTTTGCTTATAAAGGACATCATATTTTCGCTCTGAGGAATTTTACTACTTGTGTAACAATTGTTTAAAAATGGGTGTGTAGCTGAGGTTTATTTGGACACCTTTATCTCCTCCTACAGAGAAAAAGTTTGCTTGGATGGAAGAGATAAAGTTGGTCAAACAATTATAAAACAATGGGTGAGTAGCTGATGTAAAACTTGGACACCTTTATCTCTAGAGATCAGCGAGCACACTCGTCGGAGCTTGATGCTTGTTCGAGTATTAGGGTACTCGAGATGCTCGTTACTCGAGACGAATACCACGGGGTACTCAAGTCAATTGCATTTCCTTACCCGCATGTTTAGCGCCATTTTCTAGCCAATAAACATGCGGGGAAGTGGTGAGTGGCTGGGCCGATCAGGTGACCGCTGAGTACTTTAACTGGTCCCGCCTGCGGCTCGCCTCAGACGCATGCTGACAGAGGTTAGGGAAAGTGCTGCTGCTTATACAGGGATAGTGTTAGCGTAGGATCCTGTCTTCAAGAACCCCAGCGGTCCTTCTTAGGGCTACTCCTCATCGTGTGCATTACTGTTGTGGCTGGCTGGGAGCAGTAGTGCACCAATTTTTTTTTAAGCATCTCGGGCTGTGCAGGCCATTTCAGCTATAGCGTTCTAAGTCTGCACTGTATTACGCAGAGTTTAGAGACAGAGCTGCCTATATAGGGAATGTTTTACAGGACTCCTGATTCTCTGTGCAAGGCTACATCTCACCGTGTGCTTTATAGTTGTGGCTGGCTGGGAGCAGTAGTGCACCAACTCTTGTATTACACATCTAGGCCTGTACCCAGCCTTTCAGTTATAGTGTTCTCAGCCTGCAGTGCCGTACAACGAGCTCTGACCGTGAAACTGCACTCTAACATTTCCTAGCCTACTGCAAAGTAGTTCAGTTATACCGTTCTGTATGTGCAGTGCATAACGCAGAGTTTAGGGAATCAGCAACTTCTATAGGGAAAGTTTTACAGTCCTGATCCTCTGTACAAGAACCCCAACGCTCCTTCTTAGGGCTACATCTTACCGTGTGCTTTACAGTTGTCGCTGGCTGGAAGCAGTAGTGCACCAACTTTTGTATTACTGACTAGGTCTGTTCCCAGCCTTTCAGTAATAGCGTTCTCAGCCTGCAGTGCCGTACAACGAGCTCTCACCTTGAAACTGCACTCTAAAATTTCCTAGACTACTGCAAAGTAGTTCAGTTATACCGTTCTGTGTCTGCAGTGCATTAGACAGAGGTCTCACCGCTAAACAGTACTGTAATATTTCCTGGGCCACTGCAAACTATTTCAGTTATACCGTTCTATGTCTGCAGGGCATAGACAGATGTCTCACCGCTAAACAGTACTGTAATATTTCCCAGGCCACTGCAAAGTATTTCAGCTCTGCCGCTGTGCAGAGCGTCTCACAATACCATTTTCTTGGTGGAGTTGAGATAGCCGCAGTTACCAGCACTATCCACTGGCTTTAGAGTCTTCTCCCACTCCATACAGCCTCTCTTATCTACAAGTCTCTGCGAGCGGTAAATTACACCTAGGTATCAGCACAAGACAGCAGGTTAACTTTTTCAAGTTACAGCATAGAGCCTCCGCTATCTACAAGTCTCTCTATGCGGTGAATTGGCCACAGTTGTCAGAGCTGTACATTGGGGTAATTTATTTGGGTCCTGCTCTATTTTTAATCTGCCATGATGAGGAGTAGGGGTAAGGGTCAAGGACGCGGGCATCTAAGTGAGAGTGTGGGCACAGGCCGAGTTCCTGGGCGTGGTGAATCACAGCTGGCTGCTGAGGGACTAGGAGAGAGGCATGTTTCTGGGCTCCCCAGCTTCATATCACAATATACGGGTCCGCGTGGTAGACCTTTATTACAAACAGAGCAGTGCGAGCAGGTCCTGTTCTGGATGGCAGAAAACGCGTCCAGCAATGTATCGACCACCCAGTCTTCTACACAGTCCACTACTCCCGGCCTAGGGATTGCAACTCTGAATTCTCTGACTGCTCCTCCTTCCTCGCAGCCTCCTCACTCCATGAAAATAACATATTGTGAGCAGGCAGACTCCCAGGAACTGTTCTTGGGTCCCTGCCATGAGTGAGAAAAAACGGTTCCTCTTTCACCTGAAGAGTTTGTCGTGACCAATGCCCAACCTTTGGAAAGTTCCCGGAGTCCGGGTGATGAGGCTGGGGACTTCCGGCAACTGTCTCAAGAGCTTTTTGTGGGTGAGGAGGATGATGATGATGAGACACAGTTGTCTGTCAGTCAGGTAGTAGTAAGGGCAGTAAGTCCGAGGGAAGAGCGCACAGAGGATTCGGAGGAAGAGCAGCTGGACGTTGATGTGACTGACGCCACCTGGTTTGCTAAGCCTACTGAGGACAGGGCTTCAAAGGGGGAGGCAAGTGCAGCAGCAGGACAGGTTGGAAGAGGCAGTGAAGTGTTCAGGGGTAGAGGCAGGGCCAGAGCGAAGAATCCCCCAACTGTTTCCCAAAGCACCCCCTCGCGGCAAACCTCCGTGCAGAGGGCTAGGTGTTCAAAGGTGTGGATGTTTTTTAGTGAGAGCACGGACGACCGTCGAACAGTGGTGTGCAACCTGTGTCGCACCAAGATCAGCTGGGGAGCCACCACTACCCGCCTCACCACCACCAGCATGTGCAGGCATATGATGGCCAAGCACGCCACAAGGTGGGACGAAGGCTATTCACTGCCTCCGGGTCACACCACTGCCTCTTCCCCTGTGCCACAATCTGGCACACAGATCCAATCCCCCTCCCAGGACACAGGCACGAGCGCCTCCCGGCATGCACCCACACCCTCACCTTCATCGTCCTCCACTCCATCCAGCAATGTCTCTCAGCGCAGAGTTCAGCTGTCGCTAACACAAGCGTTGGAGCGAAAGCGGAAATACGCTGCCACCTACCCGCATGCACAAGCTTTAAACGTGCACATTGCCAAATTAATCAGCCTGGAGATGCTGCCGTACAGGCTTGTGGAAACAGAGGCTTTCAAAAACATGATGGTGGCGGCGGTCCCGCGCTACTCCCGGTGTGCCATTCCCGCTCTACACCAGCACGTCTCCCGCAACATAAATCGTGCCCTCACCAACGCGGTTACTGGACAGGTGCTCTTAACCACGGACACGTGGACAAGTACTGGTGGGCAGGGCCACTATATCTCCCTGACAGCACATTGGGTGAACTTGATGGAGGCTGGGACTGAGTCAGAGCCTGGGACTGCTCACATCCTACCCACACCCAGAATAGCGGGTCCTACCTTGGTGCTGGTATCTGTGGCGTTTTATGCCACCTCCTCCAAACCCTCCCCCTCCTTAAATAAGAAGCGTGAGCACGTCGCCAGCAGTCGGTAGCGCGGCAGCACAGCGGTGGGCGAGCATCAGCAAGCCGTGCTGAAACTAATCTGCTTAGGTGACAAGAGGCACACGGCCCCCGAGCTGTTGCAGGGTTTGACTGAGCAGACTGACCTCTGGCTTTCGCTGCTGAGCCTCCAACCAGGCATGGTCATGTGTGACAACGGCCGTAACCTGGTGGCGGCTCTGCAGCTTGGCAGCCTCACACACGTGCCATGCCTGCCCATGTCTTCAATCTGGGGGTTCAGCGGTTTCTGAAAAACTACCCCCACTTGTCTGATCTGCTCGACAAGGTGCACCGGGTCTGCGCACATTTCTGCAAGTCCACCATGGATGCTGCCACCCTGAGGACCCTGCAAAGTCAGTTTCACCTGCCAGAGCATCGGCTGCTGTGCGACGTGCCCACACGCTGGAATTCTATGCTGCACATGTTGGCCAGGCTGTACGAGCAGCATAGAGCAATAGAGGAATACCAGCTGCAACATGGGCGGCGAAGTGGTAGTCAGCCTCCACAATTCTTTACTGAGGAGTGGGCATGGAGGGCAGATATCTGCCAGGTCCTCAGAAACTTTGAGGAGTCTACCCAGATAGTGAGCGGCGATGCGGTCATCATTAGCATTACCATCCCGCTGCTTTGCCTGCTGAGAAGTTCGCTGCTAAGCATAAAGGCCGATGCTTTGCGGTTGGAACAGGAGACAGGGGGTGACAGTATGTTGCTTGATAGCCAGACCACCCTCATGTCTATATCTCAGTGTGTTTTGGAGGAGGAGGAGTGGGAGGGGTAGGAGGAGGAGGGGGAAGAGACAGCTGGCCACACTGCAGAGGGAACCCATGCTGCTTGCCTCTCATCTATTCAGCATGTATGAGCTGTAGAGGAGGAGGATCCTGAAAGTCCTCTTCCTAGTGAGAACAGTGATGTGTTGTGTACAGGGACCCTGGCACACATGGCTGAGTTCATGTTAGGCTGCCTTTCCCCATGACCCTTGCGTTAGACGCATTCTGGCCAACATGGATTACTGGGTGTACACCCTTCTAGACCCACGATATAAGGAGAACCTTTCCACTCTCATTCCCGAAGAGGAAAGGGGTATGAGAGTGATGCAATACCACAGGGCCCTGGTGGAAAAAGTGATGCTAAAGTTCCCATCTGACAGCGCTAGTGGCAGAAGACGCAGTTCCAAGGGCCAAGTAGCAGGGGAGGAGCGGGTATCAGCCAGCATGTCCAGCGCAGGCAGGGGAACACTCTCCAAGGTCTTTGCTAGCTTTATGGCTCCCCAGCAAGACTGTGTCACCACTCCCCAGTCAAGGCTGAGTCGGAGGGAGCACTGTAAAAAGATGATGAGGGAGTACGTAGCTGATCGTACCACCGTCCTCCGGGATGCCTCTGCTCCATACATATATTGGGTGTCAAAGCTGGACACGTGGCACGAACTTGCGCTGTACGCCCTGGAGGTGCTGCCCTGCCCTGCCGAAAGCATCTTGTCAGAGAGGGTGTTTAGTGCAGCTGGGGAAATCATCACGAATAAGCGTACCCACCTGTCAACTGCAAGTGCCGACATGCTTACACAAGATAAACAAAGGCTGGATTTCAAAACAGACTTCTCTTCTCCACCAGCAGAAAGCAGCGGAACCTAATGATTCTTTTCCCTACAACAGGAGAAAAATGCATCCTCTATCACTACAAAAAAGGGAGAATTAGCTTTGTAAATCACTCTCGGATATTATTACTCCTCTTCCTACTCCTCCTCTTAAAACAGCATATCATCAAGCTGAACGGCCAATTTTTCTGTGGCCCAAAAGGCTCCGTCTAAAAGTTTTGTTAAATTTTTCAAAGTTTCAAAAGTATTTATACTTTAACAGAAACCAATTTTTCTCACAGGGCTGCCTCCAGGCTCTGTTACAAATTAAGCAACAGCAAGCTGTATCTTTAAAAAAATGTTTATGGGTTTCACCTGCCCTCGCGGTACACTTGGTACAGAAATGTTACAGGGGTTCGCCTATACTCTTGCTACATAAATGTTACTGGGGTCCGCTGATACTCTTGCTACAGAAATGTTACAGGGATTCGCCTATACTCTTGCTACAGACATGTTACAGGGGTCCGTCTATACTCTTGCTACATAAATCTTATTGGGGTTTGCCTATACTCTTGCTACAGAAATGTTACAGGAGTCCGCCTATACTCTTGCTACAGAAATTTTACTGGGGCCTACCTCGGTCATGGTTTCTTGGCCTTATTATGCCACCTCCTCCTCCTACTTGGGGTCTGGGGATCAGCGATGGGCAACCTGTATTTTCTCTCGTGTTACCACAGTTATCTGAGACACTGGTTTGGGCCAAACAAAAGGAGCATTACTGCATTAATGAGACGTTCACAGCTGTACTAGCCTCAGAGTCCGCTAGAGGCCCACTATTACTGAGGGTGTGGGCAGAGGCCAAGGTCTTGGGGGGGAAGAATCAACTGCACCACGTATGGCCTGTGGTTCATCCAGTCTTTGGAGCGATGAAAGCAACCATTACTCATTTAAAGAGACGTTCACAGCTGTACTAGCATCTGCGTCCACTTTATGCCCACGATTACTGAGGGTGTGAGCCAAGGCCGAAGTCCTTGGCGGGGTGAAACTGCCTTGTTTGGGCGCTCTGATTTCTTTATGTGTAATACTGTCTTTGAGTTTCGTGGGCTCGCCTATGCTGTGGGTGCACAAAAACTTCCCATTGCGTGGTTTTACCTGTCTGGCACAAATTCACTGACTGACTAGGGCAGAAATGTGGGTCGAGGCCCTTGGTTGGGTAGAACTCTGCCATGTTTGGGCACTCTGTTTTCCTCATGTGTAATACCATCTTTCAGTTCCTTGGGCACGCCTATGCTGTGGGTGCACAAATACTTCCCGTGGCAGTGTTTTACCTGTCTGGCACAAATACACTGACTGACTAGGGTAGAAATGAGGGCCGAGGCCCTTGGCGGGATGAAACTCTGCTATATTTAGGCACTCTGTTTTCCTCATGTGCAATACCATGTTTGAGTTCCTTGGGCTCGCCTATGCTGTGGGTGCACAAAGACTTCCCATGGCGATGTTTTACCTGTCTGGCACAAATACACTGACTGACTACGGCAGAAATGTGGGCCGAGGTCCTTCGCGGGGTGAAACTCTTCCATTTTTGGGCACTCTGATTTCTTCCTGTGTAATATCATCTTTATGCACCGATAGCATAGGTGAGCCCAAGGAACTGAAAGACTTCCTATTGCGGTGTTGTGCAATCTGACACCTACACAGAATGAATTGTGTGGGAACACATGGATTTCCCATTGCTATGTAACTCGCGGCACCTTGGGTCACACTAGGTGGAGGCTGGGACCAAGCCTGACCCTGGGCTTGCTCACGTGCTTTCCACGCAGAGTATTGCTGCATTGTGGAAATGTGTAGAAGTGCTGGCACCTGAGTCCCCTTTATGCCCACGTTTGCAGCTCCTGACAATTTTGTGATGGAGGTGGCACGGGATTGGAATGATGATCGTACATCAATTTATGATCAATTCTCAACAGCATTGTGGGCTATCGCCCCCCCTTTCAAGGAGGGTCGCTGCCTGGCCCTGCCAACCCTCTGCAGTGTGTGCCTCTGGTTCCTCCTCATCCAGTACGCACTTATAAATAGACTTGAGGGTGGTGTGGCTATGCAGCGATTGTGTGGCATGAGGCCAGCTGAACGCTGCACAGGGAAAATTTTGTGTGTGCTGTGGCAGCGATGTCACCTGTAGGCAGTGATTGTCCTTGGTTGCAGGTAGTGTGGTGCTTAACTAAGACGTGCCAGCATGTGTGCCTTGCTAATGAGGGTTTGACCAAAGTAAATTGGGGGTGACCGCCAGGCTCTTGCCCCCAATTTGGCTTAATAGTGGGACCTGGGAGCCTCAGATGCAGCCATGCATGCTGCACCTGCCCTTCCCTATTCGTTTCTGTGGTGTTTCCATGACTTTCTGATGTTTTCTGGTGTTTCACAAGTCATGACCTATGCGGAGCATCGATCCCATACAAAAATGCTCGAGTCCCCCATTGACTTAAATAGGGTTCGTTACTCAAAACGAGCTCTTGAGCATTACGAAAAGTTTGACTCGAGTACCGAGCACCCGAGCATTTTGGTGCTCGCTCATCTCTATTCATCTCACACCCTACAGACAAAAAGTCTGCTTGGATGGAAGAGATAAAAGTAGGCCAAGTTGCTCAGGTATTGAAACACAGGCAAAGTAGACATAGAACTAGCAGATCTGCAATCTCTTATCTATACTGAGATTGTGACTCAAGCTAATATCTGCATAGCCTGTCTCTGAGTAGAATGTTAGCATACCAACCTGATAACTGTAGCGGCAATGTTCTATAGCTGTAGGAGTAATGTTCTGTCAATTCCTAATCCTTTTTTAAAATTTAAAATAGATCTTCAGACAATATGGACACCACTGCTACTGACACTGATGCTGAAACAGCTAAATCGCCAGACGTCGAGTAAGATACCAGAGAATCTGCAACCCCAAGCACAAGTCAAGTGACGCGTGAAGAATTGCCGGCATAGTCATCGCAGGTTCTGCCTCCACGGAAAAGGGGCCAGCCAATGGCATCGGAGGCGGCAAGTATTGCAGTAGAAATGCAGCGGGAGGTCGTGCATGTGCTGCAACACCAGGCTGCTGCCAGAGATCCGTGCGACAGCTTTGGGCAGCGTGTCGCATCACTAATGCACTCAATACCTGCAGAAAGGCAGTTGCCTCTGCAAGACTAAATGTTATATCTTTTGCGCTTATCAACGCCTCCTAATTGCCCAGCAGTGGTAAACTGCTTGCTTGAAAATTACTGGCACAGAGAAACACACGAACAGCTGGAAAGGGCTCACCCACCATCACCATGACCCCCACCTCCACCACCACCACCACAACCACCACCCTACCCCCGCAAAACCAGCAACAGTACGCTCATGGTGGACAATTATTTCTGGAGTCCCTAAATATGGGCCTCCCCCCAAATTTCCCCGCATTACGCAGCACCTCTGCCGTGCCCTCGGGGACCAACTGGAATGCAACCAGGGGTGTACACCGGTCCGCAGTACCAAAATCTGGGTTGTGTGTATATTATTTTTTTTATGGTTGTCACAGTTTTATGTTAATTTAATTGTGTTTTGCTAAAAAAATTTTGTTATATACAAAACTGTAAAAATGTAAAGAAAAAATAATCTGCCTATTTTTGTTACTTTGAAAAATTTGCCAGCTCCAGCGTTATTTATTTAGTAAAAATTTGAATGCTAGCAAATGTTCTGTGTCGTTTTCATTATGCACCACTCCCATTACACCGGATGATTGTCAGCCCCCCAATGGCCGACACTCATCCACTGTAATGGGACAAAGGCACATTACAGGGAACTAATGTTGGGCCCCCAATGTCCGACGCTCATCCACTGTAATGGGACAAAGGCACATTACAGGGGACTAACATCCGTCCCCAATGTCCGACGCTCACCCACTGTAATGGGACAAAGGCACATTACAGGTGACTAACATCCGTCCCCAATGTCCGATGCTCATCCATTGTAATGGGAGAAAGGCGCAATACAGGGGACGAATGTCGGGCCCACAATGGCCGACTCTCATCTACTGTAATGGGACAAAGGCACATTACAGGGGACGATGGTTGGGACCACAATGGCCAACGCTCATTCACGGTAATGGGAAAAAAGCAAATTACAGGGAAATATTAGTTTTTAAACTAAGTGACCATTAGTTTTTAGGAAGTGTTGACATTTCCCTCCCCCCGCCCCCCAAAAAAATGGTAAAACATGTAGTAGCAAAAAAAAAAAAAAGGGGGACTACATTTTTTTCAACTTTAAAAGGCATATATTTATTTTCTACAGATAATGGTAATGAGATATTAGTCTATAATACGGCCAAATATAGCAAATTTACATTTACGTGTGACAATCAGCCATATTATATTAGCCCGCAAGCCCGTGTCATGGGTCCTCATTCTCTTGCGAGTCCCTTACTAAAAAAAAAAAAAAAAAAAAACTATCTAAAAAAATTTGGCAGCCAGCAAAAAAATATCAAAACCTGGTTTAGAAACTCCTGAAATTTCAGGCTTCATTGATAGAGGCCAGCTGCCACGAAACTTGACCTTGAGGCGTCATAAAGTAGTCCGCGAACTGGTCTCTAACCCAAAGTCCTGAAATAGCAAGCGTAATCGTTTGGTTCTAATCAACGCCTGCAACTGTTGAGGTGGCTGTCTTTGGATCATCCGCAACGTCACACACGCGTCATTGATCCGGCAAAAATTATGCAGAACTACGGCAGCTTTAACCACCGTGCACAAGTCTTCGGGGTCCAATTGAATTGTGCCCAGGAAAACTCGTAATTTGCTGGTAAGAATACCAAAAGCACATTCAACAAAATGCCAAGCGTGAGTTGGTAAGTCAAGACTCAGCATCTGGTGTCCAACCCTCTGCGTGGAAACAGCTGCAGAACATGGGTTGACAGGCAAAAGCCCTCATCCGCGATAATTACGAATGGGGCTGTTGGACCTGAAGAAACACGAAGCAACCGTGGCTCTGGCAGGACAAGCTGGTTGTCCAGAAGCCGCTGACGCATTCTAAAAACCCTGAAGATGCAAGCATCCGCAGTGCTTCCACAGGCCCTAATCTCAACCAGTGCAAATGCCAACAGGACCACCGAACAGTACTGTTTGTAGTTAAAGTATCGAGACCCTGAGTACTGTGGCTTCTTCACACAGATGTGCTTGCCATCCAGGGCCATGACACAGTTTGCAAACTGCGACGCTGCTTCAAAGCCTGAAGCAATGTCCATCCACTGTTGAATGGAGGGCAGCGGCATAACAGAGCCCTTTAGATGCACCCAGATGAAGCTGCAGGTTCTGCTGACGATCCGGCTGACAGTAACATGCCCAAGCAGGAACTCAAACTGCCGGGATGCAAAAGAGTTCCTGGTGGCAAGGAATCTGCAAAGAAAGCACAGAAAAAAAGGACAATGTACACATTTATATAGCACAACAAAAGGAAAAAAAAGTTGAGTAAGGAACAGTCATATATGTGTGGACAGTACAAAGAACAATGAAAAAGCCATCTAAGCAACATACGTCACATAAGAAATGCACACCAGAGTAGAGATAAGAAAGAAAAGGGAAGACGTTTATATAGGAAAACAGATTTCAGAGGGAAGAGAGGATATAGAAACACACAGACAAAAAATTTTACGCATGTAAAAGCAACATAGAATCTGAGAACAAGCATAAGGAAAGACCCCACAAACAAACGGAAAGGACAAGAAAAGAATTGATAACAAAACGTGCAAGCGGACATCGGTATAAACTTACCGCAGGGTGACCAGCAGACACTGTTCGGGTGATATGCAACGCCTCATGTTTGTATCCGCAAATGTCAGTCCGGGCCGCAGTGCTTCAAGCAGTTTGTCGAAGGATCCTATCGACATGCAGGTGAACGCTGGTCGGCATACCAGGGTGTGGAAATCGCCCTTTGAGCGGTGTTGGGAAATAATGGGGTGGACCCAGAACCCCCTACGTTTCTTGGCAAGCTGGACCTCCTCAATTGCGTTTTGTAACAATCTTGAAAAAAAAGCTTGTGAATACCAGCCATGCCAGCGAAGCTTCTTCGTCGCCAAATGGCATCTAGTCGAACAATCAGGCACACAGAAGAACAAAGAGAATTAAAACTTGGCTTGTTCCTTCTTTTATAACTTTTTTCTAGAAGGATGTACAGTCTAGGGGTTGGACTACTGATTATAGGAGTGTGCGCATTTTTCCACGTGGAAAAAAACACTATGCAATTGCATACTTCTACGCAGAAATACTCGATTCTGTGATATATTGCAATAGGTTTTTTTGGTAAAACGCTGTCCTTCAGCTGCGGAAATCCGCTTGCGATTAACGTGATGCCCCCGTGGACAGGCAGCCTAAGACCACACCTTGTTCTCAAGCACTCACACTTAGGCCCCCTTTCCACGAGCGTTGCGCTATCCCGCGGCGGATCTCTGGCACGGGAGCCGCCGCCCGGGAGCAGGAGCTGGCAGGCGGATCTCCACGGTCAAGCCTATCTGACAGATAGGCTGACCACGGAGAATCGCAGCAATTCGCAGCATGCTGCGAATTGCTGGCCGCGAGCGGAGAATCACAATGGTTCTCTGCTCGTGGATACGGGAACGGAGCTTTCCATAGCAACGCTATGGAAAAATTCAGACGGCGTGATTCCCTGGCAATTTACTGCCAGCGAAATCACGCCCGTGAATAGGGGACCTTATAGTCTCTCACATACCACGTGACAGGACATAAATTGATACTTTTGCTGACATATCCCAGCCACATGTAGACATTAACTCATTTTCTGCAGCTGTGCAATACACAAAACAAGAGACGACATTTTGCACAGTGCATCCACACAAAAGACATGACGTGTATGACATTTATGGAGGGGCTTGGAATAGGTGTTTCAGGCCACTACAGTACAAGTGCCTTCTTACTGTGTGTCTGAACTGTCCTCTCCCTCTTCAAGGGGATTGTATAAGAGGGAGGACGGAGGGGCTCCTGAGTTGCTTGAGAGGGATGGTGGGGCTCATGAGTAGCCTCAGAGGGGCGGAGGGGCTCCTAAGTAGCCTGAGAGGGACGGACGCACTACCAGCCAAGGTCTCATATCATAGCAAACAATGAAACATATAGGCAGCGGCTGGGTGCTAGACTTCTTCTTTGGGTCAGCGAGAGGAATAGTAGTACAGGACTAGTCAGACTACTACTCTTCTCTAGCTCACTGACCCAAAGCATGTCTACATCTCTAATCCCTCCAGACTACTGTGTTACTTCTGTATGTCCATTAGTAATACTAGTAAGTGTGCGTCAGTTACTGCTACTAACTACTACTACACATTTCTGACTCAGGGGTTGGGCACACGGACTGACATCCGCAGACACAACTCACACCTGCCAGCACACAGACACTTCCCTGCACTGTGCAAGAACCGCAGTCAGCGGACATTTGATTCCAGTCCCTGGTATTGCTTACTTGGCTGTTATGGATCCCTGTGACAAACCCTTGACGTGGAATTAATGGCTATCTAAGCCTAATGAGGTCCAGCTGTCTTCTTTCCCCACATTTTGCGCAGTGCCGCACCATTCCCCTTGCGTATTTGTGCATCTTCCATAGACGTCTATGGCAGTTTTGCTGTGCAAAACACAGGAAAGAAGAGCATGTCCTATTTTTTTGCGCACACACAAAATGCAAAACGCGCTTATGAGAATGAAACCCTCGAAATCAGTGTGTTCTATTTTCTGCATTTAGTGCGCACAGCTTTAGCATGCAGAAATAACTGCATAAACAGAACCACATGACGCCGCCCTGAGGGTTTTAACATATAAACATGTTTCTCTCCCCTTAGGCTGGGTTCACACAGGGCGGATTTGCCGCGGCTTTGCCGCACGGCAAATCCGCCCGCGGCCGCAGCCGTGGTTTCAGGAGATGCAGCATGTCTATTTCCTTTTTTTTGTTTGTTTATTTTTGTCGCGGCCGCGCTCTCCTCTATGGGAGCGCCGGCCGCAACGGAAAAGCAAGCGGCCGGGCCGCTTTAAAGCCGCTGCGGTTTGGGTTCTCCCGGCAGAAATCTCGCGGTTTTTGCTGCGGCCAAACCGCGAGATTTCCGACGGGAATCCACCCTGTGTGAACCCAGCCTAATGCACGGCCGCATAACGGGACAAAATGAAAGCACTGATTTCATGAGTTTTGTTTTCACAATCGGAATTCTTGTCTGTTGATTGTACGGGTGAGAAAGGATAGGACCTACCCAGTATATAGTATTTACTACATGCAGGGAAGATCGGGCGGCACCTATCTTCCTGCTATTTTGTGGTATGGTGCAGAGTTTGAATAAATAGCAAGGGGAAGAAAAACCTTGTTCAAGCGCAACTATGACCCGTACCAGATGTGCATACAGCTTTCTGAAACCGCCCTGACGGTGCAGGCCTATACATCAGATTAGTTGCATCTTTTTATTTCCACAGTGGATCACCATGTGAAATATCAGGCAATGCTCTCGTGGTGGTTTGGTGTGGAAATAAAAGTGATGCAAGCATTGTGGTGCGATGTTCTGAGGCATCTGCAGCATGTTATATGATGTTCTGCAGCATTGTAGGTGTGTATTATGATGCTCCACTGCAATGCTCATACAGTATATTATGAGGTTTTGAGTCAGTCATTTTTCTTCTTCAGGTGAGTTTTTTTTTATAATTTTTGTGTTGCAGCTGCAGTGTGTTTTATGAGGTTCTGCAGCAGCAGCGGTGTGTATTTAGAGGTTCTGAAGCAGCGTACCTGGGTATTATGATATGCCACAGCAGCAGACACGTGTATGATGTTGTTCTGCTTCAGTCAAATCTTATGTAGTTCTGCCAGTCAACACATAAGACTATTTTGGATGGACATGGGTAAAGAAACAAAACATAAATTGCGTCTTTAATAACTGGGAGATGTAATTCTACAATGGAGAAGACAGTTTGGCTACATTCATACTCCTTTTGCTGTGTGTGTTTGGTGTATGAAACGAGAAAGTTTGTACATCAGCAGAGAGGTTAAACAGGGTTCTATTGGAGGAAACAGAGAAAGAAGGCTGCATCACGTTTATAAGCCTATACAAAACGTAATCTATAAACAGGGAGAGGGGATATTTCTGCTGCTACCACTGTATATAGCAACAAAGCAGACGGACAAACTATGCTTTGGCGTGGGAAATTTTGCAGTTAATTGGCCTCAGATGTCGTTTAAAATTACCAGACCGGCTGCTACAAATTTGTTGTCCTTACGTAGTTAGTAGTGGGGTTTGGGGAATTCAATTACACTGCGCCAAACAGGGACAGTGCACAGATATACAAGCTGTACTCTGCGGCCTTCTGTTCTCACATATTGTGCCTCCCAGGGATTGTAGCTTATTTAGTTGGTGGTGTTTTTTTTTTTTGTTAATATAAAATAAAAAGAAAAACAAATGGGGAAACAGCAATTATGTGCGTGTCAGCAGCCTCAGATGCCATTCAAAGTCACCAGTCCTACCACTACAAATTATTTGTAGACCTAATGCAGCTAGCAGTGGTTTTCTGCAAACTACAAAGTTAGCCGATAAATTAGATGAAACTATATGAAAAAGTAAACAAAAAAAATTAATAAAATAAAAAGGAAACATGAAGATGGTGGTGTTGATGGTGCTGCTCTCCTGCTTCCGCCATGTTTCATCCTTCTACGTCCCGTAAATGAAAATATGTCAATATGGAAATACGGAGTTACAGCTCTCATGTTTCCATGAGGAGCACAGTCTGTCCTAAAGGTACTGTTGCTGGTGGTGGTGCTGTTCTAATTTCTTCTGCTTCTGCCATGTTTCCTCCTCTGTCTCCCAAAACTAAAGTTTTTTAAGCACAAGAAACACCTATCACTCTACAGTTGTTACCTGCAACAGGTCCATGCTTGAGTGGTGTCTTCCTCTGGTAAAATTTTTCGTTGTAAAATTTATGACATTGCTTTTAAAGCAAGCAGCACACCTGTTGTCTTTCTTGGCACAATCTTTAACCTAGGAGATCCTTTATGGACCATCTTTTGTTTTCAGTGACACACCTGTGCTACAATTGATCCTTTGACTAATTTGTGGTAGGAGCACAATGTTCCCCAGATGTGTGGATGTATTCCTGTGCAACTTGGGGGCCCTTGACTGCACTGAGGACCTTCTGGAGGGCAAATTAGTGAACTCGAATTGTACTCCCATTGACTTCAATCGGAGTCGGAATCAGCTGTCATAATTCACAATGATTTTTGTGAAATCAGCCTGATACCAACACGAATTGATTATTCCACTAATCACTCATCACTGTCCATAAACCCCATTCAGGCCAGTATACATTGAGGGACATTTTTGATGTTCACCCTGTTGGCTGAATTCTGTAGAAACTGCACTGCTTATCCAACACCACTTGTTTTCCTGTTTCTTAGAATTGAGATGAGTAGCAGCATTATATGTTTGGTCTTCAGCTCACCTTTGATAGAACATTGTCCAGCTCCCTGATCACTCTGCTCTGCTGCTGCCAAGGCTTAGAGAGGCTGAACATTTTGCATAGGGCGCCATCTAAGCCATGGCTGGCCCTGTGGAGGAAGCATTATAGCATCGTCCATTTGCATACCAGGTAACAAGACTCGTAGGGCTTTGTGAGTCCTCCCTCCTCTACCATGTGGCATAATACTAGAGACCCCTTGTAGGGCACCGAGGCCCAAATGTAACTGCTTTCTCTGCACCCCCTATAGCTATTGCACTACAACTATGGGAGAAAGACAAGAGCTGAGAAATAATCAATATTCTGTTACTATGGATGACATCACAGTGGACTATTAGATCATAAGTATAACAACACAAGATATAACTTACTATATGTTTGTGTACAAAGCTACAGAACCAAGCACAAAGAGGGAGCTAGAAGGATTAGAACAAGGTAGGCGTTAAGGGTTTATGGAATAAATACTGTAAATATGGAGGAAGTAACATGCATGTAAAATCCTATGACAACTCTCCAACATGGTGTACGCTGGCAGAAGTAGTAACATGGGTGACTGCTAGGAAGTGTCACATTTATTGGCCAATTTTTATTCCTGCCATTACTGCTATAATAGTTTGTGGTTGTCCCTGTAAGGCTTGGGTCACACGGGAAGGAATTCCAGCAAAATTCTCACGGAATGGCCGCATAGAAAAAACGCAAGAATTCCGCTGGAAAAGCGCAGGTTCAAAACCCGCGGCCTTTAGCCATGGGTTTTGGAGCAGTTTCGCCATCAGCATTCCATAGAAAGGAAAAAGGTTGCTCCGGAAAAGAGAAAAGAGAAAAGAATTGACATGCTGAAGTGAGTTCAGCTCCGCACGTCAGTTTTCGTGCGGTGTGTGGACAAGATTTTGGCAAAATCTTGTCCACTTTGCTGGCTAATACTGGGATTAGGAGCCACGGGCAGACTTTCCGCACAGAAATTCAACGGCAATTCCACCCCGTGTGAAGCTAGCCTAAGGGGGCTTTCAAACACAAGGCTTTTTTAAGAAAAAAGAAAAGCAGTGTTTTTTTAGCCAAAGTCCGAAGTGGATAAACCTGGATCAATTCATAAAAGTCCAGCTACTTGGACAGCTTCAGCCACTCTCATACAAGTGTTTGTAAAAATACAGCATTTTTTCACGTGGCATTTTGCAGTGTTTTCTTGCGCGCTTGCCTGCGTTTTTACTGCATATTTCGCAAAGCAAGTTGATGATGTCACCACTTTTTTCCCCTCCTGGTAGCATAGTAAGCAGCGTTTTACAGCATTTATAATTTATCCCATCCATTTCAATGGGCGATGTTGGGCGTCAAAAACCTGTGACACTGAAAAATAGAACATACAGCATTCAATTTAGTTTTCTCTAAAACACTTGTCTGATAGGCCCATTCGAATGAATGGAGACTTAGTGCAGCATTTTTTAAGTTAGCATTAAAACATATACTTATACTTAGCTTCTGAAGACATCTACACTCAGGAGACAGGACCTACTTGTGTTCTACCTAGCAGAACCTCGCTCCTCCGTCACTCACAGTGAGAGGAGGGTATGCTAGAAAGAACGCCGTCATTCATGTAGAGTGTAAATGCCTTCAGAAGCTCAGTATAAGCTGTGCTGGTCTTTTTGGGATCTTTTACATAGAATGTAATATGCCAACCCTGATTTCCACACCAAAATCCACACTGCTAACTGTGGATTTTGATGCAAGATTGCTGGCCGGATTCTGCTATTTTCAATTCTGCATCAAAATGCACACATCAGCAGTGCAGAATCTGATGCTGAGTATTCCGCAGGAGGGCAGATTACACAACACTGTGGCAGAATGTTGCAACTAGTGTGAAAGGCTCCATGGAGGTGTCTATGTGACCCCAAGTAGTTGCTTGGAGCCCGGCCCGCCCTGTTGACGTCAGGTCTTGTCTCTTGTGTGGATGTGTTCAGAAGCAACATCTGGCTTTGAAGGCCCACATATTATACTAGCTGATATACCCAGCTTCGCCCGAGTTAATTTGGTACTGGTGTTTATCTGGTGTTCACACGGAAAATCTTATGAAGTCGTGGTTGCTTTAGAGATACCGGGAAAAAAATATGTTCACCATTTTGCATGGTTCTTTGCGTTACCCAGGAAACACCATGTGGAGGTAACCATGCGATGTTCCCTTCATATAAAATGACATCAGGAAGTGAGAGAATTAGATTCTGTATGTAAAATTTGGACACTAATTCTTTTGCGCTTAGAATTTAATAATCGAGTTGGGACCCACTAACTTTTCCTATGTATGACATAATCAACGTTCTTGCCAAATTTCAAGTTTTTATGACATCGGGAAGTGAGAGAATTAGATTCCGTACCTAAAATTTGGACGCTAATTCTTTCGCGCTTAGAAGTGAATAATCGAGTTGGCACTCATTAGTTTTTCCTATTTATGACATAATGCCCGTGCCAAATTTCAAGTTTCCATGACATCGGGAAGTGAGAGAATTAGATTCCATGCGTAAAATTTGGACACTAATTCTTTTGCACTAGAATTGAATAATCGAGTTGAAACCTTTGAACTTTTCCTATTTTGGACATAATCAATGCCCGTGCCAAATTTCAAGTTTCTATGACATCAGGAAGTTGGTGAATTAGATTACGTATGTAAAATTTGGACGCTAATTATTTTGTGCTTAGAATTCAATAATTGAGTTGGGACCCATTAGCTTTTCCTATTTATGACATAATCAATGCTCGTGCCAAATTTCAAGTTTCTATGACATCAGGAAATGAGAGCATTAGATTACGTACGTAAAATTTGGATGCTAATTCTTTTGCACTTAGAATTTAACTCTTTGCAATCTAATTTTGGATTCAGGGTTTCCTAGGGCGCTTTCTTTTTCTGCCATTATACAATGGTGCCATCTGCTGTCTAGAGCCAGTACTGCAGTATGGGACATGCTAAATAGGCCCCCGACAACAGAGCAGCCAGTAATCTACAGTAAGAATACCCTGTCAGACGTCTTCCGACATTAGAGCTGTACAGCCTTCAATCTGAATGTCTTTAGACATCAGACAGTGGATTGGAAAGGGTTAATAGTCGAGTTGGGACTCATAAACTTTTCCTATTTATGACATAATCAATGCTTGTGCCAAATGTCATGTTTCTATGACATCGGGAAGTTAGAGAATTAGATTACGTACGTAAAATTTGGACGCTAGTTCTTTTGCGCTAGAATTGAATAATCAAGTTGGGACCCATTAACTTTTCCTATTTTGGACATAATCAATGCTCGTGCCAAATTGCAAGTTTCTATGACATCTGGAAGTGAGAGAATTAGATTCCGTACGTAAAATTAGGACGCTAATTCTTTTGCGCTAGAATTGAATAACCGAGTTGGGACGCATTAGCTTTTCTTATTTATGACATAATGAATGCTTGTGCCAAATTTCATGTTTCTACGACATTGGGAAGTTGGAGAATTAGATTCCGTACGTAAAATTTGGACGCTAGTTATTTTGCGCTAGAATTGAATAATCGAGTTGGGACCCATTAGCTTTTCCTATTTATGACATAATCAATGCCCGTGACAAAATTTCATGTTTCTACGACACTGGGAAGGGAGAGAATTAGATTATGTACGTAAAATTTGGACGCTAGTTTTTTTGCGCTAGAATTGAATAATCGAGTTGGACCCCTTTACTTTTCCTATTTTGGACATAATCAATGCTCGTGCCAAATTTCAAGCTTCTATGACATCAGGAAATGACAGAATTAGACTTTCTACATAACATTTGGATGCTAATTCTTTTGCACTTAGAATTGAATAATCGAGTTGGGACCCATTAGCTTTTCCTATTTATGACATAGTCAATGCTCGTACCAAATTTCATGTTTCTACGACATCGGGAAGTCGGAGAATTAGTGGCAAGTCAGTGAGTCAGTCAGTGAGGGCTTTCAACTTTATATATATAGATGACACGCTGACACTATTGAAGTGGCAGTAGTCGGGTTCTAGAGAGATTCTGGTTCTTAAGAGATGATGGTAACTCCATAATCCGAGTACTGATTCTGGAGGACCCTGACTTACAGATCGTGCTGTCCGTAGCATGTGCTGTGATAATGCAGTGTAAAGGCCCATTTACACGGAGCGATGATTGCTCAAAAATCGCTAAAAAGCGTTTGTTTGAGCGATAATCGTTGCATCTAAACGCGTGGCCACCATGCACTTGTCAGGTCAACCTAAAAATCGTTGTGTGGTCTTATCAGAACCGCACGCTGAGTTCTCCGCGGGTAATGCTGATAGCATTGTTTCCCGATGGAGAGCAAAGGAGCTGAATGGAGATAAGAGCCCTCCGGCTATTAGCTAAAGGCTTCATTTGCACGCTAATAAGCTATTAAGTAGTTGGGAAGTTACTTAATAGTTTATGCAAAATAATCGCTCAAAGCTGTAACTCAAACTCATTTGAGCGATCATTGCTCCGTGTAAATGGGCCTTATGTGGGTTTTTCTTCACAACATAATTATTTTATTGCCTTCATAATGCTATGGCATACAATTACTACTTATCATTGCTAAACTAAGGCTTCCTACACGAGTGAGCACGATATCAGGCTTTGAAATTCTGCCCGATATTGCGCTCGTGAATGGGCAATTTAACTGCGGGTGCAAGGCATTTTTCTGTCAAAAACGAGTTTTGCTCACAATAGACGATCAGAAGTGTTTTCAATTAATTTGAATGGGGAACCTCACATCGCACTGGCATTCACATCGCATGGCATGCAAGGCATTAAAACTCCCATTGAAATCAATAGGCAATGCGTTCTGAGGAATACGAAGAGAAAGTACATGCCACGATTTTTTCCTGCATCACTCATGTATGTAACTCGATTAAAAAATCACGTGAGATCTGTGCATCTCGCAACGTACAAATCCCACATAAGTTCCAAAGCCATGTGAAGGCGTTCTGACAAACAACCTTTTTTAAGTTCTCCACAAAGTGCTTGAAAGAAAGATGAAGGAGGCTTTCTCTGCCACATGAAACCTATATGGGACATCTCACACTCATGCATTGCAGAACAGTGTCTTGACTGTATATGTATATATATATAAATTATACATATATAACTCAGTAACACAATACATGTATACACGCACAGACTTCAGCATGTTATTCTGTTTCAGGGAAATGACAAAACGTAAAGGAGGCCACAAAGGTAAGAAAATCACCCTGAAAGCCGCCAAAAATTCTATTCGCATTACATTTGATGGGAAACGTAGACTGGATCTTTCTAAGATGGGAATTGCTGCTATTCCCAAATGCTTGCTCAAGATCTGTGATATAGAAGAGTTGGACCTCAGCAGAAATTTTATTCGCAAGATTCCAGATTGGATTCAGCGTTTTCAGAATTTGCGATGGCTTGACCTACACACCAATCAGATAGAAAAACTTCCGGAGTCCATAAGCCAACTACACAACCTCCTGTATCTTAATGTCTGCAACAACAAACTGGGCATCAATGGTATCCCCATGGAGCTGAGCCACCTCAAGAACTTGCGTCAACTTAATCTAGGACTTAACAGCATTGATGTGTTGCCAACTATATTAGGGAATCTAAAAGAGCTTAATGAAATGAGCCTCTTTGATAATCAACTTACTTCAGTGCCCCCCAGCATAATTAAACTGCCTAAACTGAAGAAGCTTAACACCAAGAGAAACCCCATCCAGAATCCAGAAGAAAAGACAGAGGGAAGAACAACAGGAAACTGTCCACAGAGTTCAGGCGCTTCATCTTGTGAATGAGAAAGATCTGTGCAGTCCTTGTCTGGCCAAGTTCCAGATGGATAAAAGTAAGCTGAAAAAGGTGAAAAATCTGATGACTTTTGCAATGAAAACTCCTTTCTCCAACAATCTTGTTTCTCCAAACTCTACAGTCAAGGAGACAATACTAAACTGAGTGAACAAGAGTGAGATCAGCAAAAATATTGTAAGAATTTAAAAAAAAGTAAAAAACAATAAATGTTGCTATGTAATTAGACTAACAATAATATAAATGTAAACAGCATTAATAAATGAAATGGAAGCACAAGAATGTATAGAGAGGGTTAAGGCTGGTCTCACATCTGCATTGCTCCTCCGTTTGGAGGTCCCGTCTTACGTCCGGCTGAAAATATCAGAAGAAAAAAAACAACGCATTCAGCGCTTTTCTTCCATAAAAAACTGGGCAGCTTTTTAATCAGATCAGGACTATAATCAGGTCCGCCTGGCGCTGTTCACTTCCGTCCAGTTACGGAACCATTCAGCAGCAGAGATTCCCATTTCTTGCTACCCGAACGGAGGAGGAAAGCAGAATTCCTGCCGCAGATGTAAAACCAGCCTAAGAGCTTCTACCCACTAGCGTTTTTTTTTATGCTACAATATCGCTGCATTTTTAATACGATTTTAACATTAGAAAGTCCCATTGACTTATGCATTAAAAAAACGCAGCGATATTGCAAAGTTAAAAAAAAGCTAGTGGGTAGAGGCCCTAACTTATTTTTTCATAGCATATTTTGTTAGTTTTAATGCTTAACCTTTCCGCTGCTTTGGGTTTTTGAACATTTTGCACTTCTGGTAGTAGGACAATTTTCACGTTTGACATGTACAAATAAAACCTAAATTGCAAAACAAAAAACAAAAAATCGTACTATACACCCATATTCATATATTTTCTAAAAGCAGACACAAGTGCTACACTAGTACAAGTGTAAAGACCAACCTTAAGCACACCGCTGGGTCGGAATCCGCATGTGGAAACCCACTGCTGAATCTGGCTGTGACCTCGGCTGACAACCCTGTGTACCTGCAAAATCTGTATTTCTCGCACTGTTGTTGGTTATGAGGCGGGTACCTGTGGCCCATCCGCAATTTGAATTGCAGATGGGCTGCGGATCAGGTGGCCTCCATTAACTTGAATCAAGAGTCCACAGCAAAATAGAGCATGCTGCTATTTTTGATCCACGCATATCGTATCCGCAAGAGTGAAGGAAAAAGCAAAAGTACGTGTCTATCAAAGGATGTAGTAGATGCTGTTTGCTGCTTTGGATTTAATTGTTCCCAATAAAAATATTTTTATTCACGAATTGTGGAGCCAGACAACTCTTTTTTTTTCCTATGTAGGAGACACGTGGCTGGCAGGTAAGAGGTTAAACTCGGGTTTACCAGAGCTCAGAGGTAAAATTCATGTGCAGTGGTCACACTGTATATTTTAATTATAGCAGATGTGTCCTTTTTGAATATGCAATATCCTGACATAAATATCAAAAAATGACCTGTATTGGAAAACAAATTTATGTTACTCTGTGCGGCGTTGTGAGTAAGGCCTCATGTCTACGGGCGGATCTGATTTGCATAATCCGCGAGGAAGATCCACAAATCAAGCCCCCCATAGAGATACATGGGCCGTCTGTGAATGCTTTAAAGTATGCGGATATGATTTGAGTACCTTTTGGTCCAGAAAACGAATTGCAGCATGCTCCATTTCACTGCGGATCCCACACAGATGGCTTCCGTTGAAGTCAATGGAAGCTGTCCGATCCAGGGTCCGCCCACAGCTAACACTTCGGATGAGCCATGGATCATGATCCGGTCAGGACTTCTAAGACCTGCATGGGATCCGCACAGGTAAAATAGTGTCCTTGGCTACGGGCAGGGTGGAATTCTGCTGCAGGCCCCCGAATGCGGAATCAGACCCGCTCGGGAACATGAGGCCTAACGCAAGATATTTTGTTCAAAGTTGTAATCTCTCACCACTTATCTCGGAATATCTTTAAACAAAAAGATAAGCAATTTGCTGCAGATGACAAGTGCCGATCACCAAGATCTGTACTCATTTACTAGACCTATACACAGGCTACTAGACCTATACACAGGCTAACTCGTCTCTACGAGAACGAAGGCACATTGACCCATTGCCGCCTGTGAGGCTCATCAGACTAACCGTCCTTTGAAAGAAATGGGAGCATGTCCTATTCTTGTTTGTGAAAACACGTACAGAGTGTGGGGTCTGAGCAGCTTGGATGGCATGCAGACACTTGCTTGCAGTAAGCCATATGACTGCTGTCTAAAAGAGTGATTAGAGTGTGGAGGTTTGAACCAGAACAGAGAAAAAATCTGGTCAGGCATTAATAAATACAAATAGCAAATTCCTCTGATTCTATGCTACACATACAGGATTTCTTCATTAGGTCTCTGTTGTGCTTTGCAATTGATTTTTTCCCACTATTTATATATTGGTTGGTATCCTATTTTATATGTTGTATTTTGTGTACAATTCTGTATACCACTAAGCTATTATTCTGTTGTGTATGTTGTTCATTCAATTTGCTTTATAATAATTTTCATGCACATTTTTTGATGTGTTTTTTATGCTTACTAAATTCTGGAATGTGTAGAGATGTTATCATTGCTTAATATTTATGTAAAACTTTATATTAAGAGTAATAATGTTACAGCCTACACACCATGCAGTCTTGTGATTACCAGATATTGTCACATTGTCACATATCTCAAACACTGTTCGTTGACACAGTGACTTATAGCGACTAAAAAGTCCTAAGCATGTTGACTACTACACAAACAAACAGGATTGGATGAGCAGGCCAGCTTATTTCAGTAGGGATAAGACAATAATTTACTGCTAGATATATCATCTTTCTAAAGCCTGGTTTAGACACAACGATTATCTCTCAAAAGATGTGTTACGGCACTATGCCCCCCGTGCGCCAGGTGGGGTGCCCTGAACTTCCCGCACCCCACTGTCCTTGCCTACTTGCCTCGGCCCTGGCTAACCCCAGGCGGACAACTGGGCGGCGGTCCCTGCTCTGGCTAGGGACCTGGCGACTACCTAGATGGAACTAACTAACGGGGGACAGAGTGCCGACAGAGAAGGCAGGTGGAACAGACCAACAGAACTTACAAGGCAGAGCAAGGCTGGAGATGGAGCTCACAGGCAAACTGGAAGGACACTGACTAGCAACTAGAGCAGACTGAGACAGACCGAAGGGACAAAAGGTTTCAATAGCGACTTATGGAATACCCTGTGAACCCACCATGTGGCTGGCAACCCCAGCTCGTAGGCGAGTGGGTTCACCACACGTGTGATGGCAAACGGCCTCACGTAACGTGGCGCCAGCTTTAAGGACGGGACCCGCAATTTGAGATTTTTAGAAGACAGGTATACCTTCTGTCCCACCCTGTAAGGTTCAGACACAGACAGACTCTTCCCACTACACAACTGCATACGGGCCCCCGCTGCCTCCAAGTTTCTCTGTACCTCTTTCCATACTCCCCGAAGCGTATCTGTGGCGACATCAGCTGCAGGACAGACCGACGGAGTAGGGATTGCTGTAAGGAAGCGAGGATGTTGACCGTATACACAAAAAAAATGGAGACACCCCAGTGGAAGAACAAAGGCGGTTGTTTAGTGCAAACTCTGCCAACGGCAGGAACTCTGCCCACTGATGAGCCTTTTCGCTAGCAAACAACCGTAAATATTGCACTAAATCTTGGTTCTTCCGCTCAGTCTGACCATTAGTCTGCGGGTGGAATGCTGAAGAGAAGGAAAGCGGCGTTCCCAGGTTTCTGCAGAAGGCACGCCAAAACTGCGACACAAACTGAACCCCGCAATCAAATACAATATTTTGGGGAACCCCATGTAGGCGAATTATTTCCTTTACAAAAATCGTGGCGAATTCTTTTGCTGAGGGTAGCTTTTTTAACGCCACAAAATGTGCCATCTTTGAGAACCGGTCGACCACCACTAAGATAGTGGTGCACTTCTGGGATTCTGGTAGGTCAATGATGAAATCTACTGATAAGTGTGACCATGGACTGGTAGGAACCGGTTGCGGTCTCAGAGGACCCTCCGGAGGACGCCGCCGACTCTTATTGCGAGCACAGACCGAGTAACCCCTCACAAAGTTGCGGATCTCCTGAGACATGCCTGGCCACCAGAAGTGTCTGGAACAAAGCTCCAGGGTCCCCTGGAACGCTGGATGCCTGGCGAGAACCGACGAGTGAGACTCATCCATGACTCTAGGGCGTAGGGTCTCTGGTAGCACAAACCATCTGCCCTCCGGCACCCCCGAAGGAGCGTCCTGCTGAACATCCTGTAGTTGAGGGACGAAGTTAGACTCTACAGCTGCCACCACCACGCCGGGGGCTAAGATATTCTCGGGAGCCATGGTCTCACTATCCGGTACCCCGAAACTCCGTGACAGGGCGTCCGCCTTCAGGTTCTTTTCTCCTGGGATATATGTCATGACGAAATTAAACCTGGCGAAGAACAACGCCCACCTGGCTTGACGAGCTGTGAGTCTTTTCGCATTGGCGAGATATACCAGATTCTTGTGATCAGTATATACGGTAATTGGGTGTCTAGCACCCTCAAGATGGTGTCGCCACTCTTCCAGAGCCCATTTGATAGCCAATAATTCACGGTTACCCACGTCGTAGTTGCGCTCTGCTGAATTGAACTTCCGCGAAAAGAATGCACATGGGCTATACCCAGACCTCCCACTGACTTCCTGCGACAATACTGCTCCTGTCCCCACTTCAGACGCATCTACCTCAATAAAAAAGGGTAGTCGTGCGTCCGGCTGTATTAGCACCGGGGCAGTCATGAACGCCCTTTTTAGACGGCTAAAGGCCTCAAGGACTGCAGGCGACCACTTACCCAAGTTGGCCCCCTTCTTAGTCAGGTCGGTCAGAGGTTGAGCAATAACTGAGTAATTCCTAATGAATTTGCGGTAAAAATGTGCAAAACCTAAGAACCGCTGGAGAGCCTTGAGGTTGTCTGGTCTGACCCATTGGGAGATTGCTGCTACTTTATCAGACTCCATCTGAATCTCCGTGGGTGAGATTACATAACCAAGGAAGGATACTTGTTTAGAACCAAATGTACATTTCTCTAACTTGACAAAAAGTTGATACTCGCGCAAACGGGTCAGGACCAACCTCAGGTGCCGCACATGTGAGTCCCAGTCAGGCGAGTACACCAGAATGTCGTCAAGATAGATGACCAGAAATACCCCCAGGAAGTCGTGAAAGACCGCGTTCATAAAACCCTGAAACACAGCGGGGGCGTTACAAAGTCCAAAAGGCATGACCAGACATTCAAAATGTCCTAACAGGGTGTTGAACGCCGTCTTCCATTCATCTCCCTCTCTAATGCGAATTAAATTGTAAGCCCCCCGTAAGTCCAGTTTGGAGAACCAGTGGGCCCCTACCACCTTATTCAACAAGTCAGGAATTAGGGGCAAGGAGCACTGGTTCTTCACAGTGATTTTATTAAAGGCCCGATAATCCACACAAGGCCTTAGTGTCCCGTCCTTCTTCTCTACAAAGAAGAGACCTGCCCCGGCAGGGGACCTGGATGGCCGGATATGTCGGTTGGCCAGAGCCACCGAGACATAGGACTTGAGGGCTTCATGCTCACGGCCTGACAAATTGAAAATGGTTCCCTTAGGGATGGGACTGTCGGGAATCAGATCAATACCACAGTCCCACTCCCTATGAGGAGGCAGAGCCTTAGACAGTTTTTTGGAGAATACATCCTGAAAGTCTGACAAATACTCCGGAATGAGCACAGTATTTGCAGAGCACATGGCTATAGTAGACAGGTGACTATGACAGGATGATCCCCAATGAGTCAATTCCCGGGTGGACCAATCAAATTGGGAATTGTGCAGTGCCAACCAGGGCATACCAAGCACCACATCAACCGACATTTTTTCCATAACCAGGAAAGACAGTTCTTCCGAGTGGAGGATCCCCACCGTGAACTGTAATCTTGGGGTCCTCCATCGTACCAGGCCTGTAGAGAGAGGGGTAGCATCGATACTGGTAAAATGAATTGGCGTCTTCAGCGCCACAAATTCCGCCATCAGAGAACGGACAAAACACAGACTTATCAAGTTAGCGGCTGCTCCGGAATCAATAAACGCCCGCCCTGATCAGGAAAAATCCCGGAATCTGACATGACACGGTACCAAAAGTTTAGGAAGTACCTGAAGTCCTAGGCGATCCTCCCTACAATCGCCTAGGACTCGGAGTTTTCCGCCAGTTCCGGCTGCGAGTGTTGAGACCTCAGTGGGCAGGTTATCACCCGATGTCCAGCTTTCCCGCAGTAGAGGCAGAGACGATGCAACAAACGGATCCGGCGTCGCTCTTTAGGGTCCAGCGGATCCATCTCCATCAGCTCGGGCACAAAGACTGGTAAGGAGGAAGAGGGACCAGGGCAACTGACCTCCCTGACTCTACGGGTCTGCCTGTCCTGCTTCCTAGACCTGAGCCTCCTATCTGCCTTCACCACTAGCTCCATAGCCTCCCTTAAGGACCCGGGAACGGGATGGGAAATTAACAGGACTTTAACTGCGTCCGAGAGGCCCTGCAGAAAAACGTCTTTCAGAGCGCTATCGTTCCATGTCGTATCCCCCGCATAGCGTCTGAAGTTGGAGCAATAATCCTCCACACAAGACGACCCCTGCCGCAGCACCAACAACCGCAAAACCGCCAACCCTGCTCGGTCCGGTTCGTCGAAGATACCCCCGAGTTCCTGGAAAAAGGAGTCCACGGACTGCAGGCAGGAGGAACCCTCGGGGATGGAAAAAGCCGCGCAGCAGGGACATTATCAGCCCGACCCTCTGAGCCTCCGACCCGGAAGAACGGGGACGCATTCGAAAAAACAGGAGACACGCCTGTCGGAAAACAAAAAACTTGTTCCTCTCCCCAGAAAACACCTCGGGAAGAGGGCACTTGGGTTCTGGGCTGGTTGAGGCGTCCGGCCCCTGCGACACCCCCCGCTGCTCCTGGGCCACCATGCGGGCGGATAAATCCTGGATCACAGGCACGAGGGCCTGCAGCTGGTTCGTGAGGGAACTGATCGCCTCCATGACAACACAGTTTTTAAGGGCCAGTTATTATGTTACGGCACTCTGCCCCCCGAGTGCCAGGTGGGGTGCCCTGAACTTCCCGCACCCCACTGTCCCTGCCTACTTGCCTCGGCCCTGGCTAACCCCAGGCGGACAACTGGGCGGCGGTCCCTGCTCTGGCTAGGGACCTGGCGACTACCTAGATGGAACTACTAACAGGGGACAGAGTGCCGACAGAAGAGGCAGGTGGAACAGATCAACAGAACTTACAAGGCAGAGTAAGGCTGGAGATGGAGCTCACAGGCGAACTGAAAGGACACTGACTAGCAACTAGAGCAGACTGAGACAGACCTGACTAGAGGCTAACAGAAACAATAACTGGCAGTGAGCTCAGGTCACTGCCAGCCTTTTAACTTAAAGCCTCCGCCCAGGGGTGGAGAGTGGGAGGAGCCGACTCTCCCACTGTTGCATATGGAAGAGGAGAGCGGGCGGCACCCTACAGGCGGACACGCCCACGCCGCTAATGTTAAGGTACATATTACCAGTCTGACTGGGGCATGCACTGTGGGCCGAAGCCCGCCTGTATTGTATCTGACGTTAGCTCTGCTGAGCAGGGAACTGCAATGGGATATATTTATGTACCGCCGGTGGGTTCCAGGGAGCCACCCATGCTTTGGGTCCACACGGACTTCACATTAGGGATTTGTACCTGCCTGTGTCTATGTATTAAAAACCCTGGTCAGACTGGGGCATGCAGTGTGGGCCGAAGCCCACCTGCATTTAATCTGACGTTACCTCAGCTGTGCTGGGCAATGCAATGGGATTTATTTATGTAACGCCGGTGGCTTCCTGGGACCCACCCATGCTGTCGGTCCACACGGAGTTGTACCTGCCTGTGTCTACTTATAAAGAACCTCAGTCTGACTGGGGCATGCAGTGTGGGCCGAAGCCCACCTGTATTTAAAGTGATGTTAGCTCAGCTGTGCGGAGCAATGCAATGGGATTTATTTATGTACCGCCGGTGGCTTCCAGGGACCCACCCATGCTGTTGGTCCACAGGGAGTTCACATAGGGGAGTTGTACCTGCCTGTGTCTATTTATAAAAAAAACCCAGTCTGACTGGGGCATGCAGTGTGGGCCGAAGCCCACCTGTATTTACTCTGACGTTAGCTCTGCTGTCCAGAGCACGGCAATGGGATATATTTTAGTTACCGCCGGTGGGTTCCAGGGAGCCACTCATCCTGTGGGTCCAAACGGACTTCACATTAGGAAGTTGTACCTGCCTGTGTCTACTTATAAAAAACCCCAGTCTGACTGGGGCATGCAGTGTGGGCCGAAGCCCACCTGTATTTATTCTGATGTTACTTTAGCTGTGCGGGACAATGCAATGGGATTTATTTATGTACCGCTGGTGGCTTCCGGGGACCCACCCATGTTGTTGGTGCACACAGACTTTACATTAGGGAGTTGTACCTGCATGTGTCTACTTATAAAAAACCCCAGTCTGACTGGGGCATGCAGTGTGGGCCGAAGCCCACCTGCATTTTACCTGACGTAACCTCAGCTGTGCAGGGCAATGCAATGGGATTTATTTATGTACCGCCGGTGGCTTCCTGGGACCCAACCATGCTGTCGGTCCACACAGAGTTGTACCTGCCTGTGTTATAAAAAAAAAACCAGTCTGACTGGGGCATGCAGTGTGGGCCGAAGCCCACCTGTATTTAATCTGATGTTAGCTCTGCTGTCCAGGGCACTGCAATGGGATGTATTTATTTACCGCCGGTGGGTTCCAGGGAGCCACCCATGCTGTGGGTCAGCGCGGACTTCACATTAGGGAGTTGTACCTGCCTGTGTCTACTTATAAAAAACCCCAGTCTAACCGGGGCATGCAGTGTGGGCTTAAGTCCACCTGTTTTTAATCTGGCGTTACCTCAGCTGTGCGGAGCAATGCAGTGAGATTTATTTATGTACCGCCGATGGCTTCCTGCGAGCCACCCATGCTGTGGGTCCACAGGGACTTCACATAGGGGAGTTGTACCTGCCTGTGTCTATTTATAAAAATCCCCAGTCTGACTGGGGCATGCAGTGTGGGCCGAGGCCCACCTGTATTTTACCTGACGTTACCTCAGCTGTGCAGGGCAATGCAATGGGATTTATTTATGTACGGCCGGTGGCTTCCTGGGACCCATTCATGCTGTGGGACCACAGGTACTTCACATAGGGGAGTTGTACCTGCCTGTGTCTATTTATAAAAAAAACCCAGTCTGACTGGGGCATGCAGTGTGCGCCAAAGCCCACCTGCATTTAATCTGACGTTAGCTCTGCTGTCCAGGGCAATGCAATGGGATGTATTTATGTACCGCGGGTGGGTTTCGGGAAGCCACCAAGGCTGTGGGTGCTCACGGAATTCCCATTGCGGAGTTGTACCTGCCTGTGTCTACTTATAAAAATCCCCAGTCTGACTGGGGCATGCAGTGTGGGCCGAAGCCCACCTGTATTTAATCTGACAGTTGCTCTGCTGTCCAGGGCACTGCAATGGGATATATTTATGTACCGCCGGTGGATTCCAGGGAGCCACCCATGCTGTAGGTGCACACAGACTTTACATTAGGGAGTTGTACCTGCCTGTGCCTTGTTATAAAAAACCCAGTCTGACTGGGGCATGCAGTGTGGGCCAAAGCTCACCTGTATTTAATCTGACGTTACCTCAGCTGTGCGGAGCAATGCAATGGGATTTATTTATGTACCGCCGGTGGCTTCCTGGGACCCACCCATGCTGTGGCTCCACAGGGACTTCACATAGGGGAGTTGTACCTGCCTGTTTCTACTTTTAAAAAACCCCAGTCTGACTGGGGCATGCAGTGTGGGCCGAATCCCACCTGTATTTTACCTGAGTTTACCTCAGCTGTGCAGGACAATGCAATAGGATTTATTTATGTACTGCCGGTGGCTTCCTGGGAGCAACCCATGCTGTCGGTCCACACGGAGTTGTACCTGCCTGTGTCTACTTATAAAGAACCCCAGTCTGACTGGGGCATGCAGTGTGGGCCGAAGCCCACCTGTATTTAATCTGATGTTAGCTCTGCTGTCCAGGGCACTGTAATTGGGTATATTTATGTACCGCCGGTGGGTTCCAGGGAGCCACCCATGCTGTGGGTGCACGCGGACTTCACATTAGGGAGTTGTACCTGCCTGTGTCTACTTATAAAAAAAACCCAGTCTGACGGGGCATGCAGTGCGGGCCCAAGCCCACCTGTATTTAATCTGACGTTACCTTAGCTGTGCGGAGCAATGCAATAGGATTTATTTATGTACCGCCGGTGGCTTCTTGGGACCCACCCATGCTGTGGGTGCACACGCACTTTACATTAGGGAGTTGTACCTGCCTGTGTCTACTTATAAAAAAAAACCCAGTCTGACTGGGGCATGCAGTGTGGGCCGAAGCCCACCTGTATTTAATCTGACATTAGCTCTGCTGTGCAGGGCACTGCAATGGGATATATTTATGTACCGCCGGTGGCTTCCTGGGACCCACCCATGCTGTGGGTCTACAGGGAATTCACATAGGGGAGTTGTACCTGCCTGTGTCTACTTATAAAAATACCCAGTCTGACTGGGCCTGCAGTGCGGGCCGAAGCCCACCTCTATTTAATCTGACGTTACCTCAGGTGTGCACAGCAATGCAATGGGATATATTTATGTACCGCCGGTGGCTTCCTGGGACCCACCCGTGCTGTCGGTCCACAGGGAATTCACATAAGGGAGTTGTACCTGCCTGTGTCTATTTAAAAAAAAAAACCCAGTCTGACTGGGGCATGCAGTGTGGGCCGAAGCCCACCTGTATTTAATCTGACGTTAGCTCTGCTGTCCAGGGCACTGCAATGGGATATATTTTTGTACCGCCGGTGGGTTCCAGGGAGCCACTCATGCTGTGGGTGCACGCATACTTTACATTAGGGAGTTGTTACACCTGCCTGTGACTACTTATACAAAAACCCAGTCTGACTGGGACTTGCAGTGTGGGTCGAAGCCCACCTGTATTTATTCTGACGTTACCTCAGCTGTGCGGGGCAATGCAATAGGATTTATTTATGTACCGCCGGTGGCTTCCTGGGACCCACCAATGCTGTTGGTACACGCGGACTTCACAAAGGGGAGTTATACCTGCCTGTGTCTATTTATAAAGATCCCCAGTCTGACTGGGGCATGCAGTGTGGACCGAAGCCCACCTGTATTTAATCTGTTGTTAGCTCTGCTGTGCGGGGCACTGCAATGGGATGTATATATGTACCTGCGGTGGGTTCCAGGGAGCCACCCAGGCTGTGGGTGCACACGGAAGTCCCATTGCGGAGTTGTACCTGCCTGTGTCTACTTATAAAAAAACCCAGTCTGACTGGGGCATGCAGTGTGGGCCGAAGCCCACCTGTATTTAATCTGACATTTGCTCTGCTGTCCAGGGCACTGCAATGGGATGTATTTATGTACCGCCGGTGGATTCCAGGGAGCCACCCATGCTGTGGGTGCAAACGGACTTTACATTAGGGAGTTGTACCTGCCTGTGTCTACTTATAAAGAACCCCAGTCTGACTTGGGCATGCAGTGTGGGCCGAAGCCCACCTGTATTTAATCTGACGTTAGCTCTGCTGTCCAGGGCACTGCAATGGGATGTATTTATGTACCGCCGGTGGGTTTCAGGGTGCGACCCATGCTGTGGGTGCACACAGAATTCCCATTGCGGAGTTGTACCTGCCTGTGTCTACTTATAAAAAACCCCAGTCTGACTGGGCATGCAGTGTGGGCCGAAGCCCACCTGTATTTAATCTGACGTTACCTCAGCTGTGCGGGGCAATGCAATGGGATACATTTATGTACCGCCGGTGGCTTCCTGGGACCCACCCATGCTGTGGGTCCACAGGGACTTCACATAGGGGAGTTGTACCTGTCTGTGTCTGCTTTTAAAAAACCCCAGTCTGACTGGGGCATGCAGTGTGGGCCGAATCCCACCTGCATTTTACCTGACGTTACCTCAGCTGTGCAGGGCCATGCAATGGGATTTATTTATGTACCGCCGGTGGGTTCCAGGGAGCCATTCATGCTGTGGGTCCACGCGGACTTCACATTAGGGAGTTGCACCTGCCTGTGTCTACTTATAAAAAACCCCAGTCTGAATGGTGCATGCAGTGTGGGCCGAAGCCCACCTGTATTTAATCTGACATTAGCTCTGCTGTCCAGGGCACTGCAATGGGATATATTTATGTACCGCCGGTGGATTCCAGGGAGCCACCCATGCGTTGGGTGCACACGGACTTCCCATTAGGGAGTTGTACCTGCCTGTGCCTTCTTATAAAAAAACCCAGTCTGACTGGGGCATGCAGTGTGGGCCGAAGCCCACCTGTATTTAATCTGACGTTACCTCAGCTGTGCAGAGCAAAGAAATGGGATTTATTTATGTACCGCCGGTGGCTTCCTGGGACCCACCCATGCTGTGGGTCCACAGGGACTTCACATAGGGGAGTTGTACCTGCCTGTTTCTACTTTTAAAAAGCCCACTCTGACTGGGGCATGCAGTGTGGGCCGAATCCCACCTGTATTTTACCTGAGTTTACCTCAGCTGTGCAGGACAATGCAATAGGATTTATTTATGTACTGCCGGTGGCTTCCTGGGAGCAACCCATGCTGTCGGTCCACATGGAGTTGTACCTGCCTGTGTCTACTTATAAAGAACCCCAGTCTGACTGGGGCATGCAGTGTGGGCCGAAGCCCACCTGTATTTAATCTGATGTTAGCTCTGCTGTCCAGGGCACTGCAATGGGATGTATTTATGTACCGCTGGTGGGTTCCAGGGAGCCACCCATGCTGGGGGTCCACGCGGACTTCACATTAGGGAGTTGTACCTGCCTGTGTCTACTTATAAAAAACCCCAGTCTGACTGGGGCATGCAGTGTGGGCCGAAGCCCACCTGTATTTAATCTGACATTAGCTCTGCTGTCCAGGGCACTGCAATGGGATATATTTCTGTACCGCCGGTGGATTCCAGGGAGCCACCCATGCTTTGGGTGCACACGGACTCTACATTAGGGAGTTGTACCTGCCTGTGCCTTCTTATAAAAAACCCAGTCTGACTGGGGCATGCAGTGTGGGCCGAAGCTCACCTGTATTTAATCTGACGTTACCTCAGCTGTGCGGAGCAATGCAATGGGATTTATTTATGTACCGCCAATGGCTTCCTGGGACCCACCCATGCTGTGGGTGCACACGGACTTTACATTAGGGAGTTGTACCTGCCTGTGTCTACTTATAAAAAGAACCCAGTCTGACTGGGGCATGCAGTGTGGGCCGAATCCCACCTGAATTTTACCTGACGGTACCTCAGCTGTGCAGGGCAATGCAATGGGATTTATTTATGTACCGCCAGTGGCTTTCCAGGGAGCCACCCATTCTGTCGGTCCCCACGGAGTTGTACCTGCCTGTGTCTACTTATAAAGAACCCCAGTCTGACTGGGGCACGCAGTGTGGGCCGAAGCCCACCTGTATTTAATCTGATGTTAGCTCTGCTGTCCAGGGCACTGCAATGGGATATATTGTTGTACCGCCGGTGGGTTCCAGGGAGCCAGCCATGCTGTGGGTCCACGCGGACTTCACATTAGGGAGTTGTACCTGCCTGTGTCAACTCCTAAAAAACCCCAGTCTGACTGGGGCATGCAGTGTGGGCCGAAGCCCACCTGTATTTAATCTGATGTTAGCTCTGCTGTCCAGGGCACTGCAATGGGATATATTGTTGTACCGCCGGTGGGTTCCAGGGAGCCAGCCATGCTGTGAGTCCACGCGGACTTCACATTAGGGAGTTGTACCTGCCTGTGTCAACTCCTAAAAAACCCCAGTCTGACTGGGGCATGCAGTGTGGGCCGAAGCACACCTGTATTTAATCTGACGTTAGCTCTGCTCTCCAGGGCAGTGCAATGGGATATATTTATGTACCGCCGGTGGGTACCAGGGAGCCACGCATGCTGTGGGTCCACGCGGACTTCACATTAGGGAGTTGTACCTGCCTGTGTCTACTTATAAAAAACCCCAGTCTGACTGGGGCATGCAGTGTGGGCCGAAGCCCACCTGCATTTAATCTGACGTTAGCCCTGCTGTACAGGTCACTGCAATGGGATATATTTATGTACCACCGGTGGCTTCCAGGGAGCCACCCATGCTGTGGGTGCATACGGAATTCCCATTGCGGAGTTGTTCCTGCCTGTGTCTACCTTTAAAAAACCCCAATCTGACTGGGGCATGCAGTGTGGACTGAAGCCCACCTGCATTTTATCTGACGTTACCTCAGCTGTGCAGGCAATGCAATGGGATTTATTTATGTACCGCCAGTGACTTCCTGGGACCCACTCATGCTGTCGGTCCACACGGAGTTGTACCTGCCTGTGTCTACTTATAAAAAAACCCAGTCTGAATGGGGCATGCAGTGTGGGCCAAAGCCCACCTGTATTTAATCTGACGTTAACTCTGCTGTCCAGGGCACTGCAATGGGATATATTTATGTACCGCCAGTTGCTTCCAGGGACCTACCCATGCTGTTGGTCCACAGAGAGTTCACATAGGGGAGTTGTACCTGCCTGTGTCTATTTATAAAAAAAACCCAGTCTGACTGGGGCATGCAGTGTGGGCCGAAGCCCACCTGTATTCATCAGACGGTAGCTCTGCTGTCTAGGGCACTGCAATGGGATATATTTATGTACCACTGGTGGGTTCCAGGGAGCCACCCATGCTGTTGGTGCACACTGACTTTACATTAGGGAGTTGTACCTGCCTGTGTCTCCTTATAAAAAACCCCAGTCTGACTGGGGCAGGCAGTGTGGCCCGAAGCCCACCTGCATTTAATCTGACGTTAGCTCTGCTGTCCACGGCACTGTAATGGGATATATTTATGTACCGCCGGTGGGTTCCAGGGAGCCACCCATGCTGTGGGTCCACGCGGACTTTACATTAGGGAGTTGTAACTGCCTGTGTCTACTTATAAAAAACCCCAGTCTAACCGGGGCATGCAGTGTGGGCTTAAGCCCACCTGTTTTTAATCTGGCGTTACCTCAGCTGTGCGGAGCAATGCAGTGAGATTTATTTATGTACCGCCGATGGCTTCCTGCGAGCTACCCATGCTGTGGGTCCACAGGGACTTCACATAGGGGAGTTGTACCTGCCTGTGTCTATTTATAAAAATCCCCAGTCTGACTGGGGCATGCAGTGTGGGCCGAGGCCCACCTGTATTTTACCTGACGTTACCTCAGCTGTGCCGGGTGATACAATGGGATTTATTTATGTACCGCCAGTAGCTTCCTGGGACCCACCCATGCTGTGGGTCCACAGGCACCTCACATAGGGGAGTAGTACCTGCCTGTGTCTATTTATAAAAATCCCCAGTCTGACTGGGGCATGCAGTGTGGGCCGAGGCCCACCTGTATTTTACCTGACGTTACCTCAGCTGTGCCGGGCAATGCAATGGGACATATTTATGTACTGCCGGTGGCTTCCTGGGACACCCATGCTGTTGGTCCACAGGGACTTCACATAGGGGAGTTTTACCTGCCTGTGTCTATTTATAAAAAAAAACCAAGTCTGACTGGGGTATGCAGTGTGGGCCAAAGCCCAACTGTATTTAATCTGACGTTAGCTCTGCTGTCCAGGGCACTGCAATGGGATATATTAATGTACCGCTGGTGGGTTCCAGGGAGCCACCCATGCTGTGGGTCCACGCGGACTTCACATTAGGGAGTTGTACCTGCCTGTGTCTACTTATAAAAAACCCAGTCTGACTAGGGGAATGCAGTGTGGGCCGAAGCCCACCTGTATTTAATCTGACATTAGCTCTGCTGTCCAGTGCACTGCAATGGGAAATTTTTATGTACCGTCGGTGGATTCCAGGGAGCCAACCATGCTGTGGGTGCACACGGACTTTACATTAGGGAGTTGTACCTGTCTGTGCCTTCTTATAAAAAACCCAGTCTGACTGGGGCATGCAGTGTGGGCCAAAGCCCACCTGTATTTAATCTGACGTTAGCTCTGCTATCCAGGGCACTGCAATGGGATATATTTATGTACCGCGGGTGGGTTCCAGGGAGCCACCCATGCTGTGGGTCCACACGGACTTCACATTAGAGAGTTTAACCTGCCTGTGTCTACCTTTAAAAAACCCCAGCCTGACTGGGCATGCAGTGTGGGCCGAGGCCCACCTGTATTTTACCTGACGTTACCTCAGCTGTGCAGGGCAATGCAAAGGGATTTATTTATGTACGGACGGTGGCTTCCTGGGACCCATTCATGCTGTGGGACCACAGGGACTTCACATAGGGGAGTTGTACCTGCCTGTGTCTATTTATAAAAAAAACCCAGTCTGACTGGGGCATGCAGTGTGCGCCAAAGCCCACCTGCATTTAATCTGACGTTAGCTCTGCTGTCCAGGGCACTGCAATGGGATGTATTTATGTACCGCGGGTGGGTTTCGGGAAGCCACCCATGCTGTGGGTGCTCACGGAATTCCCATTGCGGAGTTGTACCTGCCTGTGTCTACTTATAAAAAACCCCAGTCTGACTGGGGCATGCAGTGTGGGCCGAAGCCCACCTGAATTTAATCTGATGTTAGCTCTGCTGTCCAGGGCACTGCAATGGGATATATTGTTGTACCGCCGGTGGGTTCCAGGGAGCCAGCCATGCTGTGGGTCCATGCGGACTTCACATTAGGGAGTTGTACCTGCCTGTGTCTACTTATATAAAACCCCAGTCTGAATGGGGCATGCAGTGTGGGCCGAAGCCCACCTGCATTTAATCTGACGTTAGCTCTGCTGTCCAGGTCACTGCAATGGGATATATTTATGTACCGCCGGTGGCTTCCAGGGAGCCACCCATGCTGTGGGTGCATACGGAATTCCCATTGCGGAGTTGTCCCTGCCTGTGTCTACCTTTAAAAAAACCCAGTCTGACTGGGGCATGCAGTGTGGGCTGAAGCCCACCTGCATTTTATCTGACGTTACCTCAGCTGTGCAGGCAATGCAATGGGATATATTTATGTACCGCCAGTGGCTTCCTGGGACCCACTCATGCTGTCGGTCCACACGGAGTTGTACCTGCCTGTGTCTACTTATAAAAAAAACCCAGTCTGACTGGGGCATGCAGTGTGGGCCGAAGCCCACCTGTATTTAATCTGACGTTAGCTCTGCTGTCCAGGGCACTGCAATGGGATATATTTATGTACCGCCAGTTGCTTCCAGGGACCTACCCATGCTGTTGGTCCACAGAGAGTTCACATAGGGGAGTTGTACCTGCCTGTGTCTATTTATAAAAATACCCAGTCTGACTGGGCCTGCAGTGCGGGCCGAAGCCCACCTCTATTTAATCTGACGTTACCTCAGGTGTGCACGGCAATGCAATGGGATATATTTATGTACCGCCGGTGGCTTCCTGGGACCCACCCGTGCTGTCGGTCCACAGGGAATTCACATAAGGGAGTTGTACCTGCCTGTGTCTATTTTTAAAAAAAACCCAGTCTGACTGGGGCATGCAGTGTGGGCTGAAGCCCACCTGTATTTAATCTGACGTTAGCTCTGCTGTCCAGGGCACTGCAATGGGATATATTTTTGTACCGCCGGTGGGTTCCAGGGAGCCACTCATGCTGTGGGTGCACGCATACTTTACATTAGGGAGTTACACCTGCCTGTGTCTTCTTATACAAAAACCAAGTCTGACTGGGGCTTGCAGTGTGGGTCGAAGCCCACCTGTATTTATTCTGACGTTACCTCAGCTGTGCGGGGCAATGCAATAGGATTTATTTATGTACCGCCGGTGGCTTCCTGGGACCCACCAATGCTGTTGGTCCACGCGGACTTCACATAGGGGAGTTATACCTGCCTGTGTCTATTTATAAAGATTCCCAGTCTGACTGGGGCATGCAGTGTGGACCGAAGCCCACCTGTATTTAATCTGTTGTTAGCTCTGCTGTGCGGGGCACTGCAATGGGATGTATATATGTACCGGCGGTGGGTTCCAGGGAGCCACCCAGGCTGTGGGTGCACACGGAATTCCCATTGCGGAGTTGTACCTGCCTGTGACTTTTTATAAAAAACCCCAGTCTGACTGGGGCATGCAGTGTGGGCCGAAGCCCACCTGTATTTAATCTGATGTTAGCTCTGCTGTCCAGGGCACTGCAATGGGATGTATTTATATACTGCGGGTGGGTTCCAGGGAGCCACCCATGCTGTGGGTGCACACGGAATTCCCATTGCGGAGTTGTACCTGCCTGTGTCTACTTATAAAAAACCCCAGTCTGACTGGGGCATGCAGTGTGGGCCGAAACCCACCTGTATTTAATCTGACGTTAGCTCTGCTGTCCAGGGCACTGCAATGGGATTTATTTACGTAGCGCCGGTGGGTTCCAGGGAGCCACTCATGCTGTGGGTCCACGCGAACTTCACATTAGGGAGTTGTCCTTGCCTGTGTCTACTTATAAAAAATCCCAGTCTGACCGGGGCATGCAGTGTGGGCCGAAGCCCACCTGTATTTAATCTGACGTTACCTCACCTGTGCGGGGCAATGCAATGGGATTTATTTATGTACCGCCGGTGGCTTCCTGGAACACCCATGCTGTGGGTCCACAGGGGATTCACATAGGGAAGTTGTACCTGCCTGTGTCTATTTATAAAAAAACCCAGTCTGACTGGGGCATGAAGTGTGGGCCGAAGCCCACCTGTATTTAATCTGATGTTAGCTCTGCTGTCCAGGGCAGTGCAATGGGATATATTTATGTACCGCCGGTGGGTTCCAGGGAGCCACTCATGCTGTGGGTGCACGCATACTTTACATTAGGGAGTTACACCTGCCTGTGTCTTCTTATACAAAAACCCAGTCTGACTGGGGCTTGCAGTGTGGGTCGAAGCCCACCTGTATTTATTCTGACGTTACCTCAGCTATGCGGGGCAATGCAATAGGATTTATTTATGTACCGCCGGTGGCTTCCTGGGACCCACCAATGCTGTTGGTCCACGCGGACTTCACATAGGGGAGTTATACCTGCCTGTGTCTATTTATAAAGATCCCTAGTCTGACTGGGGCATGCAGTATGGACCGAAGCCCACCTGTATTTAATCTGTTGTTAGCTCTGCTGTGCGGGGCACTGCAATGGGATGTATATATGTACCGGCGGTGGGTTCCAGGGAGCCACCCAGGCTGTGGGTGCACACGGAATTCCCATTGCGGAGTTGTACCTGCCTGTGACTTTTTATAAAAAACCCCAGTCTGACTGGGGCATGCAGTGTGGGCCGAAGCCCACCTGTATTTAATCTGATGTTAGCTCTGCTGTCCAGGGCACTGCAATGGGATGTATTTATATACTGCGGGTGGGTTCCAGGGAGCCACCCATGCTGTGGGTGCACACGGAATTCCCATTGCGGAGTTGTACCTGCCTGTGTCTATTTATAAAGATCCCCAGTCTGACTGGGGCATGCAGTGTGGACCGAAGCCCACCTGTATTTAATCTGTTGTTAGCTCTGCTGTGCGGGGCACTGCAATGGGATGTATATATGTACTGGCGGTGGGTTCCAGGGAGCCACCCAGGCTGTGGGTGCACACGGAATTCCCATTGCGGAGTTGTACCTGCCTGTGTCTACTTATAAAAAAACCCAGTCTGACTGGGGCATGCAGTGTGGGCCGAAACCCACCTGTATTTAATCTGACGTTAGCTCTGCTGTCCAGGGCACTGCAATGGGATTTATTTACGTAGCGCCGGTGGGTTCCAGGGAGCCACTCATGCTGTGGGTCCACGCGAACTTCACATTAGGGAGTTGTCCTTGCCTGTGTCTACTTATAAAAAATCCCAGTCTGACCGGGGCATGCAGTGTGGGCCGAAGCCCACCTGTATTTAATCTGACGTTACCTCACCTGTGCGGGGCAATGCAATGGGATTTATTTATGTACCGCCGGTGGCTTCCTGGAACACCCATGCTGTGGGTCCACAGGGGATTCACATAGGGAAGTTGTACCTGCCTGTGTCTATTTATAAAAAAAACCCAGTCTGACTGGGGCATGAAGTGTGGGCCGAAGCCCACCTGTATTTAATCTGATGTTAGCTCTGCTGTCCAGGGCAGTGCAATGGGATATATTTATGTACCGCCGGTGGGTTCCAGGGAGCCACCCATGCTGGGGGTCCACGCGGACTTCACATTAGGGAGTTGTACCTGCGTGTGCCTACTTATAAAAAACCCGTCTGACTGGGGCATGCAGTGTGGGCCGAAGCCCACCTGTATTTAATCTGACATTAGCTCTGCTGTCCAGGGCACTGCAATGGGATATATTTATGTACCGCCGGTGGATTCCAGGGAGCCACCCATGCTTTGGGTGCACACGGACTTTACATTAGGGAGTTATACCTGCCTGTGTCTACTTATAAAAAAAACCCAGTCTGACTGGGGCGTGCAGTGTGGGCCGAAGCCCACCTGTATTTAATCTGACATTAGCTCTGCTGTGCAGGGCACTGCAATGGGATATATTTATGTACCGCCGGTGGCTTCCTGGGACCCACCCATACTGTGGGTCTACAGGGAATTCACATAGGGGAGTTGTACCTGCCTGTGTCTACTTATAAAAAAAACCCAGTCTGACTGGGGCATGCAGTGTGGGCTGAATCCCACCTGCATTTTACCTGACGGTACCTCAGCTGTGCAGGGCAATACAATGGGATTTATTTATGTACCGCCAGTGGCTTTCTGGGACCCACCCATTCTGTCGGTCCCCACGGAGTTGTACCTGCCTGTGTCTACTTATAAAAAACCCCAGTCTGACTGGGGCATGCAGTGTGGGCCGAAGCCCACCTTTATTTAATCTGATGTTAGCTCTGCTGTCCAGGGCACTGCAATGGGATATATTGTTGTACCGCCGGTGGGTTCCAGGGAGCCAGCCATGCTGTGGGTCCACGCGGACTTCACATTAGGGAGTTGTACCTGCCTGTGTCAACTCCTAAAAAACCCCAGTCTGACTGGGGCATGCAGTGTGGGCCGAAGCACACCTGTATTTAATCTGACGTTACCTCAGGTGTGCACGGCAATGCAATGGGATATATTTATGTACCGCCAGTTGCTTCCAGGGACCTACCCATGCTGTTGGTCCACAGAGAGTTCACATAGGGGAGTTGTACCTGCCTGTGTCTTTTTATAAAAATACCCAGTCTAACTGGGCCTGCAGTGCTGGCCGAAGCCCACCTGTATTTAATCTGACGTTACCTCAGGTGTGCACGGCAATGCAATGGGATATATTTATGTACCGCCGGTGGCCTCCTGGGACCCACCCATGCTGTCGGTCCACAGGGAATTCACATAAGGGAGTTGTACCTGCCTGTGTCTATTTAAAAAAAAAAACAGTCTGACTGGGGCATGCAGTGTGGGCCGAAGCCCACCTGTATTTAATCTGTTGTTAGCTCTGCTGTGCGGGGCACTGCAATGGGATGTATATATGTACCGGCGGTGGGTTCCAGGGAGCCACCCAGGCTGTGGGTGCACACGGAATTCCCATTGCGGAGTTGTACCTGCCTGTGACTTTTTATAAAAAAACACAGTCTGACTGGGGCATGCAGTGTGGGCCGAAGCCCACCTGTATTTAATCTGTTGTTAGCTCTGCTGTGCGGGGCACTGCAATGGGATATATTTATGTACCGCCGGTTGGTTCCAAGGAGCCACCCATGCTGCAGGTCCACAGGGACTTCACATAGGGGAGTTGTACCTGCCTATGTCTTCTTATAAAAAACCCCAGTCTGACTGGGCATGCAGTGCAGGCCGAAGCCCACCTGTATTTAATCTAACGTTACCTCAGGTGTTCAGGGCAATGCAATGGTATATATTTATGTACCGCCGGTGGCTTCCAGGGACACCTCCCATGCTGTGGGTCCACAGGGACTTTACATAAGGGAGTTGTACCTGTCTGTGTCTATTTATAAAAAAACCAAGTCTGACTGGGGCATGCAGTGTGGCCCGAAGCCCACCTGTATTTAATCTGACGTTACCTCAGCTGTGGGGGGCAATGCAATGGGATTTATTTATGTACCGCCGGTGGCTTCCTGGGACCCACCCATGCTGAGGGTCCACAGGGAATTCACATAGGGGAAATGTACCTGCCTGTGTCTTCTTAGTAAAAACCCCAGTCTGACTGGGGCAAGCAGTGTGGACTGAAGCCCTCCTGTATTTAATCTGACATTAGCTCTGCTGTCCAGGGCGCTGAAAAGGGATATATGTATGTACTGCCGGTGGGTTCCATGGAGCCACCCATGCTGTGGGTCCACGCGGACTTCACATTAGGGAGTTGTACCTGCCTGTGTCTACTTATAAAAAACCCCAGTCTGACTGGGCATGCAGTGCAGGCCGAAGCCCACCGGTATTTAATCTGACGTTACCTCAGCTGTGCGGGGCAATGCTATGGGATTTATTTATGTACCGCCGGTGGCTTCCAGGGACCCACCCATGCTGTGAGTCCACAGGGACATCACATAGGGGAGTTATACCTGCCTGTGTCTATTTATAAAAAAAAACAGTCTGACTGGGGCATGCAGTGTGGGTCGAAGCCCACCTGTATTTAATCTGACGTTAGCTCTGCTGTTCAGGGCACTGCAATGGGATATATTTATGTACTGCCGGTGGGTTCCAGGGAGCCACCCATGCTGTAGGTCCACAGGGACTTCACATAGGGGAGTTGTACCTGCCTATGTCTACTTATCAAAACCCCAGTCTGACTGGGCATGCAGTGCAGGCCGAAGCCCACCTGTATTTAATCTAACGTTACCTCAGGTGTGGGGGGCAATGCAATGGGATTTATTTATGTACCGCCGGTGGCTTCCTGGGACCCACCCATGCTGAGGGTCCACAGGGACTTCACATAGGGGAGTTGTACCTGCCTGTGTCTTCTTATAAAAAAACCCAGTCTGACTGGGGCATGCAGTGTGGACTGAAGCCCACCTGTATTTAATCTGACATTAGCTCTGCTGTCCAGGGGACTGAAATGGGATATATGTATGTACCGCCGGTGGGTTCCATGGAGCCACCCATGCTGTTGGTCCACGCGGACTTCACATAGGGGAGTTGTACCTGCCTGTGTCTTCTTATAAAAAAACCCAGTCTGACTGGGGCATGCAGTGTGGGCCGAAGCCCACCTGTATTTAATCTGACATTAGCTCTGCTGTCCAGGGCACTGCAATGGGATATATTTATGTACCGCCGGTGGATTCCAGGGAGCCACCCATGCTTTGGGTGCACACGGACTTTACATTAGGGAGTTATACCTGCCTGTGCCTTCTTATAAAAAGCCCAGTCTGACTGGGGCATGCAGTGTGGGCCGAAGCCCACCTGTATTTAATCTGACGTTAGCTCTGCTGTCCAGTGCACTGCAATGGGATATATTTTTGTACCACCAGTGGGTTCCAGGGAGCCACCCATGCTGTTGGTCCACGCGGACTTCACATTAGGGAGTTGTACCTGCCTGTGTCTATTTATAAAAAAAAACAGTCTGACTGGGGCATGCAGTGTGGGTCGAAGCCCACCTGTATTTAATCTGACGTTAGCTCTGCTGTTCAGGGCACTGCAATGGGATATATTTATGTACTGCCGGTGGGTTCCAGGGAGCCACCCATGCTGTAGGTCCACAGGGACTTCACATAGGGGAGTTGTACCTGCCTATGTCTACTTATAAAAAACCCCAGTCTGACTGGGCATGCAGTGCAGGCCGAAGCCCACCTGTATTTAATCTAACGTTACCTCAGGTGTGGGGGGCAATGCAATGGGATTTATTTATGTACCGCCGGTGGCTTCCTGGGACCCACCCATGCTGAGGGTCCACAGGGACTTCACATAGGGGAGTTGTACCTGCCTGTGTCTTCTTATAAAAAAACCCAGTCTGACTGGGGCATGCAGTGTGGACTGAAGCCCACCTGTATTTAATCTGACATTAGCTCTGCTGTCCTGGGCACTGAAATGGGATATATGTATGTGCCGCCGGTGGGTTCCATGGAGCCACCCATGCTGTTGGTCCACGCGGACTTCACATTAGGGAGTTGTACCTGCCTGTGTCTACTTATAAAAAAAACCCAGTCTGACTGGGCATGCAGTGCGGGCCGAAGCCCACCTGTATTTAATCTGACGTTACCTCAGGTGTGCAGGGCAATGCAATGGGATATATTTATGTACCGCCGGTGGCTTCCTGGGACCCACCCGTGCTGTCGGTCCACAGGGACTTCACATAAGGGAGTTGTACCTGCCTGTGTCTACTTATAAAAAACCCCAGTCTGACTGGGGCATGCAGTGTGGGCCGATGCCCACCTGTATTTAATCTGACGTTAGCTCTGCTGTCCAGTGCACTGCAATGGGATATATTTTTGTACCACCGGTGGGTTCCAGGGAGCCACTCATGCTGTGGGTGCACACATACTTTACATTAGGGAGTTACACCTGCCTGTGTCTTCTTATACAAAAACCCAGTCTGACTGGGGCTTGCAGTGTGGGTCGAAGCCCACCTGTATTTATTCTGAAGTTACCTCAGCTGTTCGGGGCAATGCAATAGGATTTATTTATGTACCGCCGGTGGCTTCCTGGGACCCACCGATGCTGTTGGTCCACGCCGACTTCACATAGGGGAGTTGTACCTGCCTGTGTCTATTTATAAAGATCCCCAGTCTGACTGGGGCATGCAGTGTGGACCGAAGCCCACCTATATTTAATCTGCTGTTAGCTCTGCTGTGCGGAGCAATGCAATGGGATGTATATATGTACCGCCGTTGGGTTACAGGGAGCCACCCAGGCTGTGGGTGCACACGGAATTCCCATTGCGGAGTTGTACCTGCCTGTGTCTACTTATAAAAAACCCCAGTCTGACTGGGCATGCAGTGCAGGGTGAAGCCCACCGGTATTAATTCTGACGTTACCTCAGCTGTGCGGGGCAATGCTATGGGATTTATTTATGTACCGCCGGTGGCTTCCAGAGACCCACCCATGCTGTGGGTCCACAGGGACATCGCATAGGAGAGTTGTACCTGCCTGTGTCTGTTTATAAAAAAAAACAGTCTGACTGGGGCATGCAGTGTGGGCCGAAGCCCACCTGTATTTAATCTGACGTTAGCTCTGCTGTCCAGGGCACTGCAATGGGATATATTTATGTACCGCTGGTCGTTCCAGGGAGCCACCCATGCTGTGGGTCCACGCGGACTTCACATTAGGGAGTTGTACCTGCCTGTGTCTACTTATAAAAAACCCCAGTCTGACTGGGGCATGCAGTGTGGGTCGAAACCCACCTTTATTTAATCTGACGTTAGCTCTGCTGTGCGGGGCAATGCAATGGTATATATTTATGTACCGCTGGTGGCCTCCTGGGACACACCCATGCTGTGGGTCCACAGGGACTTCACATAGAGGGGTTGTACCTGCCTGTGTCTATTTATAAAAATACCCAGTCTGACTGGGGCATGCAGTGTGGGCCAAAGCCCACCTGTATTTAATCTGACGTTAGCTCTGCTGTGCAGGGCACTGCAATGGGATATATTTATGTACCGCCTGTGGGTTCCAGGGAGCCACCCATGCTGTGGGTCCACGCGGACTTCACATTAGGGAGTTGTACCTGCCTGTGTCTACTTATAAAAAACCCCAGTCTGACTGGGGCATGCAGTGTGGGTCGAAACCCACCTTTATTTAATCTGACGTTAGCTCTGCTGTCCAGGGCACTGCAATGGGATATATTTATGTACCGCCGGTAGGTTCCATGGAGCCACCCATGCTGTGGGTCCACGCGGACTTCACATTAGGGAGTTGTACCTTCCTGTGTCTACTTATAAAAAACCCCAGTCTGACTGGGCATGCAGTGCAGGTTGAAGCCCACCGGTATTTAATCTGACGTTACCTCAGCTGTGCGGGGCAATGCTATGGGATTTATTTATGTACCGCCAGTGGGTTTCAGGGACCCACCCATGCTGTGGGTCCACAGGGACATCGCATAGGAGAGTTGTACCTGTCTGTGTCTGTTTATAAAAAAACAAACAGTCTGACTGGGGCATGCAGTGTGGGCCGAAGCCCACCTGTATTTAATCTGACGTTAGCACTTCTGTCCAGGGCACTGCAATGGGATATATTTATGTACCGCCGGTTGGTTCCAGGGAGCCACCCATGCTGTGGCTCCACGCGGACTTCACTTTAGGGAGTTGTACCTGCCTGTGTCTACTTATAAAAAACCCCAATCTGACTGGGGCATGCAGTGTGGGCCGAAGCCCACCTGTATTTAATCTGATGTTACCTCAGCTGTGTGGGGCAATGCAATGGGATTTATTTATGTACCGCCGGTGGCTTCCTGGGACCCACCCATGCTGTGGGTCCACAGGGACTTCACATAGGGGGGTTGTACCTGCCTGTGTCTATTTATAAAAATACCCAGTCTGACTGGGCCTGCAGTGCGGGCCGAAGCCCACCTGTATTTAATCTGACGTTACCTCAGGTGTGAAGGGCAATGCAATGGGATATATTTATGTACCGCCGGTGGCTTCCTGGGACCCGCCCGTGCTGTCGGTCCATGCGGACTTAACATAAGGGAGTTGTACCTGCCTGTGTCTTCTTATAAAAAACCCCAGTCTGACTGGGGCATGCAGTGTGGGCCGAAGCCCACCTGTATTTAATCTGACATTAGCACCGCTGTCCAGAGCACTGCAATGGGAGATATGTATGTAGCGCCGGTGGGTTCCATGGAGCCACCCATGCTGTGGGTCCACGCGGACTTCACATTAGGGAGTTGTACCTGCCTGTGTCTACTTTTAAAAACACCTAGTCTGACTGGGGCATGCAGTGTAAGCAGAAACCCACCTGTATTTAATCTGACGTTAGCTCTGCTGTCCAGGGCACTGCAATGGAATATATTTATGTGCCGCCGGTCGTTCCAGGGAGCCACCCATGCTGTGGGTCCACGCGGACTTCACATTAGGGAGTTGTACCTGCCTGTGTCTACTTAAAAAAAAAAAAACATTCTGACTGAGGCATGCAGTGTGGGTCGAAGCCCACCTGTATTTAATCTGACGTTACCTCAGCTGTGCAAGGCAATGCAATGGGATTTATTTATGTACCGCCGGTGGCTTCCTGGGACCCACCCATGCTGTGGGTCCACAGGGACTTCACATAGGGGGGTTGTACCTGCCTGTGTCTATTTATAAAAATACCCAGTCTGACTGGGGCATGCAGTGTGGGCCAAAGCCCACCTGTATTTAATCTGACGTTAGCTCTGCTGTCCAGGGCACTGCAATGGGATATATTTATGTGCCACCTGTGGGTTCCAGGGAGCCACCCATGCTGTGGGTCCACGCGAACTTCACATTAGGGAGTTGTAACTGCCTGTGTCTACTTATAAAAAAAAACCCAGTCTGACTGGGCCTGCAGTGCGGGCCGAAGCCCACCTGTATTTAATCTGACGTTACCTCAGGTGAGCAGGGCAATGCAATGGGATATATTTATGTACCGCCGGTGGCTTCCTGGGACCCACCCGTGCTGTCGGTCAATAGGGAATTCACATAAGGGAGTTGTACCTGCCTGTGTCTATTTATAAAAAAACCCCAGTCTGACTGGGGCATGCAGTGTGGGCCGAAGCCCACCTGTATTTAATCTGACGTTAGCTCTGCTGTCCAGGGCACTGCAATGGGATATATTTTTGTACCGCCGGTGGGTTCCAGGGAGCCACTCATGCTGTGGGTGCACGCATACTTTACATTAGGGAGTTACACCTGTCTGTGTCTTCTTATACAAAAACCCAGTCTGACTGGGGCTTGCAGTGTGGGCCGGAGCCCACCTGTATTTAATCTGTTGTTAGATCTGTTGTGCGGGGCACTGCAATGGGATGTATATATGTACTGCCGGTGGGTTCCAGCGAGCCACCCAGGCTGTGGGTGCACACGGATTTCCCATTGCGGAGTTGTACCTGCCTGTGACTATTTATAAAAAAAACCAGTCTGACTGGGGCATGCAGTGTGGGCCGAAGCCCACCTGTATTTAATCTGACGTCAGCTCTGCTGTCCAGGGCACTGCTATGGGATATATTTATGTACCGCCGGTTGGTTCCAGGGAGCCACCCATGCTGTAGGTCCACGTGGACTTCACATAGGGGAGTTGTACCTGCCTATGTCTACTTATAAAAAACCCCAGTCTGACTGGGCATGCAGTGCAGGCCGAAGCCCACCTGTATTTAATCTGACGTTACCTCAGTTTTGCGGGGCAATGCAATGGGATTTATTTATGTACCGCCGGTGGCTTCCAGGGACCAACCCATGCTGTGGGTCCACGCGGACTGCACATAGGGGATTTGTACCTGCCTGTTTCTATTTATAAAAAACCCCAGTCTGACTGGGGCATGCAGTGTGGGCCGAAGCCCACCTGTATTTAATCTGACGTTAGCTCTGCTGTCCGGGGCACTGCAATGGGATATATTTTTGTACCGCCGGTGGGTTCCAGGGAGCCACTCATGCTGTGGGTGCACGCATACTTTACATTAGGGAGTTACACCTGCCTGTGTCTTCTTATACAAAAACCCAGTCTGACTGGGGCTTGCAGTGTGGGCCGGAGCCCACCTGTATTTAATCTGTTGTTAGATCTGTTGTGCGGGGCACTGCAATGGGATGTATATATGTACCGCCGGTGGGTTCCAGGGAGCCACCCAGGCTGTGGGTGCACACGGATTTCCCATTGCCGAGTTGTACCTGCCTGTGACTATTTATAAAAAAACCCAGTCTGACTGGGGCATGCAGTGTGGGCCGAAGCCCACCTGTATTTAATCTGACGTCAGCTCTGCTGTCCAGGGCACTGCTATGGGATATATTTATGTACCGCCGGTTGGTTCCAGGGAGCCACCCATGCTGTGGGTCCACGTGGACTTCACATAGGGGAGTTGTACCTGCCTATGTCTACTTATAAAAAACCCCAGTCTGACTGGGCATGCAGTGCAGGCCGAAGCCCACCTGTATTTAATCTGACGTTACCTCAGTTTTGCGGGGCAATGCAATGGGATTTATTTATGTACCGCCGGTGGCTTCCTGGGACCAACCCATGCTGTGGATCCACGTGGACTGCACATAGGGGATTTGTACCTGCCTGTTTCTATTTATAAAAAACCCCAGTCTGACTGGGGCATGCAGTGTGGGCCGAAGCCCACCTGTATTTAATCTGACGTTAGCCCTGCTGTCCAGGGCACTGCAATAGGATATATTTATGTACCGCGGTTTGCTCCAGGGAGCCACCCATGCTGTGGTTCCACGCAGATTTCACATTAGGGAGTTGTACCTGCCTGTGTCTACTTAAAAAAAAACCCAGTCTGACTGGGGCATGCAGTGTGGGCCGAAGCCCTCCTGTATTTTATCTGACGTTAGCTCAGCTGTGCAGGGCACTGGGATGGGATTTATTTATGTACCGTCAGTGGGTTCCAGGGAGCCACCCATACTGTGGGTCCACGCGGACTTCACATTAGGGAGTTGTACCTTCCTGTGTCTGCTTATGAAAAACCCCAGTCTGACTGGGGCATGCAGTGTGGGCCGAAGCCCAACTGTACTTAATCTGACGTTAACTCTGCTGTCCATGGCACTGCAATGGGATATATTTATGTCCTGCCGGTGGGTTCCAGGAAGCCACCCATGCTTTGGGTGCACGCGGACTTTACATTAGGAAGTTATACCTGCCTGTGTCTTCTTATAAAAAAACCCAGTCTGACTAGGGCTTGCAGTGCGGGCCGAAGCCCATCCGTATTTAATCTGACGTTACCTCAACTGAGCGGGGCAATGCAATAGGATTTATTTATGTACCGCCGGTGGCTTCCTGGGACACACCCATGCTGTTGGTCCACAGGGACTTCACATAGGGGAGTTGTACCTGCCTGTGTCTATTTATAAAGAACCCCAGTCTGACTGGGGCATGCAGTGTGGGCCGAAGCCCACCTGTACTTAATCTGACGCTACCTCAACTATCCCGTAGACTGCAATGGGATTTATTTATGTACCGCCGGTGCGTTCCAGGGAGCCACCCATGCTGTGGGTGCACACAGAATTCCCCATAGGGGAGTCGTACCTTCCTGTGTCTATAAAAAAAACGAGTCTGACAGGGGCATGCAGTGTGGGCCAAAGCCCACCTGTCTTCTATCTCACGTTAGCTCTGCTGTCCGGGGCACCGCAATGGGATTTATTTATGTACCGTCGGTGGCTTCCCTGGGCCCACCCATGCTGTGGGTCCACTCCACACAGACTTCCCATAGGGGGGTTTGTACCTGCCTGTGACTATTAATTAAAAAAAAACAGTCTGACTGGGGCATGCAGTGTGGGCCGAAGCCCACCTGTATTTTATCTGACGTTAGCTCAGCTGTGCAGGGCACTGCAATAGGATTTATTAATGTACCGTCGGTGGCTTCCTGGGACCCACCCATGCTATGGGTCCACTCCACACAGACTCCCCATCGGGGAGTTGTACCTGCCTGTGACTTTTAATTAAAAACCCCCAGTCTGACTGGGGCACGCAGTGTGGGCCGAAGCCCTCCTGTATTTTATCTGACGTCAGCTCAGCTGTGCAGGGCACTGGAATTGGATTTATTTATGTACCGTCGGTGGGTTCCAGGGAGTCACCCATTACCGAAGGGACAAAAGGTTTCAATAGCGACTTATGGAATACCCTGTGAATCCTCCGTGTGGCTGGCAACCCCAGCTCGTAGGCGAGTGGGTTCACCACACGTGTGATGGTAAACGGTAACATGGCGCCAGCTTCAAGGACGGGACCCGCAATTTGAGATTTTTAGAAGACAGGTATACCTTCTGTCCCACCCTGTAAGGTTCAGACACAGACAGACTCTTCCCACTACGCAACTGCATACGGGCCCCCGCTGCCTCCAAGTTTCTCTGTACCTCTTTCCATACTCCCCGAAGCGTATCTGTGGCGACATCAGCTGCAGGACAGACCGACGGAGTAGGGATTGCTGTAAGGAAGCGAGGATGCTGACCGTATACACAAAAAAATGGAGACACCCCAGTGGAAGAACAAAGGCGGTTGTTTAGTGCAAACTCTGCCAACGGCAGGAATTCTGCCCACTGATGAGCCTTTTCGCTAGCAAACAAATGTAAATATTGCACTAAATCTTGGTTCTTCCTCTCAGTGTGACCATTAGTCTGCGGGTGGAACGCTGAAGAGAAGGGAAGCGACGTTCCCAGGTTTCTGCAGAAGGCACGCCAAAACTGCGACACAAACTGAACCCCGCGATCAGATACAATATTTTGGGGAACCCCATGTAGGCGAATTATTTCCTTTACAAAAATCGTGGCAAATTCTTTTGCCGAGGGTACCATCTTTGAGAACCGGTCGACCACCACTATGATAGTGGTGCACTTCTGGGATTCTGGTAGGTCAGTGATGAAATCTACTGATAAGTGCGACCATGGACTGGAAGGAACCGGTAGCGGTCTCAGAGGACCCTCCGGAGGACGCTGCCGACTCTTATTGCGAGCACAGACCGAGCAACCCCTCACAAAGTTGCGGATCTCCTGAGACATGCCTGGCCACCAGAAGTGTCTGGAACAAAGCTCCAGGGTCCCCTGGAACCCTGGATGCCCGTTGAGAACCGACGAGTGAGACTCATCCATGACTCTAGGGTGTAGGGTCTCTGGCACAAACCATCTGCCCTCCGGCACCCCCGAAGGAGCATCCTGTAGTTGAGGGATGGAGTTAGACTCTACAGCTGCCACCACCACGCCAGGAGCTAAGATATTCTCGGGAGTCATGGTCTCACTATCCGGTACCCCGAAACTCCATGACAGGGCGTCCGCCTTCACGTTCTTCTCTCCTGGGATATATGTCACGACGAAATTAAACCTGGCGAAGAACAACGCCCACCTGGCTTGACGAGCTGTGAGTCTTTTCGCATTGGCGAGATATACCAGATTCTTGTGATCAGTATATACGGTAATTGGGTGTCTAGCACCCTCAAGATGGTGTCGCCACTCTTCCAGAGCCTATTTGATAGCCAATAATTCACGGTTACCCACGTCGTAGTTGCGCTCTGCTGAATTGAACTTCCGCGAAAAGAACGCACATGGGCTATACCCAGACCTCCCACTGACTTCCTGCGACAATACTGCTCCTGTCCCCACTTCAGACGCATCTACCTCAATAAAAAAGGGTAGTCGTGCGTCCGGCTGTATTAGCACCGGGGCAGTCGTGAATGCCCTTTTTAGACGGCTAAAGGCCTCAAGGGCTGCAGGCGACCACTTACCCAAGTCGGCCCCCTTCTTAGTCTGGTCGGTCAGAGGTTGAGCAATAACTGAGTAATTCCTAATGAATTTGCGGTAAAAATTTACAAAACCTAAGAACCGCTGGAGAGCCTTGAGGTTGTCTGGTCTGACCCATTGGGAGATTGCTGCTACTTTATCAGACTCCATCTGAATCTCCGTGGGTGAGATTACATAACCAAGGAAGGATACTTGTTTAGAACCAAATGTACATTTCTCTAACTTGACAAAAAGTTGATACTCGCGCAAACGGGTCAGGACCAACCTCAGGTGCCGCACATGTGAGTCCCAGTCAGGTGAGTACACCAGAATGTCGTCAAGATAGATGACCAGAAATACCCCCAGGAAGTCGTGGAAGACCGCGTTCATAAAACCCTGAAACACAGCATTACAAAGTCCAAAAGGCATGACCAGACATTCAAAATGCCCTAACGGGGTGTTGAACGCTGTCTTCCATTCATCTCCCTCTCTAATGCGAATTAAATTGTAAGCCCCCCGCAAGTCCAGTTTGGAGAACCAGTGGGCCCCTACCACCTGATTCAACAAGTCAGGAATTAGGGGCAAGGAGCACTGGTTCTTCACAGTGATTTTATTCAAGGCCCGATAATCCACACAAGGCCTTAGTGTCCCGTCCTTCTTCTCTACAAAGAAGAGACCTGCCCCGGCAGGGGACCTGGACGGCAGGATATGTCGGTTGGCCAGAGCCTCCGAGATATAGGACTTGAGGGCTTCATGCTCACGGCCTGACAAATTGAAAATGGCTCCCTTAGGGATGGGACTGTCGGGAATCTGATCAATACCACAGTCCCACTCCCTATGAGGAGGCAGAGCCTTAGACAGTTTTTTGGAGAATACATCCTGAAAGTCTGACAAATACTCCGGAATGAGCACCGTATCTGCGGAGCACACAGCTATGGTAGACAGGTGATTATGACAGGATGATCCCCAATGAGTCAATTCCCGGGTGGACCAATCAAATTGAGGATTGTGCAGTGCCAACCAGGGCATACCAAGCACCACATCAACCGACATTTTTTCCATAACCAGGAAAGACAGTTCTTCCGAGTGGAGGATCCCCACCGTGAACAGTAATCTTGGGGTCCTCCATTGTACCAGGCCTGTAGAGAGAGGGGTAGCATCAATACTGGTAAAATGAATTGGCGTCTTCAGCGCCACAAATTCCGCCATCAGAGATCGGACAAAACACAGACTTATCAAGTTAGCGGCTGCTCCGGAATCAATGAACGCCCGCCCTGATCGGGAAAAATCCCGGAATCTAACATGACACGGTACCAAAAGTTTAGGAAGTACCTGAAGTCCTAGGCGATCCTCCCTACAATCGCCTAGGACTCTGAGTTTTTCCGCCGGTTCCGGCTACGAGCGTTGAGACCTCAGTGGGCAGGTTATCACCCGATGTCCAGCTTTCCCGCAGTAGAGGCAGAGACGATGCAACAAACGGATCCGGCGTCGCTCTTTGGGGTCCAGCGGATCCACCTCCATCAGCTCGGGCACAGGGACTGGTAAGGAGGAAGAGGGACCAGGGCAACTGACCTCCCTGACTCTACGGGTCTGCCTGTCCTGCTTCCTAGACCTGAGCCTCCTATCTGCCTTCACCACTAGCTCCATAGCCTCCCTTAAGGACCCGGGAACGGGATGGGAAATTAACAGGACTTTAACTGCGTCCGAGAGGCCCTGCAGAAAAACGTCTTTCAGAGCGCTATCGTTCCATGTCGTATCCCCCACATAGCGTCTGAAGATGGAGCAATAATCCTCCACACAAGACGACCCCTGCCGCAGCGCCAACAACCGCGAAACCGCCAACCCCGCTCGGTCCGGTTCGTCGAAGATACCCCCGAGTTCCTGGAAAAAGTAGTCCATGGACTGAAGGCAGGAGGAACACTCGGGGATGGAAAAAGCCCAGGTCTGGGCAGAGCCCCGCAGCAGGGACATTATCAGCCCGACCCTCTGAGCCTCCAACCCGGAAGAACGGGGACGCACCCGAAAAAACAGGCGACACGCCTGTCGGAAAACAAAAAACTTGTTCTTCTCCCCAGAAAACACCTCGGGAAGAGGGCACTTGGGTTCTGGGCTAGTTGAAGCGTCCGGCCCCTGCGACACCACCCGCTGCTCCTGGGCCACCATGTGGGCGGATAAATCCTGGATCACAGGCACCAGGGCCTGCAGCTGGTTCGTGAGGGAACTGATCGCCTCCATGACAAAACAGTTTTTAAGGGCCAGTTATTATGTTACGGCACTCTGCCCCCCGAGCGCCAGGTGGGGTGCCCTGAACTTCCCGCACCCCACTGTCCCTGCCTACTTGCCTCTGCCCTGGCTAACCCCAGGCGGACAACTGGGCGGCGGTCCCTGCTCTGGCTAGGGACCTGGCGACTACCTAGATGGAACTACTAACAGGGGACAGAGTGCCGACAGAAGAGGCAGGTGGAACAGATCAACAGAACTTACAAGGCAGAGTAAGGCTGGAGATGGAGCTCACAGGCGAACTGAAAGGACACTGACTAGCAACTAGAGCAGACTGAGACAGACCTGACTAGAGGCTAACAGAAACAATAACTGGCAGTGAGCTCAGGTCACTGCCAGCCTTTTAACTTAAAGCCTCCGCCCAGGGGTGGAGAGTGGGAGGAGCCGACTCTCCCACTGTTGCATATGGAAGAGGAGAGCGGGCGGCACCCTACAGGCGGACACGCCCACGCCGCTGCACGCTGGCTGCTCCATGCCGCTAGGAGAGCCCCGACAGCAGAGCTCCGGGACGCCGGAGCCGACATCGGAGTGGCGCGCGCCGGCCGTGGGACCCAGCGCCGCCCTGCATGGTAACACCTGTATTTTATCTGACGTTAGCTCAGCTGTGCAGGGCACTGCAATGAGATTTATTTATGTACCGCCGGTGGCTTTCTGGGACCCACCCATGCTGTGGGTGCACACGGAATTCCCATAGGGGAGTTGTACCTGCCTGTGTCTATTTATAAAAAACCCTAGTCTGACTGGGGCATGCAGTGTGGGCCAAAGACCACCTGTATTCTATCTCAAGTTCGCTCTGCTGTCCGGGGCACCGCAATGGGATTTATTTATGTACCACCGGTGGCTTTCTGGGACCCACCCATGCTGTGAGTCCACTCCACACAGACTTCCCATACTGGGGTTTGTACCTGCCTGTGACTATTAATTAAAAAACCCCAGTCTGACTGGGGCATGCAGTGTGGGCCGAAGCCCACCTGTATTTTATCTGACGTTAGCTCAGCTGTGCAGGGCACTGCAATGGGATTTATTAATGTACCGTCGGTGGCTTCCTGGGACCCACCCATGCTGTGGGTCCACACAGACTTCCCTGAGAGGAGTTGTACCTGCCTGGGACTATTAATTAAAAAAACCCAGTCTGACTGGGGCATGCAGTGTGGGCCGAAGCCCACCTGTATTTTATCTGACGTTAGCTCAACTATTCGAGGCTCTGCAATGGAATGTATTTATGTACTGTTGGTGGCTTCCTGGCACCCACACATGCTGTGGGTCCACATAGACTTCCCAGAGCGGAGCTGTACCTGCCTGTGACTATGAAAAAAGGCCAGACCGACTAGGGCATGCAATGTGGGCCAAAGCCCACCTGAATGTTTTCTGACGTTAGCTCAACTATCCGGGACACTGCATTGGGACAAACTAGCGGAGCAATACAGCGCTAATGAGACATTCACAGCTACGCTAGCATTGGAGTCCGCAGTAGGCCCGAGATTGCTGAGGGTTTGTGCAGAGGCCTATGTCCTGGGTGCAGTGAAAGTCCGCTTCCTGGCTATGATTGCTGAAGCTGTGGGCCGAGGCCTATGTCGTCGGTGCGGTGCAAGTATGCCATGTTTGGCCGCTCTGATTTATTTATTGTTCATGTCTTGGGTTGCCTAGGACCCACCTATGCTGTTGGTGCGCACTTAGTTCCCATGACGGTGTTTGACCTGTCTGGCACAAAGACACTTACTGACTTGGGTAGGGGGCAGAGTGACGATGGCTTTCCCCTTGCAGTGTCGATTGAGCTATGCGACACCTAGACAAAATGAATACTGTATGGGCACATGGATTCCCCATTGCTATGTAACTCATGCCCACGTTTGCAGCTCCTGACAGAGGTGGCACAGGATTGGAATGAAGATCGAATGTCAAATTCTCTTCGATTCTCTACAGCATTGTAGGCTATCGCCCCGCCCCTATTAAAGAGGGTCGCTACCTGGCCCTGCCAACCCTCTGCAGTGTGTGCCTCCGGTTCCTCCTCATGGCAGACGCACTTATAAATAGACATGAGGGTGGTGTGGCTATGAGGCCAGCGTGTGGCATGAGGGCAGCTGAAGGCTGCGCAGGGACACTTTTGTGTGTGCTGCGGACGCAGGGTCATGCGGGTGGGGGGGTGTTGGGCAGCATGTAACCCAGGAGAAGAGGCAGCGGTGTGTCCCGCAGGCAGTGCTTGTGCTTGGTTGGAGATAGTGTGGTGCTTAGCTAAGGTGTGCCTTGCTAATGAGGGTTTGTCCGAAGTAAAAATTGTTCGGGGACCTGGGGACCTGAGATGCAGCCCAGCATGTTGCCCCTCGCCTGCCCTATCCCTATCTGTGTCGTTTTCATCACTTTCGTAGGTTTTGAAGATTTGCACAAATGTAAACCTTAGAGAGCATCGGCGATATACAAAAATGCTCGAGTCGCTCATTGACTTCAATGGGGTTCATTACTCGAAACGAACCCTCGAGCATCGCGGAAAGCTCGTCTCGAGCAACGAGCACCCGAGCATTTTGGTGCTCGCTCATCTCTAGTTGGTACCTCTTTACTTTTCCTATTTTGGACATAATCTATGCTTGTGCCATATTTCATGTTTCTATGACATCAGGAAGTTGGAGAATTAGTAGCGAGTCAGTGAGTGAGTCAGTCAGTGAGTCAGTGAGGGCTTTCGTCTTTATATATATATAGACTAGCTGATATACCCGGCTTCGTCCGAGTTAATTTGGTACTCGTGTTTATCTGGTCGTGGTTACTTTAGAGATATCAAAGAAAAAAGAAAAAGTTCAGCATTTTGCATCGTTCCTTACGTTACCTAGGAACCACCACGTGGAGGTAACCATGCGACGTTTCCTTTATATAAAATGACATCAGGAAGTGAGAGAATTAGATTATGTACGTAAAATTTGGATGCTAATTCTTTTGCGCAAGAATTGAATAATTGAGTTGGGACCCATTAACTTTTCCTATTTATGATATAATCAATGCTCATGCCAAACTTCAGGTTTATATGACATCGGGAAGTGAGAGAATTAAAACCTGTACATACAATTTGGACATACTCCACCTTTTTTATTCACCAATCAAAAATAAAGAATTTATACAAAAAAAAATTTGGACACTAATTCTTTTGCACTTAAAAATTAATAATCGAGTTGGGACCCATTTACTTTTCTCATTTATGACATACTCAATGCTTGTGCCAAATTTAATGTTTCTACGACATCGGGAACTAAGAGAATTAGATTCCGTACCTAAAATTTGGATGCTTGTTCTTTTGCGCTTAGAATTGAATTATCGAGTTGGGACCCATTAGCTTTTCCCATTAATGACATAATCAATGCTCATGCCAAATTTCAAATTTCTATGACATTAAGAAGTGAAAGAATTAGATTCCGTTCGTTAAATTTGGACGTTAATTCTTTAGCGCTAGAATTGAATAGTCGAGTTGAGACCCATTAGCTTTTCCTATTTATGACAAAATTAATGCCCTTGCTGAATTTCATGTTTCTATGACATTGGGAAGTGAGAGAATTAGATTCCGTACATAAAATTTGGATGCTAATTCTTTGGCATTTAAAATTGAATAATCGAGTTAGGACCCATTAACTTTTCCTATTTATAACATAATCAATGGTAGTTCCAAATTTCATGTTTCTATGACATCGGGAAGTGAGAGAATTCGATTCCGTACATAAAATTTGGACGCTAGTTCTTTTGCGCGAGAATTGAATAATTGTGTTGGGATCAATTTACTTTTCCTATTTTGGAGATAATCTATGCTTGTGCCAAATTTCAAGTTTCTATGACATCAGGAAGTGAGAGAATTAGATTACGTACATAAAATTTGACATTAATTCTTTTGCAATTAGAATTGAATAATCGAGTTTGGGCCCATTAGCTTTTCCTATGTATCACATAATCAATGCCCTTGCCGACTTTCATGTTTCTATGACATTGGGAAGTGAGAGAATTAGATTCCGTACATAAAATTTGGACGCTAATTCTTTTGCGCTTAGAATTGAATAATCGAGTTAGGACCTATTAACTTTTCCTATTTATTTTTTTTTTCAAATCAAATTTTTTATTAAAGGTTTTTGATACAAAGGGTACAGGACATAGGTTGATCTTAGGCCAACTACAACTGGAGTTAACTGATGGTCAAAAATAGAAAAGGAAGTAAGACAGCCTCACTGTCATCTCACCATGACTGCTGAAGAGATCAATTAGCGAGCTGCATAAAAGCCATGACCGATGGAAAGAAACAGATCTAATTATCATTATTGCGTCTAAGCTTAACTTGGAGGCTTCGATCAGGACAGACAGGGGGTAAACAGAGACAAGGAGACACTAGGGGGAACAGACAAAGGAAGGGAGGGGGGGGGAGTAAGAGGGAGGGGGTGCTGTTGGTATCAGGCGTGAGTGCTAGAGATTCTTCCAGGGGTAGATGGACACCGTCTCAAGTATCCCAACACACCAGTTGCCCAAGTCTCACCCATGGCTCCCAGATTTGAGTGAATTTGTCGTGAGAGTTTGTCGACCAGCTGTGTAGTTCTTCTAGATTGTAAAGATTATCAACTCTATCTTTCCATTGTCTGATCGAAGGAGGTATGTTTTGCATCCAAAGAGAAGGTATTAAGGACTTTGCTGCATCAAATAGAAGGGCTAATAATCTGTCTTTCAGTGGTTGAATTGATATGACGGTCTCCATAGGAGGACCATGTCTGGTGACATGGATAAATTCGGGGACAATTTCTGAATAATCTTTTCTACCTCTTTCCAAAAGGGATTTATTAATGGGCACGTCCACCAAAGGTGTAGGTATGATCCAATGTCCCTCCCACATCTCCAGCAAGAACCCTGTGTTGCGAGGTCGTGATCGAATAGCCATTGGGGGGTACGGTACCATCTGGCTAACAGTTTATAATGTGATTCCTTCGCAAGTATGCAGGGCGAATTCCCAAAGGAAGTTTTTAGGATCGCCTCTACTTCACTTGTTGAGAATGTAATGTTCAGCTCCCTTTCCCACGAGGTAATAAATGCTGGTTTGTAAGATGAGGGGGGAGTTATAAAATTTTTCCGCAGGAAAGAAATTTTCCTGAGGGAGGCTTTATTTTCGGTTAGGGCCTTCTCAAAGACGGTCCGTGGCCTAGTGGATCTAAAAGTTAGGAGGAATTTCTTCAATATCCCCAGTACATGGGCTCTGTGTAAAAAGGAGAATTTTTCAGATGGCAAAAGCCTGTTTAAGATGGTTGTTGGCTGAAGATGTGCTAAAGCTTGGAGGTCCGCTATTGTGAACGATTTAAATCTTTTCCAGACAGAGGTAGTGCTCGGGTCCAGAGGAAGACCTAGCGTGGTAGTAATATTGTGTAGTGGGAGGATGGGGGAGGGAAGCGGCGCAAGGTCCGCTCTCAGCTCATCCCATACCCCACAGGGACCCCTGAGTAAAGGGTTGAAAGCTTTCGCTTTATACCGGGACCCCGACGGGAGCCAGAGGTCCTTCGACAAAGTACTTCCACTGTAACCCTCCACCAGCGCGGATAGAAGAGTGTCTCTGCGGCCCTGTGACAAATCTATCCAGTAACGTAATTGAGACGCTCGGTAGAAGTCGTATGTATCTGGGAGATCGATACCACCCTCTGTGCCCCTCCTAGTTAGCAGTTTGTGTGCCAGTCTTGGTCTCCTCTGTCTCCACACAAAGCTCGAGAAAACCGAGCGAATTGTCTTGAAGAAGGTGGCAGGGAGGTGGATTGGGAGCATTCTGATTTTGTATAAAATGATAGGTAGTATATATGATTTGATAATATTTTTCCTGCCAAACCATGATATGAATGGCACATCATAGGTTTTGAGAAGCAGTTTAATTTGGCTCAGCAGGGGGGTAAAGTTTTCTTTATATAAGTCCTCTGCATGCTTGGGCAGCTTAATGCCGAGGAAGTCCAACGAGGAGGATGACCAAGTAAATGGGGAATTAGCTCTCAGAGGCCCACATTGGTTCTCAGGAATAGATATATTCAGCACTGTCGATTTCGCGAAATTGATCTTGAAATTGGATACGGCGCTGAATTCCTTCAATAAATCTATAAGGCGTGGGAGGCTCCTATGTGGGTCAGTTACAAGAAAGACAATGTCATCGGCAAATGCCGCTGTGTGGAGGGATTGGCCGTCAAGTGACAATCCACGAATTGTCTGATCCTGTCTGACCTTCAGTAGCATTGGTTCCAATGCTAAAATAAAGAGGGAGGGAGAGAGGGGGCAGCCCTGCCGAGTACCATTCCTTATATCAAAGGGGGGAGAGAGGATCTCGTTGATTTTGAGTCTACCGTAGGGGCACGTGTATAGAGAGAACACGGCTCGGATAAACTCCATCGGGAAGTTGAAATGAAATAAGACTCTTTCCATATATCGCCAGTCGACACGGTCAAAAGCCTTTTCCGCGTCTGTGCCTACTAAGGCTAGTGGGATCTTATGGAATTGAGCATAGCGGGTCGCGTGGAGTAATCTAATGCAGTTGTCTCTCCCCTCTCTCCCCCTGACAAAGCCTGTCTGTTCAGAGTCAATCAGGCCCGGCATGAGAGGTTCAAGTCTTCTAGCAAGTAACTTAGCCCATAGTTTCATATCCTGGTTGATCAGGGATATTGGGCGATAGCTACCACACAACTCCGGGTCCTTATTTTCCTTATGGATCAGGGTTATGTGGGCCTCTTGAGATTGTCTCGGCAGGGCTACCCCGTCCAGTAGGCTATTGAAGAGGTCCGTCAGTCTTGACTTCAAGACGGGCATGAAGGTTTTGTAATATTGGATGGGAAGGCCATCCGGGCCGGGGCTTTTGTTTGGGGGGCATGAGGCTATCACTTTCTCTACTTCGGGTTGTGTGACCCGAGCAATCAAGGCAGATGCATCTGAAAGATTTAGTTTGGGAATGTTTAGGTGGCAGAGGAATTTGTCTATCAGGGTGACTGGGTCTTCCGGAACCCCGGCTTGCGGGGGACCCTTCAAATTATAAAGGTTGGAGTAATAGCTCTGAAATGCTAATGCTATGTCCTTAGAAGAGGACATTGATGCGCCAGAAGTAGATTTAATGGAGCTGATCTGATTCCTCTCCCTGGATTTTTTAATTAGAGCGGTCATCAGTTTACTCCCTCTGTTGCCCTGCGCATACACCTTATGTTTAAATTGCATTTGTTTTTTGTTAAATCTTGTTGTTAGGACGAATCGCAGTTCGGCCCTTAGAGCCGATAGAGTATTTAAGTTCTGTTTTGTTTGCGAGAGTTTCGCTGTCAATTCCATTTTTGCTATCTGCGTTAATTTTTCGTCGATTTCCTTTTGAAGACGTTTTTTGATGCGCGTGCCCAGGGCAATCAGGAGACCTCCCATGTAGGCCTTGTGAGCCTCCCAAACAATTGGTGTCCCTATCTCGTCAGATGAATTCAAGAGGAAGTATTCCTCGAGTAATTTAGATAGATGCTCCTTGTCCACGGGTAAGTCCAGTAGGGAGGCATTAAGAGACCATCTCCACTCCCGAGGGAGTGGGGCTGGCACTCTAAGGGTCGCATGTACTGGCGCGTGGTCAGAAATTGACATCGTATCGATGTCAGCCTTTATCAGGGAAGTGAGGAGATCAGAGGAGACCAAGACATAATCCAGTCTCTGGAACGAGGAGTGCATCGGGGAGAAAAAGGAATAGTCTCTAGTCGACGGGTGTAATGTACGCCAGGCGTCGACGAGTCCCATTTTCTGCAGGGTTCTACCGAGTTTTCTTAGTCTGGACTGTGAAGTCTGAGAGCGACCGGACGAAGAATCCAGCGCGGGGTTGAGGGTAACATTGAAGTCGCCCGCTAAAATTGTCTGGCCTATTCTAAAGTGTTTTAAAATCTCCAGCTGTTTTAGAAGCCAAGGTACCTGGTCGGCGTTCAGGGCGTATATATTGGCAAGTGTCAGTTTGACGTTATTTAAGGAACCTCTGATGAAAAGGACTCTACCCTCTTCGTCTCTGAAATGAGCCTCCTCTACGAAATTTATCGATTTGTGAAAGAAAATGGAGACTCCCTTCGAGGCCGACGAGGGGTGAGTGCTATGATAGGCCCTAGGAAATTGTTTTCCTGGAAGGTCTATATGTTTGTGGCCCTTGAAGTGCGTTTCTTGTGTGAAAAGAATTTTAGTGTCATACCTTTTCAGAAGAAGCGCCAGGTTATGCCTTTTGAGTGGTGCATTCAGGCCCCTGATATTGAAGGATGTGAGACGGAGTCCATTCATACTGAAGTTCTTGAGCTATCGGCGAGGGAGATGAAATGTCAGATATAGTTACAGTATAAAGAGAATCAGGACTGTTATGGACAGCTGTCAATCACCTCGCGCAGCACCTTAGGGTATCAAGAGGGGGCGGGTTGGTAGGGGGAGAGGTTGGAGGAGGGTAGGGATTAGTTACGACACAGAAGGTTACAAATAAACAATAATTAGCAAAAGAAGAAGTAAACAACTCTAAGTCAGCAAAAAAGACAACGTAATTTGTTAACTTAAGCAGACGTGGGCCAGGTAGGGTCGGAGGACCCAATACCCCGGACCACTTGGGGGTGGATTACTGAGATCCCACAGAGTCGTAGACCCTGAAGGATATCAGAATATTTTTTCACTGCCTGGACAGTCAGGCAAACCCCCTCAACCCATAGGGGGGAGAACGGAAACGACTGGGAGAACTCCCCAGTCGTAAGCTGCTATGGCAGACAGGTTCAACAAAGGACAAATCGTACGGAACCTCCAATAGGAGAATTTATGTACTGCTAGAGGAGAAGAAAGAGTTAACAGGCATAAGACAAAGCGTCCATGAAGTGTAAATATTTGGTTGAAACCCCTGACAGGGGGGGGGGGGAACGACTTGTCTCCAGTTCGCTTCCGGCGGAGTGGTACAGTCTGAGTAATTAAATGTCCTCGGGATTTCCAGGGTCTCCTTTGGTGGTATTATAAAACCGGAAAAGGGAGTGTATCTCTCCGTCGATGCGTGGACCGCAGTGATTTGGACCACTTCACGTGAGAGACGAACTGGATCTATTTTCAACAGGTGACAAGTCAGATGGTTCGTGCTCTCATGGGTCTTCCCTAGCCTTTTTCTTCTTGCCTTTTGGGGATTTGGAGCTACCCGCAACCAACCATTTCCCGGGGTTCTCCAGCTGGGACAGCTGAGGAGGATCGGGGAGCGGCTGCCAGCACGGGAGCTCAATGGGGTCAATGTCCAGCAATTTCCACAAGTTTTGGAGATCTTCAGGTGTGCGTACGCTTACTCTTTTGCCGCTGTGCATGATGCTAAGACCGAAGGGGAAGAGCCAGGCATACTTAATCTCCATGGATCTGAGTACCTCAAGCAATGGGCGAAGAGCGCGGCGTTTTGCTAATGTGGAGGGTGCTAAGTCCTGGAAAATTTGTATCGGGGTCTCCGCATATTTTAAATCTTTGTGGGTTCTGGTAGCTCTCAATATAGCTGCTGTGTCAGGGAAGGCTAGCAGGGTACAAATAATGTCTCTGGGTGGTTCAGACGCATTAGGCGGGGGCCTGAGAGCTCTATGTATTCTTTCAATGCTTATCGTGGATGCTCTCTCTGCGCCAAGTAACGTGGCGAAAATGTCTTTAGCAATGTTAGAAAGGCACTCACCCGTGAAGGTTTCCGGAAAACCCTTGATACGCACATTGCTGCGGCAAATTCTATTTTCCAGGTCTTCCTGCATCAAAAGCACCCTATTCAGGTGTGAGTGCTGGTCTTTCACCACTTGCTCAAGTTGCAAAGCATGGGTAGAGATGGCTGCAGATGTAGATTCCAAGTCTTCAACTCTATGCCCCAGCTGCCTGAACTCCTCTTTGATTTCAGCTAAATCAGAGCTGATGGGACGAAGTGCCTGTGTTATCAGCTCCTTCATGAAGCCTCTTGATACTCCCACGCTGTCCTCCTCATCTGACAGGGTCTCTTCTTCTTCTCCTCCGCTAGGAGCGGGAACGAGCTCACGAGCCGGCGCCATCTTAGAGGGGGGGCGCGGGGACCGAGCGCTCCGGTCCCTGAAGAAGCGCTGCATGTCAGCTTGCCCTTTAGATGTCCGGGGGGCTGCCTGATGTTCTGCAGCTTTATCTTTGGTGATTTTGCCCATGTTGCTGTCTGTCTGCCGCTGTTATGGGTCTCGGAGGAAGCCTGCTATCGGGAGCGCTGCTCTCACACAACTATGCCGCTCGGCGTCCAGGCTCCGCCCCCCCACTTTTCCTATTTATAACATAATCAATGCTTGTGCCAAATTTCATGTTTCTATGACATTGGGAAGTGAGAGAATTCGATTCCGTACATAAAATTTGGACGCTAGTTCTTTTGCGCGAGATTTGAATAATTGTGTTGGCATCCATTTCCTTTTCCTACTTTGGAGATAATCTATGCTTGTGCCAAATTTCAAGTTTCTATGACATCAGGAAGTGAGAGAATTAGATTACGTACATAAAATTTGGATGCTAATTCTTTTGCGCTTAGAATTAAATAATCGAGTTAGGACCCATTAACTTTTCCTATTTATAACATAATCCATGCTTCTGCCAAATTTCATGTTTCTATGACATCGGGAAGTGAGAGAATTAGATTCCGTACATAAAATTTGGTCGCTAGTTCTTTTGCGCGAGAATTGAATAATTGTGTTGGGACCCATTTACTTTTCCTACTTCGGAGATAATCTATGCTTCTGCCAAATTTCAAGTTTCTATAACATCAGGAAGTGAGAGAATTAGATTACGTACACAAAAATTGGACGTTAATTCTTTTGCGATTGGAATTTAATAATCAAGTTGGGACCCATTAGCTTTTCCTATGTATGACATAATCAATGCTCGTGCCAAATTTCAAGTTTCTATGACATCGGGAAGTGAATTAGATTTCATACGTAAAACTTGGACGCTAGTACTTTTGCGCTAGAATTGAATAATCGAGTTGGGACTAGAGATGAGCGAGCGTACTCATCCGAGCTTGATACTCGTTCGAGTATTAGGGTACTCGAGATGCTCGTTACTCGAGACGAGCGCCACGAGGTATTTGAGTCACTTTCATTTTCCTCCCAGAAAATTTTGCGCCGTTTTCTGGACAATAGTAACACAGGGAACGCATTACAACTTCCTCCTGTGAAGTTCCAGCCCTATCCCACCCCCCTGCAGTGAGTGGCTGGGGAGATCAGGTGCCACCGGAGTATATAAACTGGGCCCGCCCGCGGCTCGCCACAGACACACGCTGAGAGACATTAGGGAAAGTGCCGTCTTGCTGTAGCTGCTATAGGGAGAGTGTAAGGCTGTTATTCTTTGTCTTCAAGAACCCCAACGGTCCTTCTTAGGGCCACATCTGACCGTGTGCAGTACTGTTGAGGCTGCTTTTAGCAGTTTTGCAAAATTTTTTTTTGTATATCGGGCGTGCAGACCATAGCGTCCTCAGTCTGCAGTCATTTTACTCAGTATAGGGGCAGTACTGGTGAGGCAGGGACAGTGGTACAGGGAAAGAGGTATACTGGCTATATAGGCAGAGGGCTTTTTAAAAAAAATTGGGAAAAAATACTATATTTGGGCTGCATGTGACCAGTAGGGTCAGTAGTCGCTGATTAATACCCAGCCTTGCGCATAATTTTGTTCTGGCTGCACTGTGCTTTCAATAACCACAGTCATCCTCCAACAGGGAAATCCATATACAGGCTATATAGGCAGTGGGCTTTTTTCCCAATATTGGGAAAAAATACTATATTGGGGCTGCCTATGACTGTCTTCAGTTTACTGCGTGTCTGCTGGGGGTAGTAGTCGCTAATTAATACCCAGCCTTGCGCATAATTTTATTCTGGCTGCACTGTGCTTTCAATAAACACAGTCATCCTCCAACAGGGAAATCCATATACAGGCTATATAGGCAGTGGGCTTTTTTCCCAATATTGGGAAAAAATACTATATTTGGGCTGCCTATGACCGTCTTCAGTTTACTGCGTGTTTGCTGGGGGTAGTAGTCGCTAATTAATACCCAGCCTTGCGCATAATTGTGTTCTGGCTGCACTGTGCTTTCAATAATCACAGTCATCCTCCAACAGGGAAATCCATACACAGGCTATATAGGCAGTGGGCTTTTTCCCCCAAATTGGTAAAAAATACTATATTTGGGCTGCCTGTGACCGTCTTCAGTTTACTGCGTGTCTGCTGGGGGTAGTAGTCGCTAATTAATTCCCAGCCTTGCGCATAATTGTTTCCTGGCTCTGCTGTGCGTTCCGTAAGCGAAGTCAGCCTCCAACCACAGGCCAATAAGCGGCACATTTAATTACAGCGTTCTGTTTCTGCTCTACTCGTAATACACCATGCTGAGGGGTAGGGGTAGGCCTAGAGGACGTGGACGCGGCCGAGGACACGGAGGCCCAAGTCAGGGTGTGGGCACAGGCTGAGCTCCTGGTCCAGGTGTATCGCAGCTGACTGCTGTGGGATTAGGAGAGAAGAAAGTTTCTGGGGTCCCCAGATTCATCTCACAATTAATGGGTCCACGCGGTAGACCTTTATTAGAAACTGAGCAGTGTGAGCAGGTCCTGTCGTTGATGGCAGAAAGTGCATCCAGCAATCTATCGACAACCCAGCCTTCTACGCCGTCCACAGCTGCAACTCTGAATCCTCTGGCTGCTGCTCCTCCTTCCTCCCAGCCTCCTCACTCCATGAAAATGACACATTCTGAGGAGCAGGCAGACTCCCAGGAACTGTTCTCGGTCCCCTGCCCAGAATGGGCAGTAATGGTTCCTCTCTCACCGGAGGAGTTTGTCGTGACCGATGCCCAACCTTTGGAAAGTTCCCGGGGTCCGGGGGATGAGGCTGGGGACTTCCGGTAACTGTCTCAAGAGCTTTCAGTGGGTGAGGAGAACGATGACGATGAGACAGTTGTCTATCAGTGAGGTAGTAGTAAGGGCAGTAAGTCCGAGGGGGAACGCACAGAGGATTCGCAGGAAGAGCAGCTGGACGATGAGGTGACTTACCCCACCTGGTTTGCTAAGCCTACTGAGGACAGGTCTTCAGAGGGGGAGGCAAGTGCAGCAGCAGGGCAGGTTGGAAGAGTAAGTGCGGTGGCCAGGGGTAGAGGCAGGGCCAGACCGAATAATCCACCAACTGTTTCCCAAAGCGCCCCCTCGCGCCATGCCACCCTGCAGAGGCCGAGGTGCTCAAAGGTGTGGCAGTTTTTCACTGAGAGTGCAGACGAACGACGAACTGTGGTGTGCAAGGTTTGTCGCACCAAGATCAGCCGGGGAGCCACCACCACCAGCCTCACCACCACCAGCATGCGCAGGCATATGATGGCCAAGCACCCCACAAGGTGGGACGAAGGCCGTTCACCGCCTCCGGTTTGCACCACTGCCTCTTCCCCTGTGCCCCAACCTGCCACTGACATCCAACCCCCCTCTCAGGACACAGGCACGACGTCTCCCGGCCTGCACCCACACGCCCACCTCCGCTGTCCTCGGCCCCATCCACCAATGTCTCTCAGCGCAGCGTCCAGCTGTCACTAGCGCAACTGTTTGAGCACAAGAGCAAGTACGCGGCCACGCACCCGCATGCTCAAGCGTTAAACGTGCACATAGCCAAATTGATCAGCCTGGAGATGCTGCCGTATAGGCTTGTGGAAACAGAGGCTTTCAAAAACATGATGGCGGTGGCGGCCCCGCGCTACTCGGTTCCCAGTCGCCACTACTTTTCCCGATGTGCCGTCCCAGCCCTGCACGACCACGTCTCCCGCAACATTGTACGCGCCCTCACCACTTAACAACGGACACGTGGACAAGCACAGGCAGGCAGGGCCACTATATCTCCCTGACGGCACATTGGGTGAATTTAGTGGAGGCTGGGACCGAGTCAGAGCCGGGGAAACGCTCACGTCCTACCCACCCCCAGAATTGCGGGCCCCAGCTCGGTGCTGGTATCTGCGGCGGTGTATGCTTCCTCCACTAAACCACCCTCCTCCTCCTCCTCCTCCTTCTACGCAACCTCTGTCTCGCAATCAAGATGTGTCAGCAGCAGCACGTCGCCAGCAGTCGGTGTCACGCGGCGTGGCAGCACAGCGGTGGGCAAGCGTCAGCAGGCCGTGCTGAAACTACTCAGCTTAGGAGAGAAGAGGCACACAGCCCACGAACTGCTGCAGGGTCTGACAGAGCAGACCGACCGCTGGCTTGCGCCGCTGAGCCTCCAACCGGGCATGGTCATGTGTGACAACGGCCATAACCTGGTGGCGGCTCTGCAGCTCGGCAGCCTCACGCACGTGCCATGCCTGGCCCACGTCTTTAATTTGGTGGTTCAGTGGTTTCTGAAAAGCTACCCACGCTTGTCAGACCTGCTCGGAAAGGTGCGCTGGCTCAGCGCACGTTTCCGCAAGTCCAACACGGACGCTGCCACCCTGCGGACCCTGCAACATCGGTTTCATCTAACCCCTATACTGCTGCTTCGGAATTGTTACTGGGGCCTGTCTCGACTGCTACTACTAGAGATGAGCGAACGTACTCGTCCGAGCTTGATGCTCGGGCGAATATTAGCGTGTTCGGGATGCTCGTTACTCGTAACGAGTACCACGCGATGTTCGGGTTACTTTCAGTTTCCTCTCTGAGACGTTAGCGCGCTTTTCTGGCCAATTGAAAGACAGGGAAGGCATTACAACTTCCCCCTGTGATGTTCCAGCCCTATACCACCCCCCTGCTGTGAGTGGCTGGGGAGATCAGATGTCACCCGAGTATAAAAGTCGGCCCCTCCCGCGGCTCGACTCAGATGCCTTGTGAGATAGCTGAGGGACAGTGCTGCTGGTGCCGGAGCTGCTGTAGGGAGAGCGTTAGGAGTTAGTGTAGGCTTCAAGAACCCCAACGGTCCTTCTTAGGGCCACATCTAACCGTGTGCAGTACTGTGGAGGCTGCCTTTTGCAGTGGTGCACTTTTTTTTTTTTTTCCCAAATCGGCCGTGCAGAGCATTGCGCCCTGCAGTAATACTACAGGGACAGAAGTGGTGGTTAGGCAGGGAGAGTGTTAGGAGTTAGTGTAGGCTTCAAGAACCCCAACGGTCCTTCTTAGGGCCACATCTAACAGTGTGCAGTAGTGTGGAGGCTGCAGTTAGCAGTGTTGCACTTTTTTTTTTTTCCAAATCGGGCGTGCAGAGCATTGCGCCCTGCAGTAATACTACAGGGACAGAATTGTGTAGGCAGGGCCAGAATACATATTTTATTGATTGAATATACGCAGTGGGCCTTTCCTTTAAAAAAAAGGGAAAAATTTCTATTTGGCCTGCAGGCTTGCGCCAATTTATTTCCTGCCTGGGAAATCACCGCTCTGCTGTAGTTAATACCTCTGCAACACTGCAGTTCTGTGACACATTTGCAGGGCCACAACACATTTATTATTGATTGAATATACGCAGTGGGCCTTTCCTTGAAAAAAAAGGGAAAACATTCTATTTGGCCTCTGACAGTCCTCAGCGTTCTGGGTACGTGTGTGCTGGGTGGAGAACTTAAACAAAAATCATACGCAGCCAGCTAAGTTTAACAGCAGGCTTGCGCCAATTTATTTCCTGCCTGGGAAATCACCGCTCTGCTGTAGTTAATAACTCTGCAACACTGCAGTTCTGTGACACATTTGCAGGGCCACAACACATTTATTATTGATTGAATATACGCAGTGGGCCTTTCCTTGAAAAAAAAAAGGGAAAACATTCTATTTGGCCTGCAGGCTTGCGCCAATTTATTTCCTGCCTGGGAAATCACCACTCTGCTGTAGTTAATAACTCTGCAACACTGCAGTTCTGTGACACATTTGCAGGGCCACAACACATTTATTATTTATTGAATATACGCAGTGGGCCTTTCCTTGAAAAAAAAGGGAAAACATTCTATTTGGCCTGCAGGCTTGCGCCAATTTATTTCCTGCCTGGGAAATCACCGCTCTGCTGTAGTTAATAACTCTGCAACACTGCAGTTCTGTGACACATTTGCAGGGCCACAACACATTTATTATTGATTAAATATACGCAGTGGGCCTTTCCTTGAAAAAAAAAGGGAAAACATTCTATTTGGCCTGCAGGCTTGCGCCAATTTATTTCCTGCCTGGGAAATCACCGCTCTACTGTAGTTAATAACTCTGCAACACTGCAGTTCTGTGACACATTTGCAGGGCCACAACACATTTATTATTGATTGAATATACGCAGTGGGCCTTTCCTTGAAAAAAAAGGGAAAAAATTCTATTTGGCCTCTGACAGTCCTCAGTGTTCTGGGTACGTGTATGCTGGGTGGAGAACTTAAACAAAAATCATACGCAGCCAGCTAAGTTTAACAGCAGGCTTGCGCCAATTTATTTCCTGCCTGGGAAATCAAATCACTGGTAATACAGCATGCTGAGGGGTAGGGGTAGTACTAGAGGACGTGGACGCGGCCGAGGACGCGGAGGGCCAAGTGAGGGTGTGGGCACAGGCCGAACTCCTGATCCAGGTGTATCGCAGCCGACTGCTGCGCGATTAGGAGAGAGGCACGTTTCTGGCGTCCCCACATTCATCGCACAATTAATGGGTCCACGCGGGAGACCTTTATTAGAAAATGAGCAGTGTGAGCAGGTCCTGTCCTGGATGGCAGAAAGTGCTTCGAGCAACCTATCGTCCACCCACAGTTCTGCGCCGTCCACTGCTGCAAATCCGAATCCTCTGTCTGCTGCTCCTCCTTCCTCCCAGCCTCCTCACTCCACTACAATGACACATGCTCAGCAGCGGGAAGACTCCCAGGAACTGTTCTCGGGCCCCTGCTCAGATTGGGCAGCAGTGGTTCCTCTCCCACCAGAGGAGTTTATCGTCACTGATGCCCAACCATTGGAAAGTTCCCGGGGTCCGGGGGATGAGGCTGGGGACTTCCGGCAACTGTCTCAAGACCTTTCAGTGGGTAAGGAGGACGATGATGATGAGACACAGTTGTCTATCGGTGAGGTAGTAGTAAGGGCAGTAAGTCCGAGGGAGGAGTGCACAGAGGATTCTGAGGAAGAGCAGCAGGACGATGAGGTGACTGACCCCACCTGGTTTGCAACGCCTACTCAGGACAGGTCTTCAGAGGGGGAGGCAAGGGCAGCAGCAGGGCAGGTTGCAAGAGGCAGTGCGGTGGCCAGGGGTAGAGGCAGGGCCAGACCGAATAATCCACCAACTGTTTCCCAAAGCTCACCCTCGCGCCATGCCACCCTGCAGAGGCCAAGGTGCTCTAAGGTCTGGCAGTTTTTCACAGAGATGCCTGACGACCGACGAACAGTGGTATGCAACCTTTGTCGCGCCAAGATCAGCCGGGGAGCCACCACCAACAGCCTCACCACCACCAGCATGCGCAGACATATGATGGCCAAGCACCCCACAAGGTGGGACGAAGGCCCGTTCACCGCCTCCGGTTTGCACCGCTGCCTCTCCCCCTGTGCCCCAACCTGCTACTGAGATCCAACCCCCCTCTCAGGACACAGGCACTACCGTCTCCTGGCCTGCACCCACACCCCACTTCCGCTGTCCTCGGCCCCATCCACCAATGTCTCTCAGCGCACTGTCCAGCCGTCGCTAGCGCAAGTACGCCGCCACGCACGCGCACGCTCAAGCGTTAACCGTCCACATAGCCAAATTTATCAGCCTTGAGATGCTGCCGTATAGGGTTGTGGAAACGGAGTCCTTCAAAAGTATGATGGCGGCGGCGGCCCCGCGCTACTCAGTTCCCAGTCGCCACTACTTTTCCCGATGTGCCGTCCCAGCCCTGCACGACCACGTATCTCGCAACATTGTACGCGCCCTCACCAACGCGGTTACTGCCAAGGTCCACTTAACAACGGACACGTGGACAAGCACAGGTGGGCAGGGCCACTACATCTCCCTGACGGCACATTGGGTGAATTTAGTGGGGGCTGGGACAGAGTCAGAGCCTGGGACCGCTCACGTCCTACCCACCCCCAGAATTGTGGGCCCCAGCTCGGTGGTGGTATCTGCGGCGGTGTATGCTTCCTCCACTAAAGCACCCTCCTCCTCCTCCTCCTCCAACGCAACCTCTGTCTCGCAATCAAGATGTGTCAGCAGCAGCACGTCGCCAGTAGTCGGTGTCGCGCGGCACGGCAGCACAGCGGTGGGCAAGCGTCAGCAGGCCGTGCTGAAACTACTCAGCTTAGGAGAGAAGAGGCACACGGCCCACGAACTGCTGCAGGGTCTGACAGAGCAGACCGACTGCTGGCTTGCGCCGCTGAGCTTCCAACCGTGCATGGTCGTGTGTGACAACGGCCGTAACCTGGTGGCGGCTCTGCAGCTCGGCAGCCTCACGCACATGCCATGCCTGGCCCACGTCTTTAATTTGGTGGTTCAGCGCTTTCTGAAAAGCTATCCACGCTTGTCAGACCTGCTCGTAAAGGTGCGCCGGCTCTGCGCACATTTCCGCAAGTCCCACACGGATGCTGCCACCCTGCGGACCCTGCAACATCGGTTTAATCTGCCAGTGCACCGACTGCTGTGCGACGTGCCCACACTGTGCAACTCTACGCTCCACATGTTGACCAGGCTCTATGAGCAGCGTAGAGCTATAGTGGAATACCAACTCCAACATGGGCGGCGCAGTGGGAGTCAGCCTCCTCAATTATTTTCAGAAGAGTGGGCCTGGTTGGCAGACATCTGCCAGGTCCTTCGAAACTTTGAGCAGTCTACCCTGGTGGTGAGCGGCGATGCTGCAATCATTAGCGTCACCATTCCTCTGCTATGCCTCTTGAGAAGTTCCCTGCAAAGCATAAAGGCAGACGCTTTGCGCTCGGAAACAGAGCCGGGGAAAGACAGTATGTCGCTGGATAGTCAGAGTACCCGCCTGTCTATATCTCAGCGCGTTGAGGAGGAGGGGGAGGAGGAGCATGAGGAGGATGAGGAGGAGGGGGAAGAGACAGCTTGGCCCACTGCTGACGGTACCCATGCTGCTTGCCTGTCATCCTTTCAGCGTGTATGGCCTGAGGAGGAGGAGGAGGAGGATCCTGAAAGTGATCTTCCTAGTGAAGACAGCCATGTGTTGCGTACAGGTACCCTGGCACACATGGCTGACTTCATGTTAGGATGCCTTTCTTGTGACCCCCGCGTTACACGCATTCTGGCCACTACGGATTACTGGGTGTACACACTGCTCGACCCACAGTATAAGGAGAACCTTTCCACTCTCATTCCCGAAGAGGAAAGGGGTTCGAGAGTGTTGCTATACCACAGGACCCTGGTGGACAAGCTGATGGTAAAATTCCCATCCGACAGCGCTAGTGGCAGAAGGCGCAGTTCGGAGGGCCAGGTAGCAGGGGAGGTGCGGTGATCGAGCAGCATGTACAGCACAGGCAGTGCAACAGTCTTTAAAGCCCTGGACAGCTTTATGGCTCCCCAGCAAGACTGTGTCACCGCTCCCCAGTCAAGGCTGAGTCGGCGGGAGCACTGTAAAAGGATGGTGAGGGAGTACGTAGCCGATCGCACGACCGTCCTCCGTGACGCCTCTGCCACCTACAACTACTGGGTGTCAAAGCTGGACACGGGGCCTGAACTCGCGCTGTATGCCCTGGAGGTGCTTGCTTGTCCTGCGGCTAGCGTCTTGTCAGAGAGGGTGTTTAGTGCGGCTGGGGGAATCATCACAGATAAGCGTACCCGCCTGTCAACCGACAGTGCCGACAGGCTTACACTCATCAAGATGAACAAAGCCTGGATTTCCCCAGACTTCTCTTCTCCACCAGCGGACAGCAGCGATACCTAAGCAATACGTAGGCTGCACCCGCGGATGGAAGCATCGTTCTCTCTCACCATCCAAAACGGGGACATTTCTGCTTCATCAATCTGTGTATAATATTCCTCCTCCTCCTCCTGCTCCTCCTCCTGAAACCTCACGTAATCACGCCGAACGGGCAATTTTTCTTAGGGCCACAAGGCTCACTCATATAATTTTTCTAAACAATTTTTATACGTTTCAATGCTCTTAAAAGCGTTGAAACTTTAACTTGAACCAATTTTCCGTTCAACTGGGCTGCCTCCAGGCCTAGTTACCACTTAAGCCACATTAACCAAAGCGATTAATGAGTTTCACATGCCATCTTGGTTGGGCATAGCCAATTTTTTCTGAGGTACATTAGTACTGTTGGTACACCAATTTGTTTGGGCCCTCACCTACAGTGTAATCATAGTAATTTCTATGTTCTTCGCCTGCACTCATGGTACAGAAAGGTGTGTGGGGTTGGCCTACACTTTAGCTACATAAATGTAACTGGGGCCTTGTCTATACTGCAGCTACTGAAATGTGAAAGAGACTGTTATCTCCCTAAACTGCTGCAATGGGAATGTTACTGGGGCCTGTCTTGAGTGCTACTATTACTGAAATGGAACTAAATTTGTCACCGTGACAGAACAATTCCCAGAATGGATTCTAGAACAAATATCACCGAGGGAATCACTAATGTTAAAATTTAACTTTTATTTGAAAATAAATTAAGATGCGTGAAAGCCTCGTTTTTTTTCTATATAATAAAACCTCTATTAAACTAATATGGTATTCTGAATTGGTTTCAATAATTGCTTGTATATATATATATATCTCATGAAGGAGATACTTTTATAGTAAGGAGGGTATCTATCACTACTTGAAAGATAACTAATAGCGTTTAGCGCTAACAACGCCAAATGGTATCAGTGATATATAATACCCCCAGACCAGTCTCCTATTACAAGCAAAATTGTTTTTCAAAAAGAATCTGTTGATAAAGTTTACATCCCCTTAATCACCATGTGCGGATTTGACTCATTGGGATTGCATACCAGATTCTTTTTGCAAGACCAATTAACAGAATATATTAAAAAGAAAGGAACCCAGCATCTGATATATATTGCTGAGTCTTTTTCCTTTGCAGCGGCAATGAAAAAGCGCCGCCTCTGCTCTTCTTACACTTATGCCTTTATGCATACGAGTGGTCAAACAAATGGGTATAATGAGATTCCTCTTGGTTTTGCAGGAATATCTCAGTGCTTCAACCCCTTTTAGATGTTTGTCACCCAATCTGTCTGGGAAACATTAGGCTGTGATGGTTCAAATTTTCTCAAGAATACCATCAACAATATCTATAAATGCCCAATGTTAACCCTATTACTACTCTAACAGCCCCATCGACGCGTTTCTACAGATCTTTTTCTTATGTCTGTGTCATCAGGATGGTTTGTTTTAAGTGCAGACACGTACAGCCTGACGGCTGTGTTCAACTGAGCAGCATTGGTAGGTTCACCTCAACTAGAGGCTTATAAATGAAAGGCCACGCCTCCCTTCCCGGGGGGCTCGTCGCGGCCAGCCAATAGGCATCTAGCCACCTCCCCCGCTGTCATCTCTAAGGACGCGGTGGTGAGGCATCACTGCGCATGCGCATAGGCGCCTGGAGCGCGGCGCCAACCACTGCCAACCAGTGACGTGGCAGCCACCGCGCTCCCCGGCAACCCAGCGCAGTGCGATGGACGCGATGACGAGGCGTCGCTGCGCATGCGCTCTGGCGACGGGAACGCGGCGCCAACCACTGCCAACCACTGACGTGGTGGCAGCCGCGTTACCCGGCAACCAAGCGCAGCATGATGACGCGGAGTAGTGGATCGCCGGACTGAGGTAATCCCCGGATGGGCTTTTAAAGAACGGACTTTTCCTGTACATAGATATGCAGCAAAGGAGTTTGTTCAGGTAATACTTCAATGTTGTACTGTAGGGCACTATGCATATATTAAACTGAACGAGCATAGTAAGTGTTAACTAAAAAGATGACATTATTATTGGCTTTTCAGCCATGATACATTGATCTCAACATTGAATTAAAGATCAATAAAAATCAGATGTATATTGGGTCATTTATCGTGTGTTTATTATTTAGTGACACCCATCTGTTTAATTATCATTTTAATAGGGCCAATCCCTCTGTCAGTTTTATTTATAATAACAATGCCTATCTTAGTTATGCAACTTTTATACTAGGGCATAACCAATTAACAATCCATCGTTATGCCGTAGCTACCCATAGTTTATCATAGATGATATAGTAAACACTCCCTGCTAGCACTTAAATCTATGATTCAGCCTGATTACATACTGAGAGAATTTAAATAAATGCCGCAAAAGATAAATTCTCATTAAGGCCTTTAGGCACGCATGAATTTAATCGATGAATCCATCTTGTCTCCTTTTGCATCAGTTTCCTGTCCAAATTTCCCCTTCTTCCATTATCTCTGATAATCTCTATACCTTGAAATGTTACCGACTCTGGATCGTTATTATGTTTCTCACGTACATGCATCGCAAGGCTTGTCTTTTCGCTACGATTTATGTTCCCGATATGTTCCAATACTCGTCTCCTGAGCTGGCGGGTGGTCTTTCCTACATAATCGAGCGGACATGTACATGTAGCCTTGTATACGACGCCCACGGATCTACAGTTGATGAAGTCCGTTATTTGGTATTGTTTACCCGTGACCGAACATGTAAAGGTAGCACCACGTTTGATATATTTGCAGGCTTTGCAGCCCGCACACCGATATGTGCCTTTTGGTAAATCCGATCCTAGCCAAGATGCAGTCGATATCTTAGGTGGAAATAGGCTATGGACCAGTCTATCCCTTAAATTACGTCCACGTCTGTAGGTTATCAGAGGTCTAGTAGGAAGGTAATCCACAACATCTTTATCTCTCCGCAAGATATCCCAATATTTATTTAGGATATATCTTAATTTATTTTCAAATAAAAGTTAAATTTTAACATTAGTGATTCCCTCGGTGAAATGGAACTAAGACTGCGCTCCCCCTATACTGCTGCTAGTGATATGTTAGTGGGGCCTGTCCCTAATGCTACCGCTGAAATGTTAATAATTGTGGGCTCTGCCTATACCGCTGCTAATGGTATGTCACTGGGGTGTGGAAACAGAGGCTTCACAAAGACATGATGGCGGCGAGGCCATTTCCCACCAACGCTGTTACTGTTAAGGTGCATATAACCACGGACACGTGTAGAGGACACATAGTGCCTCCAAAACATCCCCCTCCTCCTCCAACAATGAAAACATTCTTGACAAATACCTTTGCATTGGTCCGTCTGGTGGCAGTCCAAGAATTTCACCTTTAACGACACAACAAGAGAGCACCACCACCATCCCCCCGCCATGGCACACTTAATCCTGGCCACATTCCGAAAACCAACTACATAAAACCGCGCTACCAGGTCCGCAGTCACCACCACATTACCACCAACGAGGTTACTGTTAAGGTGCATATTACCAGTCTGACTGGGGCATGCAGTGTGGGCCGAAGCCCACCTGCATTAAGCACGACATTACTACCTCAGCTGTGTTGGGCAATGCAATGGGATATTTTTATGTACCGCCGGTGGCTTCCTGGCACCCACCCATGCTGTGGGTCCACAGGGTATTATAAATGAATCTGTTTCCACTTGTAAAGAACCCCAGTCAGACTGGGGCATGCAGTGTGGGCCGAAGCCCACCTGCATTAAGCACGACATTACTACCTCAGCTGTGTTGGGCAATGCAATGGGATATATTTATGTACCGCCGGTGGCTTCCTGGCACCCACCCATGCTGTGGGTCCACAGGGAATTATAAATGCATCTGTTTCCACTTGTAAAGAACCCCAGTCTGACTGGGGCATGCAATGTGGGCCGAAGCCCACCTGCATTAAGCACGACATTACTACCTCAGCTATGTTGGGCAATGCAATGGGATATTTTTATGTACCGCCGGTGGGTTCCAGGGAGCCACCCATGCTGTAGGTGCACACGGAGTTTAACCTACATCTGTCCACTTGTAAAGAACCCCAGTCAGACTGGGGCATGCAGTGTGGGCCGAAGCCCACCTGCATTAAGCACGACATTACTACCTCAGCTGTGTTGGGCAATGCAATGGGATATTTTTATGTACCGCCGGTGGGTTCCAGGGAGCCACCCATGCTGTAGGTGCACACGGAGTTTAACCTACATCTGTCCACTTGTAAAGAACCCCAGTCAGACTGGGGCATGCAGTGTGGGCCGAAGCCCACCTGCATTAAGCACGACATTACTACCTCAGCTGTGTTGGGCAATGCAATGGGATATTTTTATGTACCGCCGGTGGCTTCCTGGCACCCACCCATGCTGTGGGTCCACAGGGTATTATAAATGAATCTGTTTCCACTTGTAAAGAACCCCAGTCAGACTGGGGCATGCAGTGTGGGCCGAAGCCCACCTGCATTAAGCACGACATTACTACCTCAGCTGTGTTGGGCAATGCAATGGGATATTTTTATGTACCGCCGGTGGCTTCCTGGCACCCACCCATGCTGTGGGTCCACAGGGAGTTGTAAATGCATCTGGTTTCCACTTCTAAGGAACCCCAGTCTGACTGGGGCATGCAGTGTGGGCCGAAGCCCACCTGCATTAAACATGACATTACTACCTCAGCTGTGATGGGCACTGCAATGGGATATTTTTATGTACCGCCGGTGGGTTCCAGGGAGCCACCCATGCTGTCGGTCCACAGGGACCTCACAATAGGGAGTTGTACCTGCCTGTGTCTATGAATTAAAAAGCCCGGTCTGACTGGGGCATGCAGACAGCTTGACAGAATGAATAGTGTGTGGCACATAGGTTCCTCATTGCTATGCCCACGTGTGCAGCTCCTGATGGCGGTGGCACAGGATTATATTTCTCATTGCTTCTGTACAGCATTGTGGGCTATCGCCCCGCCCCTTTTAAAGAGGGTCGCTGCCTAGCCGTGCCAACCGTCTGCAGTGTGTGCCTGCGGTTCCTCCTCATGGCAGACGCACTTATAAATAGACATGAGGGTGGTGTGGCATGAGGGCAGCTGAAGGCTGCGCAGGGACACTTTGGTGTGCGCTGTGTGTGTGTGTGTGTGGGGGGGGGGGTTGGGCAGCATGTAACCCAGGAGAAGTGGCAGCAGAGTGTCATGCAGGCAGTGATTGTGCTTTGTTGGAGGTAGTGTGGTGCTTAGCTAAGGTATGCATTGCTAATGAGGGCTTTTCAGAAGTAAAAGTTGTTGGGAGGGGGGGGGGGCACTCTTGCCGCTGTTGTGGCTTAATAGTGGGACCTGTGAACTTCAGATGTAGCCCAACATGTAGCCCCTCGCCTGCCCTATCCGTTGCTGTGTCGTTCCCATCACTTTCTTGAATTGCCCAGATTTTCACACATGAAAACCTTAGCGAGCATCGGCGAAATACAAAAATGCTCGGGTCGCCCATTGACTTCAATGGGGTTCGTTACTCGAAACGAACCCCCGAGCATCGCGATAATTTCGTCCCGAGTAACGAGCACCCGAGCATTTTGGTGCTCGCTCATCTCTAGCTACTACTACTGAAATGGAGCTAATACTGTGCTCCCCCTATACTGCTGCTAGTGATATGTTACTGGGGCCTGTCCGTAATGCTACCGCTGAAATGTTACTAATTCTGGGCTCTGCCTATACCGCTGCTAATGCTATGTCACTGGGGTGTGGAAACGGAGGCTTCCCAAAGACATGATGGCGGCGAAGCCATTTTCCACCAACGCGGTTACTGTTAAGGTGCATATAACCACGGACACGTGGAGAGGACACGTAGTGGCTCAAAAACATCCCCCTCCCCTCCTCCAACAATGAAAACATTCTTGGCAAATACCTTTGCATCAGTCCATCTGGTGGCAGTCTAAGGATTTCACCTTTAACGACACAACAAGAGAGCCCCCCCACCATCCCCCCTCCACGGCCCACTTAATCCTGGCCACATTCCGAAAACCAACTAAATAAAACCGCGCTACTAGGTCCGCAGTCGCCACCACATTCCCACCAAAGCGGTTACTGTTAAGGTACATATTACCAGTCTGACTGGGGCATGCACTGTGGGCCGAAGCCCACCTGAATTGTATCTGACGTTAGCTCTGCTGTCCAGGTCACTGCAATGGGATTTGTTTATGTACCGCCGGTGGGTTCCAGGGAGCCACCCATGCTTTGGGTCCACACGGACTTCACATTAGGGATTTGTACCTGCCTGTGTCTATGTATTAAAAACCCCGGTCAGACTGGGGCATGCAGTGTGGGCCGAAGCCCACCTGCATTTAATCTGACGTTACCTCAGCTGTACTGGGCAATGCAATGGGATTTATTTAGGTAACGCCGGTAGCTTCCTGGGACCCACCCATGCTGTCGGTCCACACGGAGTTGTACCTACCTGTGTCTACTTATAAAGAACCCCAGTCTGACTGGGGCATGCAGTGTGGGCCAAAGCCCACCTGTATTTAATCTGACGTTAGCTATACTATCCGGGGCACTGCATTGGGACAAACTACAGGAGCAATACAGCGCTAATGAGACGTGCGCAGCTACGCTAGCATTGGAGTTCGCTGTAGGCACGCGATTGCTGAGGGTTTGTGCAGAGGCCTATGTCCTGGGTGCAGTGAAAGTCCGCTTCCTGCCTAGGATTGCTGAAGCTGTGGGCCGAGGCCTATGTCGTGGGCGCGGTGCAAGTATGCCATGTTTGGCCGCTCAGATCAATTTTTTGTTCATGTCTTGGGCTTCCTAGGACCCACCTATGCTGTTGGTGCAAACTTAGTTCCCATCGCAGTGTTTGACCTGTCTGGCACAAAGACACTGACTGACTTGGGTAGAGGGCAGAGCGGCTTTCCCCTTGCAGTGTGGATTGAGCTATGCGACACCTTGACAGAATGAATACTGTGTGGCACATGGATTCCCCATTGCTATGCCCACGTTTGCAGCTCCTGACGGAGGTGGCACAGGATTGGAGTTCTCATTGCTTCTGTACAGCATTTTATGCTATCGCCCCTCCCCTTTTAAAGAAGGTCGCTGCCTGGCCCTGCCAACCCTCTGCAGTGTGTACCTCCTGTTCCTCCTCATGGCAGACGCACTTATAAATAGACATAAGGGTGGTGTGGCTATGAGGCCAGCTTGTGGCATGAGGGAAGCTGAAGGCTGCGCTGGGACAATTTGGTGTGCGCTGTGGACACTGGGTCGTGCGGGGGGGTTGGGCTGCATGTTACCCAGGAGAAGTGGCACCGGACTGTCATGCAGGCAGTGATTGTGCTTTGTTGGAGGTAGTGTGGTGCTTAGCTAAGGTATGCCTTGCTAATGAGGGTTTTTCAGAAGTAAGAATTGTTGGGGGGGTCCCACTCTTGCCGCTATTGTGGCTTAATAGTGGAACCTGGGAACTTGAGATGCAGCCCAACATGTAGCCCCTCGCCTGCCCTATCCGTTTCTGTGTCGTTCCCATCACTTTCTTGAATTTCCCAGATTTTCACAAATGAAAACCTTAGCGAGCATCGGCGATATACAAAAATGCTCGAGTCGCCCATTGACTTCAATGGGGTTCGTTACTCGAAATGAACCCTCGAGCATCGCTGAAAGTACGACTCGAGCAACGAGCACCCGAGCATTTTGGTGCTCGCTCATCTCTACTGACTTGTTATATATGTATATATATATTTATTTTTCTTCCAGATAATATGATAGAGATACATGGGTGACGCGAATCCTGAGATAATAATACAGACAGTAAGAAGTTAAATTCCAATTTTTTTATCTACTATTTATTTTAATTTTATTAAATTCCATATGGACTGCTATGTATGCATAAATGACAATAACTAACATACAAATCGATTACTATATTGAATGTTACTGCGTCCCTATAGAGGTCCCTATAGAGGTTATAATAGTAGGCTAAGAAGTCCATGCAAACCTCAAAAACAAAACTATACTGTTAGCCCCGCCGCTGTTATGACGCGGAACGCCAAGAGTAACGTGACCGCACTGCAAGGAAGGCCATGTGACCTTCACAATGACGCGGCGCGCACGAACAGCGCGATGACGTCACACCACATGACGGGGCACGCCGGAGCAACGTGCCCGCGTCATCCATCATACCCCCTCAGCTCCCCTATGAGACGCTAAAGAGACGGCCCTGCATCGCCGACTCCTCCCCTCAGAATGACGCGGCGTGCACAATCAGCGTGACAGCGTCATACTGTATGATGAGACACACTTGGATAGCGTGCCCATATCACCTATTTCACTTTCCCTGTCTCCCTATGAGACGCCGACATGACGGCCCCACACTACTGACTCCTCCCCTAAAGAGGAGGTGGCGTGCTGACTTCATCAACCCCTCCCACAAGATGGCGTCACCCATGAATCGAAAGTCCTTTTTGTTTCTCTAAAAATGCGAGTATGTTTTATGTATATCTTTATTGGCTTGAGAAAGCTGTTTTTATCACACGAAATGCGTTGCCTATGTCAGCTATAAATAAAGTGAAGACTTGACCTGCTTGCCGTGCAATAATATCTGCGATCGGAGGGATTTTGAAGAGTCAGCGCTTCAAGGAGGGGGCTTCTTGTTCCATACACCCCCCTCCTCCTGAGTAAGTGCTGTTCTTAATTTTTGTTCATCTCGGACTGAAGACCTTAGGGTTATCTTCTTGCATATTCCACGAGCGCAAAACTTTTTTTTATTTTAAACTTGCTGTTCACTGAAAGCTCTTGAGACAGCCTCATCACCCGGACCCCGGGAACTTTCCAAAGGTTGGGCATCGGTCACGACAAACTCCTCAGGTGGGAGAGGAACCATTTTTTTCCAATCAAGGCAGGGGCCCGAGAACAGTTCCTGGGAGTCTGTCTGCTCATCAGAATATGTAATTTTCATGGAGTGAGGAGGCTGGGAGGAAGGAGGAGCAGCAGCGAGAGGATTCAGAGTTTCAGCAGTGGACAGCGTAGAAGACTGGGTGGTCAATACATTGCTGGATGCATTTTCTGCTATCCACGACAGGACCTGCTCACACTGCTCATTTTGTAATAAAGGTCTACCACGTGGACCCAAAAAGTGTGATATGAAGCTGGGGACCCCAGAAACTTTCTTCTTTCCTAATCCCGCAGCAGCCGGCTGTGATTCACCTGGACCAGGAACTTGGCCTATGCCCACATCCTCACTTGGAACTCCGCGTCCTCGCCCGCGTCCTCGCCAGCGTCCATGTCCACGTCCTCTAGCCCTACCCCTACCCCTCAGCATGGTGGAATAGGAATAGAGCAGACACTGAGCGTGTAAAAAAATTTGTGAATTATTGGCGCGCAGTTGGTGGCTGACAGCGATTATGTAACGCAAACTGCAGCCAGAAATAAATTATACGGAAGGCTGCAAGCAGGCCTAGCTGTGCAATAGTGATGTACCTCAACTCCCAGTAGCCACGCAGTTAAATGCACACGGTCACAGGTAGCCCTAAGAAGGATTTTAAAAAAATGTTTTTGAAATGCAATGCAGGCTATATAGCATGTATCTGACTTTCCCTCTATCGGGGGCTGTCGCCGTACACTGTGCGTGCAGTTGACGGCACACACAGAGCGGTGTAAAAATTTTTTGATTTATTGGCGTGCAGTTGGAGGCAGATAGCGCTTATGTTACGCAAACTGCAGCCAGAAATAAATTATACGGAAAGCTGCAAGCAGGCCTAGCTGTGCAATATGCAATAGTGATGCACCTCAACTCCCAGCAGCCACGCAGTTAAATGCACACGGTCGCAGCTAGCCGTAAGAAGTATTTTTTTTTATTTTTGGGAAATGCAATGCAGGCTATATAGAGTGTATCTGACTTTCCCTCTATCAGGGGCTGTCGCCGTACACTGCGCGTGCAGTTGACGGCAGACACAGAGCCGTGTAAAAACTTTTTGAATTATTGGCGTGCAGTTGGAGGCAGACAGCGCTTATGTTACACAAACTGCAGCCAGAAAAAAATTATACGGAAGGCTGCAAGCAGGCCTAGCTGTGCAATAGTGAGGTACTACAACTCCCAGCAGCCACAGAGTTAAATGCACACGGTCACAGGTAGCCCTAAGAAGGACCATTGGGGTTCTTGTAGACAGGATTCCACACTACCACTGTCCCTGCCTCACCAGCACTCTCCCTATACTATGTAGTACAGACTGCAGCCTGAGAACGCTATAGCCTGCACGCCCGAAATAAAAAAAAAAATGTGCAAAACTGCTCCCAGCTGCCACAACAGTAATGCACACGGTTAGATGTGGCCCTACGAAGGACCGTTGGGGTTCTTGAAGACGCTAACACTATGCCTGAATGAGCAACAGCACCTTCCCTAATCTCTGCCAGCATGTGTCTGAGGCGAACAGCGGGCGGGACTGCTTTATATACTCGGCGGTCACTTGATCTCGCCAGCCACTCACTGCAGGGGGGGTGGGATAGGGCTGGAACTTCACAGGAGGAAGTTGTAATGCCTTCCCTGCATGTCTATTGGCCAGAAAATGTCGCAAAACTTTAAGGGAAGGAAATGGAATTGACTTGAGTACCGCGTGGTGCTCGTCTCGAGTAACGAGCATCTCGAGTACCCTAATACTCGAACGAGCATCAAGCTCGGACGAGTACTCTCGCTCATCTCCAGTTGTAACCCCACAGTAGGGCGCTTGACCACAATTATTCAGCACTAACCTGTGGGATTAACAGCAGGATGGAGTAATCCCCGAGAGCTCAGGTCACTCATGTCCTGCCCAACTGCTCATCAAACATACCACCTGAGATTTTAACAACCTCATCTGCCAAATTAGGTGAATCCTACTCCTGCTAGATTGCACATCCAATATTTTACAATTGTTTATTACTGACACTGACCCACATTTATCAATGTTGTTTTTTTGGGTCCTTAACCCCTTAAGGACTGGTCTTTTTTCATTTTAGCTTTTTTCTGCCCACTTTCAAAACATCATCTTTTATTTATCCATTAAAGGGGTTGTCTCGCGAAAGCAAGTGGGGTTACGCACTTCTGTATGGCCATATTAATGCACTTTGTAATGTACATCGTGCATTAAATATGAGCCATACAGAAGTTATACACTTACCTTCCCTGCGCTGGCGTCCCCGTCTCCATGGCTCCGTCTAACTTCAGCTTCTAATCGCCCGATTAGACGCGCTTGCGCAGAAGGGTCTTCTGCCTTCGGGTCTGTTCGGCAGCAGCGGCGTTCTGGCCCCGCCCCCTTCCACGCATCATCGCGTAGCTCCGCCCCGTCACGTGTGCCGATTCCAGCCTCCTGATTGGCTGGAATTGGCACACGTGATGGGGCGGAGCTACGCGATGACGCATAGAAGGGGGAGGAGCCAGAACGCCGCTCGTGCCAGACCGAGCAGATGGGAGAAGACCCTTCTGCGCAAGCGCGTCTAATCGGGCGATTAGACGCTGAAGTTAGACGGAGCCATGGAGACGGGGACGCCAGCGCAGGGAAGGTAAGTGAATAACTTCTGTATGGCTCATATTTAATGCACGATGTATATTACAAAGTGCATTAATATGGCCATACAGAAGTGCTTAACCCCACTTGCTTTCGCGAGACAACCCCTTTAACGTTGCTTTAGGCCGCCTGCACATGGGCGGAAATCCCGCGGCGGGATTATCCGCGGGATTTTTGCCACTAAAAGCCTGCATAGGAGTGCATTACAATACGCACTCCTATGCAGACGGCCACGGTTTGGCCGCGCGAAACGTCGCGCGGCAAACAAACCGCGGCATGTCCTATTTCTGTGTGGGGCTCGCAGAGCCTCGCACAGAAACGTCACTCACCCAGCCGCCGGCTCCGGTCTGCGCATGCACATGAAAGAGCCGGGGCCGCCAGGCGCGGGTGAGTACGCGCTCGTCCCTGCAGGCGCTGGGGTCGGGTCCCGCAGCGATAATTCTCGCCGCTGGATCCGACCCGCCCGTCTGCAGGCGGCCTTAGGAGGGCTTGTTGTTTTTTGTGGAATGAGTTGTATTTTTCAATGATACTACTTCATATATCATATAATGTACTGAAAAACTAGTAAAAATTTTTAAGTAGAGTAAAAAGGAAAAAAGAACCCCATAATTTTGCCATCTGGGTGGGTCTTGTTTTTATGGTGTTCATACGGTAGCAAAAATGACATGATAACATTATTCTGTATGTCAGTAGGATTACAATACCAAATGTATATATATTGTAGTGGTACAGTATCAGAATGACCTGCAGATGGTGCTAGTCAGGCAGTCTGATACCTGGAAAGTAAAAGATAGGGTTAACACCTAATGGGTGTAGCAGGAATTGGTTGCATAAAAGCCAGTTCCTGCCAGAAGCAAAGGGGGAAGTTACAGCTCGGCAGTGCAGAAAGCATATATCTATATTACTCCCCAAATGCACACCAGTCGCAACCTGATTGGTTGTTTGGATTTACTCATTCCCGGTGATTGGTTATTTGGGTTGGCTGATTCATGGTGATTGGTTATTTGAGTTGGCCGATTCACGGTCATTGGATGTTTAGGTTGGCTCAGGAAAGGCTGCAAGCTGAGGTCCAGTTTGGACTAGTTGGGTCTGTCACCCCGTCCGACAGAGGAAAAAGCCCCAGGAGAGGTTAGTGACAGAACCCTGTGGGTTGTGAACCCTAATGTTTATGTGGACTGTGTCTAATTTACCTGTATACTGTGAATAATGGCTGTCTGGAGCCAGATTTAAAGAAAAACTTCAGTCTGCTGGAGCCTGTTTTCGTGTGAGGTGGCAATTCTGGTATTAAAAGTGGGCGATCCCGTGGCAAGCAGACCCCAACTTGTCACTATATAATTTTTTTTTTTGTTGCTGTACGGCTTCTAAAAAAACCCCAATATCTTCAGGAAAAAAAATTTAATTATTTTCTGCTGCCATCCTCTGACAGACGTAGCTTTTTTATTTTTCTGTCAACATACTTGTGCAAGGGTTGGTTTTTTTTTGCAGGAAGTCCTGTAGTTTCTAGTGGTACCATTTTTGACTATATACAACTTCCTGATCGCTGTTTATTAAATATTTTCTTGGAGACGGCGTGACCAAAATAAAGCGCAATTCTGGCATTGTGTATTTTTTTCGTGATGATCACTATGCGGCAAAACTAATGCCTTACTCTGATAGATCGACTTTTATGGACTTGGACTTGAAGCTCATGCAGCGTAATGTAATACCATTACATTATACTGAAATCTGAAAGGCATTCTATAAAGCCATGGCAGTGCTGGCGGCCTTCAGAAGGACCCAGGCTGCCATGGTAACTTAACGGCACCTCACGATCACATCATGGGGGGTACCATTCAGAAACCTCAAACTTCGATTGAGGGATTTAAATGCAGCTGTCAGGACCAACAGCAGGGTTAAGACAGTTAATAGTCGTGATTAGCATTCACGTTGATAGCGACTGTTGCTGGCAAGTATCAGCTGTAAGAAACAACCATCACCTGCCATGTATGGAGCGGGATTGGCTCCCGAACCCCCTTCATACAAAACTCTGAACACACAGGACATAACTGTACACTAGAGATGAGCGAACGTACTCGTCCGAGCTTGATACTCGTTCGAGATGCTTGTTACTCGTGACGAGTACCACGCGATGTTCGAGTTACTTTCACTTTCATCTCTGAGACGTTAGCGCGCTTTTCTGGCCAATAGAAAGACAGGGTAGGCATTACAACTTCCCCCTGCGACGTTCAAGCCCTATACCACCCCCCTGCAGTGAGTGGCTGGCGAGATCAGGTGTCACCCGAGTATAAAAATCGGCTCCTCCCGCGGCTCGCCACAGATTTGTTCTGACATAGATGAGGGAAAGTGCTGTTGGTGCCGGAGCTGCTATAGGGAGAGTGTTAGGAGTATTTTAGGCTTCAAGAACCTCAATGGTCCTTCTTAGGGCCACATCTAACCGTGTGCAGTAGTGTGGAGGCTGCTTTTTGCAGTGTTGCACATTTTTTTTATTTTTTTGTATATCGGCCGTGCAGAGCATTGCGCCCTGCAGTATTTATACATACTCCAGGGCAAGTAGTGGTGGTGAGGCAGGGACAGAAGACCTATATTGTGAGGCAGGGACGGAAGACATATATTTATTAAATATAGGCAGTGGGCCTTTGCAAAAACATTTGGGGAAAAAAATCTATTTGGGCTGCCTGTGACTGTCCTCAGTGTTCTGGGTCTGTGCTGGGTGTAGTTGTCCTCCTAATTCATACGCAGCCAGCTAAGTGTTACAGCAGGCTTGCGCAAAATTATTTCCTGGCGTTCCGTAAGCGAAGTCAACCTCCAACCACAGGCCAATAAGCGGCACATTTAATTACAGCGTTCTGTTTCTGCACTACTGGTAATACACCATGCTGAGGGGTAGGGGTAGGCCTATAGGACGTGGACACGGGCGAAGACGCGGAGGCCCAAGTCAGGGTGTGGGCACAGGCCGAGCCAGTGCGGTGGCCAGGGGTAGAGGCAGGGCCAGAGCGAATAATCCACCAACTGTTTCCCAAAGCGCCCCCTCGCGCCATGCCACCCTGCAGAGGTCAAGGTGCTCTACGGTGTGGCAGTTTTTCACAGAGACGCCTGATGACCAACGAACAGTGGTGTGCAACCTTTGTCACGCCAAGATCAGCTGGGGAGCCACGACCACCAGCATGCGCAGGCATATGATGGCCAAGCACCCCACAAGGTGGGACGAAGGCCATTCACCGCCTCCGGTTTGCACCACTGCCTCTCCCCCTGTGCCCCAACCTGCCACTGAGATCCAACCCCCCTCTGAGGACACAGGCACTACTGTCTCCTGGCCTGCACCCACACCCTCACCTCCGCTGTCCTCGGCCCCATCCAGCAATGTCTCAGAGCAGCGTCCAGACGTCGCTAGCGCCACTGTTTGAGCGCAAGCGCAAGTACGCCGCCATGCACCCGCACGCTCAAGCGTTAAACGTGCACATTGCCAAATTGATCAGCCTGGAGATGCTGCCGCTCACGTCCTACCCACCCCCAGAATTGCGGGCCCCAGCACGGTGGTGGTATCTGCGGCGGTGTATGCTTCCTCCTCCTACGCAACCTCTGTCTCGCAATCAAGATGTGTCAGCAGCAGCACGTCGCCAGCAGTCGGTGTCGCGTGGCACGGCAGCACAGCGGTGGGCAAGCGTCAGCAGGCCGTGCTGAAACTACTCAGCTTAGGAGAGAAGAGGCACACGGCCCACGAACTGCGGCAGGGTCTGACAGAGCAGACCGACCGCTGGTTTGCGCCGCTGAGCCTCCAACCGGGCATGGTCGTGTGTGACAACGGCCGTAACCTGGTGGAGGCTCTGCAGCTCGGCAGCCTCACGCACGTGCCATACCTGGCCCATGTCTTTAATTTGGTGGTTCAGCGCTTTCTGAAAAGCTACCCACACTTGTCATACATGCTCGGAAAGGTGCGCCGGGTCAGCGCACATTTCCGCAACTCCAAGACGGACGCTGCCACCCTGCGGACCCTGCAACATCGGTTTAATCTGCCAGTGCACCGATTGCTGTGCGACGTGCCCACACGGTGGAAGTCTACGCTCCACATGTTGGCCAGGCTCTATGAGCAGCGTAGAGCTATTGTGGAATACCAAATCCAACATGGGCGGCATAGTGGGAGTCAGCGTCCTCAATTCTTTACAGAAGAGTGGGCGTGGTTGGCAGACATCTGCCAGGTACTTGGAAACTTTGAGGAGTCTACCCAGATGGTGAGCGGGGATGCTGCAATCATTAGCGTCACCATTCCTCTGCTATGCCTCTTGAGAAGTTCCCTGCAAAGCATAAAGGCAGACGCTTAGCACTCGGAAACGGAGGTGTGGGAAGACAGTATGTCGCTGGATAGTCAGAGCACCCTCATGTCTATATCTCAGCACGTTGAGGAGGGGGAGGAGCATGAGGAGGAGGGGGAAGAGACAGCTTGGCCCACTGCTGAGGGTACACATGCTGCTTGCCTGTCATCCTTTCAGCATGTATGGCCAGAGGAGAAGGAGGAGGAGGAGGATCCTGAAAGTGATCTTCCTAGTGAGGACAGCCATGTGTTGCGTACAGGTACCCTGGCACACATGGCTGACTTCATGTTAGGATGCCTTTCTCGTGACCCTCACGTTACACGCATACTGGCCACTACGGATTACTGGGTGTACACACTGCTCGACCCACAGTATAAGGAGAACCTTTCCACTCTCATTCCCGAAGAGGAAAGGGGTTCCAGAATGATGCTATACCACAGGGCGCTGGTGGACAAACTGATGGTAAACTTCCCATCCGACAGCGCTAGTGGCAGAAGGCGCAGTTCTGAGGGCCAGGTAGCAGGGGAGGCGCAGAGATCAGGCAGCATGTACAGCGCAGGCAGGGGACCATTCTCCAAGGCCTTTGCCAGCTTTATGGCTCCCCAGCAAGACTGTGTCACCGGTCCCCAGTCAAGGCTGAGTTGGCGGGAGCACTGTAAAAGGATGGTGAGGGAGTACGTAGCCGATCGCACGACCGTCCTCGGTGACGCCTTTGCCCCCTACAACTACTGGGTGTCGAAGCTGGACACGGGGCCTGAACTCGCGCTGTATGCCCTGGAGGTGCTTGCTTGTTCTGCGGCTAGCGTCTTGTCAGAGAGGGTGTTTAGTGCGGCTAGGGATATCATCACGGATAAGCGTACCCGCCTGTCAACCGACAGTGCCGACAGGCTTACACTCATCAAGATGAACAAAGCCTGGATTTCCCCAGACTCCTCTTCTTCACTAGCGGACAGCAGAGATACCTAAGCAATACGTAGGCTGCACCCGCGGATGGAAGCATCGTTCTCTATCACCATCAAAAACGGGGACATTTTTGCTTCATCAATCTGTGTATAATATTCCTCCTCCTCCTCTTGCTCCTCCTCCTGAAACCTCACATAATCACGCCGAACGGGCAATTTTTCTTAGGCCCACAAGGCTCAGTCATATAATTTTTGTAAACAATTTTTATACGTTTCAATGCTCATTAAAGCTTTGACACTTTCACCTGAACCAATTTTTATTTTAACTGGGCTGCCTCCAGGCCTAGTTACCAATTAAGCCACATTAACCAAAGCGATTAATGGGTTTCACCTGCCCTCTTGGTTGGGCATGGGCAATTTTTCTGAGGTACATTAGTACTGTTGGTACACCAATTTTTGGGGGCCCTCGCCTACAGTGTAATCCAATTAATTTTTTGCCCACCTGCATTACAGCTGACTAGAGATGAGCGAACGTACTCGTCCGAGCTTGATACTCGTCCGAGTATTAGCGTGTTCGAGATGCTCGTTACTCGTGACGAGTACCCCGCGATGTTCGAGTTACTTTCACTTTCATCTCTGAGACGTTAGCGCGCTTTTCTGGCCAATAGAAAGACAGGGAAGGCATTACAACTTCCCCCTGTGACGTTCAAGCCCTATACCACCCCCCTGCATTGAGTGGCTGGCGAGATCAGGTTTCACCCGAGTATAAAAATCGCCCCCTCCCGCGGCTCGCCACAGATGCCTTCTGACATAGATGAGGGAAAGTGCTGTTGGTGCCGGAGCTGCTATAGCGAGAGTGTTAGGAGTATTTTAGGCTTCAAGAACCCCAACGGTCCTTCTTAGGGCCACATCTAACCGTGTGCAGTAGTGTGGAGGCTGCTTTTTGCAGTGTTGCACTTTTTTTTTTTTTTTGTATATCGGCCGTGCAGAGCATTGCGCCCTGCAGTAATTATACATGCTCCAGGGCCAGTAGTGGTGGTGAGGCAGGGACAGAAGACATATATTTATTGAATATAGGCAGTGGGCCTTTCCAAAAACATTTGGGAAAAAAAAATCTATTTGGGCTGCCTGTGACCGTCCTCAGTGTTTTGGGTCTGTGCTGGGTGTAGTTGTCCTCCTAATTCATACGCAGCCAGCTAAGTGTTACAGCAGGCTTGCGCAAAATTATTTCCTGGCTCTGTGTTGGCTGTTACATCTCCGCTGTATTCCAGTCCACAGGGCAACAGTCTGCAGTTATTTTACATACTCCAGGGCCAGTAGTGGTGAGGCAAGGACAGAAGACATATATTTATTGAATATAGACAGTGGGCCTTTCCAAAAACATTTGGGAAAAAAAATCTATTTGGGCTGCCTGTGACCGTCCTCAGTGTACTGGGTCTGTGCTGCGTGTAGTTGTCCTCCTAATTCATACGCAGCCAGCTAAGTGTTACAGCAGGCTTGCGCAAAATTATTTCCTGGCTCCGCTGTGCGTTCCGTAAGCGAAGTCAGCCTCCAACCACAGGCCAATAAGCGGCACATTTAATTACAGCGTTCTGTTTCTGCACTACTGGTAATACACCTTGCTGAGGGGTAGGGGTAGGTCTAGAGGACGTGGACGTGGGCGAGGATGTGGAGGCCCAAGTCAGGGTGTGGGCACAGGCCGAGCCAGTGCGGTGGCCAGGGGTAGAGGCAGGGCCAGAGCGAATAATCCACCAACTGTTTCCCAAAGCGCCCCCTCGCGCCATGCCACCCTGCAGAGGTCAAGGTGCTCTACGGTGTGGCAGTTTTTCACAGAGACGCCTGACGACCGACGAACAGTGGTGTGCAACCTTTGTCGCTCCAAGATCAGCTGGGGAGCCACCACCACCAGCATGCGCAGGTATATGATGGCCAAGCACCCCACAAGGTGGGACGAAGGCCGTTCACCGCCTCCGGTTTGCACCACTGCCTCTCCCCCTGTGCCCCAACCTGCCACTGAGATCCAACCCCCCTCTGAGGACACAGGCACTACCGTCTCCTGGCCTGCACCCACACCCTCACCTCCGCTGTCCTCTGCCCCATCCAGCAATGTCTCTCAGCGCAGCGTCCAGATGTCGCTAGCGCCACTGTTTGAGCGCGAGTGCAAGAACGCCGCCATGCACCCGCACGCTCAAGCGTTAAACGTGCACATTGCCAAATTGATCAGCCTGGAGATGCTGCCGTATAGGCTTGTGGAAACGGAGGCTTTCAAAAGCATGATGGCGGCGGCGGCGGCGGCCCCGCGCTACTCGGTTCCCAGTTGTCACTACTTTTCCCGATGTGCCGTCCCAGCCCTGCACGACCACGTCTCCCGCAACATTGTACGCGCCCTCACCAACGCGGTTACGGCAAAGGTCCACTTAACAACGGACACGTGGACAAGCACAGGCGGGCAGGGCCACTATATCTCCCTGACGGCACATTGGGTGAATTTAGTGGAGGCTGGGACCGAGTCAGAGCCTGGGACCGCTCACGTCCTACCCACCCCCAGAATTGCGGGCCCCAGCTCGGTGCTGGTATCTGCAACGGTGTATGCTTCCTCCACCAAACCACCCTCCTCCTCCTCCAACGCAACCTCTGTCTCGCAATCAAGATGTGTCAGCAGCAGCACGTCGCCAGCAGTCGGTGTCGCGCGGCGTGGCAGCACAGCGGTGGGCAAGCGTCAGCAGGCCGTGCTGAAACTACTCAGCTTAGGAGAGAAGAGGCACACGGCCCACGAACTGCGGCAGGGTCTGACAGAGCAGACCGACCGCTGGCTTGCGCCGCTGAGCCTCCAACCGGGCATGGTCGTGTGTGACAATGGCCATAACCTGGTGGCGGCTCTGCAGCTCGGCAGCCTCACGCACGTGCCATGCCTGGCCCATGTCTTTAATTTGGTGGTTCAGCGCTTTCTGAAAAGCTACCCACACTTGTCATACCTGCTCGGAAAGGTGCGCCGGGTCAGCGCACATTTCCGCAACTCAAAGACGGACGCTGCCACCCTGCGGACCCTGCAACATCGGTTTAATCTGCCAGTACACCGACTGCTGTGCGATGTGCCCACACGGTGGAACTCTACGCTCCACATGTTGGCCAGGCTCTATGAGCAGCGTAGAGCTATTGTGGAATACCAACTCCAACATGGGCGGCGTAGTGGGAGTCAGCCTCCACAATTCTTTACAGAAGAGTGGGCCTGGTTGGCAGACATCTGCCAGGTCCTTGGAAACTTTGAGGAGTCTACCCAGATGGTGAGCGGGGATGCTGCAATCATTAGCGTCACCATTCCTCTGCTATGCCTCTTGAGAAGTTCCCTGCAAAGCATAAAGGCAGACGCTTTGCACTCGGAAACGGAGGCGTGGGAAGACAGTATGTCGCTGGATAGTCAGAGCACCCTCATGTCTATATCTCAGCGCGTTGAGGAGGAGGAGGAGGGGGAGGAGCATGAGGAGGAGGGGGGAAGAGACAGCTTGGCCCACTGCTGAGGGTACCCATGCTGCTTGCCTGTCATCCTTTCAGCGTGTATGGCCGGAGGAGGAGGAGGATCCTGAAAGTGATCTTCCTAGTGAGGACAGCCATGTGTTGCGTACAGGTACCCTGGCACACATGGCTGACTTCATGTTAGGATGCCTTTCTCGTGACCCTCGCGTTACACGCATTCTGGCCACTACGGTTTACTGGGTGTACACACTGCTCGACCCACAGTATAAGGAGAACCTTTCCACTCTCATTCCCGAAGAGGAAAGGGGTTCCAAAATGATGCTATACCACAGGGCGCTGGTGGACAAACTGATGGTAAACTTCCCATCCGACAGCGCTAGTGGCAGAAGGCGCAGTTCCGAGGGCCAGGTAGCAGGGGAGGCGCAGAGATCAGGCAGCATGTACAGCGCAGGCAGGGGAACATTCTCCAAGGCCTTTGCCAGCTTTATGGCTCCCCAGCAAGACTGTGTCACCGGTCCCCAGTGAATGCTGAGTTGGCGGGAGCACTGTAAAAGGATGGTGAGGGAGTACGTAGCCGATCGCACGACCGTCCTCGGTGACGCCTCTGCCCCCTACAACTACTGGGTGTCGAAGCTGGACACGGGGCCTGAACTCGCGCTGTATACCCTGGAGGTGCTTGCTTGTCCTGCGGCTAGTGTCTTGTCAGAGAGGGTGTTTAGTGCGGCTGGGGGAATCATCACGGATAAGCGTACCCGCCTGTCAACCGACAGTGCCGACAGGCTTACACTCATCAAGATGAACAAAGCCTGGATTTCCCCAGACTTCTCTTCTTCACCAGCGGACAGCAGAGATACCTAAGCAATACGTAGGCTGCACCTGCGGATGGAAGCATCGTTCTCTATCACCATCAAAAACGGGGACATTTTTGCTTCATCAATCTGTGTATAATATTCCTCCTCCTCCTCCTGCTCCTCCTCCTGAAACCTCACGTAATCACGCCGAACGGGCAATTTTTCTTAGGCCCACAAGGCTCAGTCATATAATTTTTCTAAACAATTTTTATACGTTTCAATGCTCATTAAAGCGTTGAAACTTTCACCTGAACCAATTTTTATTTTAACTGGGCTGCCTCCAGGCCTAGTTACCAATTAAGCCACATTAACCAAAGCGATTAATGGGTTTCAGCTGCCCTCTTGGTTGGCAATTTTTCTGAGGTACATTAGAACTGTTGGTACACCAATTTTTTGGGGCCCTCGCCTACAGTGTAATCCAATTAATTTTTTGCCCACCTGCATTACAGCTGACGTTACATCAGCTGTGCTGGGCACTGCAATTGGATATATTTATGTACCGCCGGTGGGTTCCATGGAGCCACCCATGCTGTGGGTCCACAGGGAGTTGTAACTACATGTGTCCACTTCTAAAAAAACTCCAGTCTGACTGGGGCATGCAGTGTGGGCCGAAGCCCACCTGCATTAAACATGACATTACCTCAGCTGTGATGGGCAATGCTATGGGATATATTTATGTGCCGCCGGTGGCTTCCTGGCACCCACCCATGCTGTCGGTCCACAGGGACGTCACAATAGGGAGTTGTACCTGCCTGTGTCTATGAATTAAAAAGCCCGGTCAGGTTGGGGCATGCAGTGTGGGCCGAAGCCCACCTGCATTTAATCTGACGTTAGCTCTGCTGTCCAGGGCACTGCAATGGGATACATTTATGTACAGCCGGTGGGTTCCAGGGAGCCACCCATGCTGTGGGTGCACACGGAATTCCCATTGCGGAGTTGTACCTGCCTGTGACTATTTATAAAAAACCGCGGTCTGACTGGGGCATGCAGACACCTTGACAGAATGAATAGTGTGTGGCACATAGGTTCCCCATTGCTATGCCCACGTGTGCAGCTCCTGATGGCGGTGGCACAGGATTATATTTCTCATTGCTTCTGTACAGCATTGTGGGCTATCGCCCCGCCCCTTTTAAAGAGGGTCACTACCTAGCCGTGCCAACCCTCTGCAGTGTGTGCCTGCAGTTCCTCCTCATGGCAGACGCACTTATAAATAGACATGAGTGTGGCGTGGCATGAGGGCAGCTGAAGGCTGCGCAGGGACAATTTGGTGTGCGCTGTGGACACTGGGTCGTGCAGGGGGGGGGGGTTCGGCAGCATGTAACCCAGGAGAAGTGGCAGCGGAGTGTCATGCAGGCAGTGATTGTGCTTTGTTGGAGGTAGTGTGGTGCTTAGCTAAGGTATGCATTGCTAATGAGGGCTTTTCAGAAGTAAAAGTTGTTGGGGGGGGCACTCTTGCTGCTATTGTGGCTTAATAGTGGGACCTGGGAACTTGAGATGCAGCCCAACATGTAGCCCCTTGCCTGCCCTATCCGTTGCTGTGTCGTTCCCATCACTTTCTTGAATTGCCCCGATTTTCACAAATGGAAACCTTAGCGAGCATCGGCGATATACAAAAATGCTCGAGTCGCCCATTGACTTCAATGGGGTTCGTTACTCGAAACGAACCCTCGAGCATCGCGATAATTTCGTCCCGAGTAACGAGCACCCGAGCATTTTGGTGCTCGCTCATCTCCAGTCATAAACAGGGTTTTTTCAAATTAATAAATGAAAATTGAAATGAATTCAAAGCAGAGTCACAAACTACTGTAAAACAATCTTTGAGGAGGATTTTGTTGATTTAATATGTGTGAGTTGGGGGGAGGGGTAAGGGGGGAAATTTTTTTTTGTAATGACTATGGAAATAAGCATGCTTGTAAGGGAAAAAACGTGAAATAACTTAGTTCAATGTAAAAGTGAACTTCAGTGGGACTATAATCAGCCCAACCCACTCACAATTTGTGTACTTTTTAAAGGACTGGTCATTTTATATTTTTTTAAAAGCAATTAGTTGAAAAATAAAGTTCTTCACAAAGGTCTCAGTTAATTACATGTTTGAGACTGTTGTCTGGTACAGTACACTCAATGGAAATCATGTCCTTGATATTCCTTGGGAAATGTGTATTCAGCAGCAGTTACAGTCCACGAGCAGAGGCTTGAGCAGAATTGAAAGATTTTCAGATTTTCTTTTCATGAGAAATTTCCGTCTCCATTTCTTAAAGACAGTAAAAATAAATTAATAATAGCCAGATTTAGAATATGTATTGAGTAATAACTTTTACGAACATACCCAGACATATACAGTGGGGAAAAAAAGTTTTTACTCAGATACCAATTGTACAAGTTCTCCCACTTAAAAAGATGAGAGGCCTGTAACTGACCTCATAGGTAGACCTAGGAGACAACATGAGAAAACACATCCAGAAAATCACATTGTCTGATTTAGTATCTGACTAAATACTTTTTTTCCCCACTGTAATTAATGATTGCTGAAAACTACATATTGAAATATCCACAGCTTGATAAATATCCACAGCTTAAAAATTAAATTACATGAAATAATTTTTCTCATAAAATATGGAACCAAAAATCCCACTAAGAAGTAAATATTTTTCTAAATATATGCCATTTAAGAACGTGTAAGAAAAGAAAAAGAAAAAACTATGTTGCAAGTTCCCTGCGTTCTATATGCAACTTCGGTCTGAATTCTTGTTGATTGTAATCCCAGCATCCCGACCATCCTGCCAATGTCCTCTAACACAGTGTTTAGTATCCGACAGCGGGATCTTGCTGGTTATTGTGAGATCTTGTGGCTTTGTCACAAACAGTGCTGCTTATTGAATTAACCCAGTGGTCATTAGTTGGTAGCTGCTCTATTAATGTTTATTGATCGATAATGGCTGCATTAATGCCTACTTGAAAAATACTTATTTCTTAATGGGGGGTTAATTTGTCTCATGAAAGAGGAAACTGATTTCAGGTGACAGGCGCTCAAATTCAGATGTCCCCTTTTTGGGCATTGTTTATTGCTAGATCCATGCTTAAGGCCCATTTACACGCAAATATGATAACTCAAAATTTGTTCAAAAGATAGGGAGATTGACAGTTTTAGCGATGGTTTTGCATAAGCTGCCAATGGGTACTAATGCCTATTAGCAGCTTATTACCTTTATTTGCATGTAAAGAGCCTCCAGGAGTTGTATGCAGGTGGTCTGTTCTCTGCATAGCGCTCCTTTGTACTGCCGCGGGGCTGCAAGCTGAATACAATGTAATCAGCGTTCACGTGGAGAACAGCGTGTGGTCCCTGTTACCAGTTCTCCGGCCGTACAATGGATTTTATGCTCACCTAAAAATCATCGTTCGGCTGAAAAGTAATTTGCATTTAAACACAATAATTATCGTTCAAAAGGCATCTTTGAGAACATTTTTGAGCAATAATCTTTGCGTGTAAATGGACCTTTATCCCTAGGTCAGATGCAGCAGGTGTTGATCTGTACTACACTCCAATGCAACTATGTCCAGACTGGGATGCAAAACACAGGTTGAAAGTGTTGCACACCACATCTAGTATATTGCAAATGGTTTAGAGTAAATATCCACTCTTGAATACCATGTAATAATAATTTTAAAATTCTGAGCAGATCCTCTAGCAGAAACAGATTGGTCAGACAGACCCCAAAATAGCTATTTTTGCAGATGATATTATCCTCTTCAATTCCCATTCACTCCAATCTCTAGAATTCATCTTTAAAACTATAAACAAATTCAGGAAAGCATTTTGTTATAAAATAAAGCAAAATCCCAAATACTTCTGTCCATATTCCCCAAAGCTTCCTGTATAATCTCAAATCCAGATATACCAGAGACTAGCAAGAGCCAGGGATCACATATAAGGAGTTAAACTGATGGATTTTCAACTAACAAATAATGTCATCTCAACTTTATGCTACTTTATCAGGAATGAAAAAAAAACTTGCGGTAGATATAGTAAATCTTGACTTTAATGAAGCATTTGACAAAGTATCTCATACCCTCCTTATTGAAAAAAATGACCAAATATAGGATCAACAAGGCAACTGTTAGGTGGATTCACATCTGGCTGAGTGATCATACTCAAATAGTGGTCATAAATGACTGCACATCAAATTGGAAGAAAGGGGACGCTGATCAAGTTTGCCAATGAAACAAAGCTAAGAGGGATACCGCTCACTGGAGAAGAGGATTCAAAAAGATCTAGACAAACTTGAATAGTAGGTGGAGACTAAGAATGGTATTTAACAAGAAGTAATTCAGTCCTACATCTGGGTAAGAAAAATGAGAAAAGCACAGACAGAATGGGAGAAATTGGGCTAAGCAGCACATGTGAAAGACTTGGGTATACTAATAGATCACAGATTGAACATGAGTCAACAGTGTGATGCAGCAGCAAAAAAAGGCAAACACAATTCTGGGATGTATTAAGAAAAGCACAGAGTCTAGATCAAATGAGGTAATTGTTCCCCTCTACTCTTCCTTAGTCAGACCTCATCTTGAATACTGTGTCCAGTTCTAGGTTAAAAAAAGACATTGACAAACTGGAGCAAGTTCAGAGAAGAGCTACCAGGATGGTGAGCGGTCTGCAAAACATGTCCTATGAGGAACAGTTAAAGGATCTGGGAATATTTAGCTTGCACCTCTTACCTGTTTATACACAAACACAGCTGGTGATTGACTCACACAGCTCTATGTGTATATGTATGAATAATAGTGATTCCCAACCAGGG